>NW_024524377.1:5976464-6348423 GCF_017590135.1 Pyrgilauda ruficollis | reverse complement strand
CCGCCCCGCCCCAGCGGCCGCCTCAGGGGCGGCGGCGCGGCCCGGCCGTGTGGGGCGGCGGGAGGCGCCGCCTCCCCGGCTGCCGCTCGCGGCCCCTGAGGGGCGAGACGCCCGCTGCTCGCGGATCTCTGCGCTGCCGGGGCTGGAAGGGATCTCTGGAGATCGTCTCGACCCACCGCCCTGCCCAGGCAGGGGCACCTCAGGCAGGTGTCTCAGGAACACGTCCAGGTGGGTTTGGAATGTCTCCGGAGAGGGAGGCTCCACGACCTCCCTGGGCAGCCTTTAGTGCGCTGCTACCTCAGTGTAAAGCTCTTCCTCATGTTGAGGTTAAACTTCTTGTGTTTTAGTTTTTCAGTGGTGTCGCTGGGCACCACTGGAAAGATTCTGGCACCATCCTCTCGGCACCTGCCTTTGAGATCTTAATGTGCATCAATGGGATCCCCTCTCTGTCCTGTCTTCTCCGGACTAAACAGGCCCAGCTCTTGCAGTCTCTCCTCATAAGAGAAATTGCTCCAGACCCCTCATGACCTTTGTGGCCTCTGCTGGACCTTCTCCAGTAGCTCCTTGCCTTTCTTGTGCGGAGAAGCCCTGATTTGGACACGGTGCTCAGATGTGGCCTCAGCAGGGCTGAGTAGACAGCGATAGTCTGTGTCCCCACAGACCCAGGTGGTGACGAGACACCCCCTTCTCTCCACGGACCCCATGAGGCTAAGGGACACCCTCTTCTCTTCACAGCCCTTTCCTGCCATGTTCCCTCAGTGCTCCCACCAACCATTTCATTTATCTTAAAATAAGTAATCAAATATGTGACCAAGGGCTTGGAGACGGACAATAGAATCAGCAGTGAATGCAAGAGATGTATTCTTGTATGTAATCTTTCCATCTGGATGTTTGGTGCTTTGTGGTGCTTTTGAGAAGCAAAACACAAAAGGGTGGAAAATAGCCATTTCGTAAGTCTAAATACTTCACATCTTCCTTTCCATCTGTTATCACTTTTCCCTGTTGACCTGAGAATTGATGAGAAAGGGACTTGTGACAGAGGGGAGGAGTTGCAAAACATATTTCCTAGTCCTCATCACTTTACCAAACGTTACTTCAGGACTCTTTTTAACTGAATCTTTTCAGACTCGGTCTTGTCATAATATTTCTTTCTGTCAGTCTGAAAGTTCTTGGCTTAACTCTCCCTGCATCCTTGTAATTCATGTCCAAGCTCCCCTTTGCTCAGCACTGCTGAGGAGGTGTCTGTCCTCCCCAGGGAGCAGCTGCTCAGGCCAGCATTGTCACAGCACCATTTCCAAGCACTTCCAAGAACAGCACACAGCTCAGTAACAGCTCTGGAGGGTGATGATTCATCCAGATATAACAGAATTCCAGCCCATTTTGTGAAGTGATGCTATTTTTTATAGCAAATATATAAAATTTAATGTTACATTTTCCAGAAGTTTTTTTTTTATCCATTAGAGGCTGATTATTTTTAGACCATTATAAAGGGACTACAGTGAACTTGACTCTTTACATATTTTCCATTTTTTTTGTTTTAGATTCAAGTGCTAAAAAAGCTTCTAGCAGATGCAGTTTTATTCCATCCTCTTTAATAGGAAATAATCCTCCTTTCTAAAGCATTTTTAAGAAAAGTCAGTTATATAAATCCTGCAATTAATTTGAGAAATATACAGAAAATTTCAGCCCAAGACAAAAAAAAAAAAAACAAAAAAAAACAAAAAAAAAAACAAAAACCTTCCAAAGTCCTTTAACAGTTGGTTCCTTACTTTTGCAATTGAAAATATGATGGAGAATCTAGATGTCACATAGATGCCAGGTAATATTGATTTTATTAATAGTTAAAACATTCACAGGTGATTGCAACCACTCACAGAGGAGCCCAGAAAGCTCTGGGTGTATCAACATCTTTAGCTGACAGTCAGAATAGAGAGGAGAGTTTGTAAGTTTTGTAACTGTTATACAAGATTTTGCAGAGCCTACAATTTTCATTTTTTTTTTCCTTTAAATTCTGACAACTGGGAAAAAAATAGTAGATGGTTATGTTTTTCAGTGTTGCAGCTTACAAAAGTGTCTGGGAAGATGGACTGCTATTGAGGAGTATGCTAAGGTTTTGGGGTTTTTTTTGAAAAGTGAATGCAGTTCTTAAGCTGGATGACACCCATATAGCAAAGTGAATGTGTTTCTAGACAGGACCCTGACTTTCCATTTGTCTTCCCTTCTTCTAATGGCATCTTTCCTCTATCTCTCCTCACAACTCCATATCAAAAGTTTATCGTGGTGGCTAAGAGGAAAAAACAAAAGTAATCTCTTCCCCACGTGGCTGTGCAATAAAGAGATTTGACAGAGGCAACATCAAGGTATTTATGACTTTGATGCAAGCCAGCAGATTTTTTAGCAGCTAAGAACATTCCAGCTCAAGAGGCTGGATTCTTACTGTCAGGGCTCAACACCTTCTATAAATCTACAAGCATCGAATAAACAAAAGCTTCAATAAGCGTGGCATGAATTCTACTGTCAGCTAAAATCCTGAGAAAATCAAGCTAATGGAGCAAAAGCCAGGAGCAGTGATAGATTTTATTCTGTATGCTTAGCCCCTTGACTATAGGCTTCTTTCAGCATTACTTTAATTTGAAAAAAATTTAAAAACCCAAACCCAACAACTGACCCAACTTTCAAGGGCTAATAACTGACTCTTTTCTGGGTATTTTCAGGGCTCTATAAAATCCCTCCTAAGTTTTGGGCCCTTGAAGTGCCTGGGCAATGATCTCCTAAGCAGGGCAGTGGTAGAATAAAACCAAACGTCAGAGACCTGTGCTGTATCCTGTCAGCACCATGTCTTCCTCCACTATATACTATTTTTTAAAATCACATAGCTCTTTTCACCCTTCCTGTGAGTTGCTTTCCCTGAGCCTCAAGTCACTGGCTTGAAAGCAAATCATCAGAGCTTTGGTAGCTTACTTAAATTGAGTTGTCAAGTCATACGTCAAACAGAAAGGCTGATTACTGCCAAAATATAAACATACTTCTTATTTACAACAGACCTCAGTAGATATCTTACTCAGTTCTCAACTACTCTTGCTCTGCAATGTCAGTAAGGGTGCCTTCTACCTGTGACATTCACCCTGAAAAATTTGATGGCAACGCTTTCTGACCAGCGTTGTGCTTGTCTGTAACTCAGCAGCTTTACAGCACAGGAAACTCAGATCATGACAAGATTTTTCACAATTATGAGCAGCAACTCAGTGGCAGAGTGCTCCTTTATGGGCCTGTTCCAAGAACTGTCAAAACCATCTTCCAGTTCAAGCAGGACAGTTTTGATCACCCCCTTAAGTGGTTTAAAGAGTCCAATTTCTTTGTGAAGGTTCTCAGAGGAAGAAAGCAATTTCTCAAGGCACACAATATTAGTCCCCAAGCAATTGGTCACTGTTATGAGACAAGCCTTGAGAGCCTGATGGCTGAGGTCTATTAACTGCTCACAAGACTGATAACAGAGGAAGCTGCAAAGGAAACCTCAGAATTCCAGTCTGACAATCTTTTGCACTTCTTGCAATATCACGGTGGAATAGATGCCACACAGATATTTTGTCAGAAACTATTTGTCATTTACGACTTCATAAACAAAGCAAAAGGTAATTGTATCTGCACTAGATAGGGAGCTTTTAAGTCCCACTTAGTCTCAGCTCATGAATTTCTCTTCTGCTTAATCAGGAAATTAGAGCTGACTTTGCAGCTGCTACAGGCAGGGTGGAGCCATTACACCTCTATGTTTAAGTAACAGCGTTAACTTTTCTTTTCCTTCAGTGTAAGCCACTGTTACTCTAGAGCAATACCATGCAGTCCTTCCATCTCCTACAGAGGTTTGTTTCAAAGATTTCTTTGTATTAGAAAATTAGGAAAATACAGCCCAAGTATCACAGGGAGGAGTTGTGCAGGCTCTTTATCAGTTTTCCATGGATCAGACTTTAGAAGTGGCAGAATTTTGAGGCCCTTTTAAGGCCAACCAGTTCTGGCCATGAGCATGTGGTCAGACAAGTGGTCACTGACTCCATATCCCAAGTTTTTCCTGCTCCAAACCAATATTCCACAGTACTGCCGCCACTGCTTGCACCCACATAACCACACCCTGATCTTCACAGTGGTTTACTGCAGCTTTGCTTACATCTCTTTCCCAGTAATTAATTTTGCAGTTCATCTAATGAGTCCCTCAGCGTTTCTTTTGCTTTAATGAAAGTTAATTCCCATACAGTAACTGCACAGCTGGCAGGTATAAACAGAAGCCTTAAACTGTATGATGATGTAGATCTCAGAGAGAACTCCTAATATGTGCTATTAATAAAGACATGAAAATTACTTTGACATCTATTATTTATAAATTTTTAAGAAAACCCAGAATCAAAGATTAGAACTCAATGAGACAGGCATCATAATTAGCACTGCTTACACTTCAGAGAAGATTTTGCTATTTCATTGCAAGCTTAGAAGCACAAGACATTCAAATTCTAGTAACAAAATTATTTTGACATTAAAAATCTTAAAAGCCCATTAGGGTCTAAAGTCAGCTATTTCATAAGAGGGAAAACCAGACAATGCTCAAATCTCAATGGTGGAAGCACTAGAAACAGAATGGTCCTATTATTTCTCCCATGTTCCTTCCCCAAGGATGAAAAGTCCACTGATTTTTTTATAAATACTTCAATGCATATATCAAGTTTCAAATCTAGCATGCTACCTCCCAAGACCTTATAAATAACAGTCCAATTCATATTGGAATTACTTATGCTTTTGTAACTGCTCCTGGGTTACATTTGAAATGTAAATTAAAAGCTGTTTTACTGTAATCACAGATGGCCCACATTTCTAGATTTTGTGACATTTTAGTCTTTCCTTGACACATGAACAATTTTTAAACACTTCTCACCACTGCTGCAGCCTTGTAAGAGCTGTTACCTACTGCTACAATGGCAGAGATGGAAATAATATGTGTAATACAATTACTCTTTTACTTGTGTATTCTTCTTCTACTGAAGCCTCCACGTTTTTTCCTGTCTGCAGTGTGTATTCCACCCTCTTCCATTTCAGTCTTTTATATTCCTCCTCCAAAATACCCTTCTAGTATATTTATACCCCATTTCCCTTTTGCACTTATTGAGTCTCTCCACCCCCCCAATCCTGTGTCAGGATCTTTGACTTTGCTCATTGCATATACCAAGACTTGAAATCAATGCACTTTTTAAATTTAAAAGGTACAACTGCATAACTTCTCACTGCATCAAGGTTACAAAGCATCTTTAATAAATACCTGGGTTGAGTGCTTTAATTTATGTAATCTGCTTTCCTTAATTCTTTGCAGAGTACACTAGACATCCCCAGACTAATAAATTCAGATTTAAACTGGACATGAAGGAAAACAAAGTATTTCAGTATAGTGTTACCATTGTATCACATTAAACCAGTATTAATCATGTACCAGAAGTGGTATAAGAGACTTGTTTTATTTTGGACACTGTACTTGTTATACAGATACTATGTTGGAAATTATTCACAAGATCATACAGCCTTAATTATTCATCCATGGTTCAGTTCTTAAGGAATCTTCTTATATTCTTCAGTATATTTGATGGCTAAAGCAGAGTTCTGTAGCATTAAAATCCCTTGCAGTGATTCATGTGAGCATGAATCTTTTTATCTCACAATGTCCTGATGTTGTCCACTCTAACAATTTTCAGAGGTATGCACAGAAAGAAGGGTAAATGTAAAGCAAATTCTTCTATAAAACCTAAAGGTATTCTCCCTTTCTTTAATTAAAATCTCTGTAGCAGTGACTTCAGGTAATTTAAGTGATCTCCTTCCTTACAAACAGCGTGGCAAAATTCCCTGGCAATATTCTCCTTTAGCCACAGTTCAGAAGAGTCTTCCTGAAGTGAAAAATAAAAGATGTTTCTAGAAAAGAAAAAATCCTTAAAGAGACCTAAAAATGAGAAAGGAGCTGTTTAAACTGGAAGTAACTGCCAGATGGTTTTGATCAAGGCAGGCTACTCCAAGGCATTTTAATGACCAGAATTAACGAGAAAACTGTCGGTTGTCAGATTTCTTGCTGATGTGTTTGAAGATTTTTGCTTTGTGGACGTTCTTTGATTTCTGGTAGCCAAATCCCCCACCTCCACCTCTTTTCTGTAGTCTTCTGCCATGGTTGCTGTTCACATCTAAAATTTCATTGGTTAAAGAATTTGAAAAGGATTTGAAATATTGCATTTTGGGTTTACTAGGGGGTTATTGATGTGAGAAAAAAAAAGAAAAGGCTAAGCTACCTAATTACAGAGAAAGCCAGAACTTTGTGCCTGTAGTTCTAAATACTCCTCCAGCTGTCCAGTTAAGCTGTCCAATGCACTACTGCTTCAAATTCCATCCACTGTCAGGTTTGACAGTAATTTAGATACAGTCTCCCAGTTCCTGCTCTTGCCCCTCTATGCCAATATTCCATGACTAAGAAACTTAAGCAAATACATTTCAATTAAAATAATTTTGCATGGAGGAGAACAATACTTTGGAGCATGGATGCATTCCAGAATCTGCCCAACAGGAACTGAAGCCTGTAAAACATGGACATATGCTAAAAGAGATGTTTGTAGGCATTTTTTAAATTAATATTTACATTTTCTTTGACAAAGTACTGTTGGAGCATGATGCATTTTTATGGTTATTAGCAGAAAAACTCCAACCCCAACAACAAAACAGCAGAACTTGAGGTACCACAGGAATTCAGCAAGTTGCACTGAACATTTGTAACACAGAAATTCAGCTTTGAAACACTGCAGTGAAAGGATACTGAGGTCAACAAATGGAGGAACTTTAAAACCAAACGAAAGGCTGACTTTGGGAAGATCCAAATTATTGACATCATAGATCTGCTTCAGAGAATGGGAGTCGTAAGCTCTGATGTAAGCTTTGTAAGCCTCCTGGGCTGACTTGTGAAGGAAGTAGTTCTTCTCTATCAGTTTTTCCAGCTGGTGAGGGGAAAATAAAACCATAAGAGACATAAACAATTGTAGCTATTAAAAGTCTATACATTATATTCAGACATTTTTACTGTACAAGTCACAATGACATTCACTCCTCACTTCAGCAAAACTGCTCTGACATCAAAGTGCACAAACAGGTGTAAAATGCTGTTATAAACAAGTAGAGGGACAAAAAATCCTGAAGCTGACTTAGAGTACAAACAAAGCCTCAGCAATATGAAAATTTACAGAAATTTACGCTGGGTTGTCCCAAACAAGTTAATCAAGGGCAATACACCTGCAGCCACACCATGAAACCATGTGTAAGAGAACAGCCAGCCTGACATCTGAACTGTTTGATTCCATGCAATTCCATGCACAGTCTGATCTCTCATGGTGCCAATGCACTGTGAAATCAGCAGTATTAATTCTACACCAAAAATGGATACACCAGGGTAGATTAACACATTTTATTTGATGTGGGTCAAGTTTCCAATACTCATTAGATCCCAGTGTTTCATTAGATGATTAACATACATTAATTCAGTGTTCTAAAAGTAAGCTACATCAGGAACCACTTCTTCCTGATTATGCTTAATTAGGAACCTCTCTCTGCAAGGACTGTCTTCACTGCTTCCTGTACTTGTTACTTTAAATTCAAATCACTGCAAAGAAACTTTACAGAGCTCTTATCAAAAGAATGATTCACAGAAGTAATCAATAATAGAAACTCACATCTTCAGAATTATCTATGCTATTCCACGCACCTCTGTGTTCCTTGGCTATTTTTGTAGCACAGGAGCACAAATGAATTTTAGCTAATGCTGGGCTTTATTAACACCAGCTAATTAAAAATGCACATGGGTTTATATCCTAACATTCCTAAAGAAGCACACACATTTTTGAGTTGCAGTCATTATAGACTGTGACATTCTCCAGGCAAATTATAACAAAGATATTCAAAGTAGTTGAAGTGTAAAAACATGTCATACCTGAGACTGGATGTCTGAGATTTTTGACCAAGAAAATTCAAATTCACTTAGTGGTACCTTAAAAACAAAAGAAATGAAATATCAACATTATTTACACTGTGTAAATGCTGTGTAAGTGAATGTGTTTAAGACCAAGGGCAAACAGAAAACTATCTGGAAGATAACAGCTTTTTTTAATACCACAGCTGTATCTGTAAAGTGCCTTTACATCAATATGACAGTATTATCACTTCCTTTAAGCCAGAGTAATAGAGACACTCAGTATGACACCATTTTTTACCACTTTTGCTTTAGAAGTTAAATCACTTTAATTAAAGTCACAAAACAAGTCCATAAGGAGAGCAACCAAGCAGCTCTGTGCAGTTCTGTTAAAATGATTACCTTTAAAAGACTGTTCTTCTTTTGGAATTGAACAAAATTAAATTGAGTGTTGGAAAACCAAACCAAACCAAACCAACCCAACCCAGTAAGTTTTGTCTTTAAAAACCGGACAGAAGTTTACCCTGGCTTGTTTCAGATAACGAAGGAAGCCCAGTTCTTCTGGTCTTAAGATGAGCAGAGCATGTCCCCTACCATTTATTCCTCTGGCAGTCCTACCAACACGGTGGATATATTCCTTTGGGAAAGAATAACAGACAACAAGGTCAGGCAGTCTTAATCATCAACAGAAAATACACCAAAGTTAACCTCAATGTAATGTAATGCATCATTCACTATTTGGTAAGACTTTTTCTTGGCACTGACACGTGGATAAGGGAAAACAAATGCTGAAGGTGCAAAGCAACATCAGGCTGAGACAGAGCCCCTAAAGCATTTTATCTTTCACTGAAGAAAAAAAATATCTTAGTCCACAGTAACTGAAAATTAAACCTTGATTTTAGAGATTTTTGAATTTCCCTTGTTTACAGTAAACTTTATTCAAGTAGGAATATTATCTTTAAACAAAAAGCAAATTTCAACTGGGAAAGCTCAGGGATGCACATGTAAACTCACCCTCCTCTTGAAAAGTGTTTGGCTGTTTAGCTGATTAGATTTGAACTTCACAGCACAAACAATATTTTAAAATGCAATTCTTAAGAAGGCAACCAAGGTCTTAGCTCGGAGCAGCATTCCCTAGGAGCTGGTGAAGGGCAGGGAAAGAAACCAGCAGCTGGATATAACCATGGCTGAATTCTGCCCTCTGTCAAGCAGCAGTTTCAGCTCTTCTCTGCAACTAAGTTTGTAGTCAGAATTTGATTTCTTGCTGTGACACTTGTTTATTTCCTTAACTTACCTTTGGATCATCTGGAGGGTCATACTGGACAATCCAGTCAACCTCAGGAATGTCCAGTCCTCTGGCAGCCACATCAGTGCACAGCAGTATTCCAGACTCTGCATTACAGAACTGGAAAAATGTTGTAGTACGTTTGGTCTGTTTCTGCTTGCCCTGAAAGGAAGCAAACGCACTGGGGATGAAATATCAACCAAAAAAATAATTTGAGACATCTTTCCAAATCGTGGTTTTGTACAGACCAAGCAGGAACAGTTTGCAGTGAAGAAAAAAAGAAACCACAGAGGGTTACAAGAAGTGGCACCCCTCAGAGGTTACAATGTATCTCCCAAACCATTTAAAAATTGCATAAACATTCTTCTCATGAGCACAGCACGCATGTTTCAGGTTCAGAAAAAGGACATTTGCAACCCTAGCAATATTTTAGACAGATTACAGGCTATAAAAGCAAACAACCAAACAAAACCAATACTTGTCACAGTTCTATCAAAGAATAGCATGACATTTCCCCCCAAAACAAAAAAGAACATTTCTGATTAGTTGCAACTGTTTCATAAACTTTCAGTCAATTCTTTCTTCTAAACTGTGCATTTTGTGGTTTTGACAAAAAATTTACAATGCTCATCCAAATGCTAAGAATTGGCATAGTAAATCCAAACATCACCCTGGCCTTAGGAAAAGCATCAAACACTTCAGGCATCAGATTCTGGATTTCTCTGACAAGAAGTTCACTCCATTAAATATTGAATTTTAGTGCTTGTGAAAGGTAACTTCTTGGAAGAAAACAGAAATGTTGCTACACAGAGAGCATAAATTAGTATCAGTGTTCAGCACTGGTTCAAAAAATAGCAAGCCTGATTACTGAAGTGTTATTATATAATTTTTGCTTTATCTCCTTCCTCTACAGACTAATCAAGACCATCACCAGTTTTATGAGCAGGCTGTCTGTTCATTAGAAACTGGACTGAAACAAACCAGGCAAATGTAAAGCCAGTAAAAGCTTACAGCTGTTATCAGAATAATTCAAAATAAGTCAATGAATAAGATACTTACATGAATGGCCAAAACAGGCAGATCAATGTAGTTGAGTAATTCATAGTGGTACTTCACTGACATACATGAAGAAAAAAATACCATCAGTTTCTTCTTCCGGTTCTTCTTGAGGAATGTGAAGAGCAAAAGGAATCTTTTTTCAGATGGACAGACCACATAACCCTGCAAAAATTTTAAACATTGTTAAATAGAAGTAGTAAGGAGCAAACTTGTCTTTTAGGAGCACAGTTACATCAGGGAAGGGCTACTTTGGGAGAAAAACCTCACCCAACAGTTATACATCTGAAGCATCCCAGGTGAAAAACCACAGGGCTCGGTGTGTTCGGAGATCTCAACCCTCCCACTAATGTTTGTCTTACCTGTTCCAGACCATCTACCGTTGCTGTCTCCTTGTTATCATCAACCCCAACATACAGTGGCTCTTTCTTCAGAGAGATCTTGGCCAGATCTTCGACCTTTCTGGTCTGTGTGGCAGAGAAAAGCATCGTCTGTCTGCGCTCTGGAAAATATTTGAAAGACAGCCTCGCTTTTCAAAGAATTCAAATAGCGATTCCGTAAAATCTAATGGCAAACTTCCCTGGGAAATCTTTCAACTAAATTCTAATTCAAACATACTGCTACTGACAAACAAAGAGGTGTAGTTGTATTATGGGGTGTACACCAAGTTTATTTCAGCTGTCCCCACCCCCAAAATCCTAGATGCTATCAAAACACAGTGTTCTTCCTCTGTAAAAATGTTAATAATCATTTGCAATCCAATTTAGACACAAAACAAAATCAAGACCAATCTT
Source organism: Pyrgilauda ruficollis (assembly GCF_017590135.1). Taxonomy (NCBI): domain Eukaryota; kingdom Metazoa; phylum Chordata; class Aves; order Passeriformes; family Passeridae; genus Pyrgilauda; species Pyrgilauda ruficollis. The sequence continues at coordinate 6,337,316 of NW_024524377.1, read as the reverse complement.
CTAATTCTAAATAAATTTTCAGGAATACTACAATATTTTTGTTTGAAAAAACAATTCAAATTGTGTTTAATACATCAATTACAAGGAATAGTTACATGAAAAATTAGGAAAAGAAAAATTTAAGGCAAATACTTAAAACTTCTTCAAGATACTGGTCTTGGAGGTATCAAAAAAGATTGAGCTGCAAGTCAGAAGCCCTTTTTCCTTGAATTTAAACCTTATTAGGAAATAATGAATTGCAGGAAATAAACATGCAGAGGAAGATGAATGAGAAAATGGTAACATTAAACTAAAAGGATTTTATATGAACAGAATTCTATCTCTGAAGAGCATTTGAAAACTCTGTTCTTCAGATAAATGATGTTGAATAAGTAATATATACTGGCTAGCAGAAAAAAAGGAGAGCGTAAGAAAATCACTATGAAGTTCATTTACAGAACTATAAAAATTAATAACTTTTCCTATAATAATAGAGTCAGAGACATAATGTTAGTCAAGTGATTTCCAGGAAAGAGAGATTTTTTTTTTTCTTACTTGGTAAAAGTTTTATGATCTGTTTCATTTCTTCTTCAAATCCAACCTCCAAGATTCGATCTGCCTCATCAATTACCAAACATTGCAAGTTCTTGTACATGAAACCTGGAGTGTTCTAGAAGATTAACAAACTCACAGTCAGACAGGGAAAGGAGTTTTTATTATGTTTTAACAAAGAGATTAGACATCAATATTGTATCTACCTGCATATGATCCAGCAGTCTTCCTGGTGTGGCTACAATGATGTTGATTCCATTTCCAAGCTTCTGTGCTTCTGCTGATCTGTTACTGCCCCCCATTATCAGACCATAGGTATGAACGTGATGATTCATAAGTTCTTTAAGAACTCCGTAGGTTTGCATAGCCAGCTCTCGAGTAGGAGAAAGAATAATAACACCCGTTCCTAAGAAATACATCAACCAGAGAGTCAGTTACAATTCATCCAACCCCTCAAATGGCTGCTTTGCAGTAAAATTCGGCTGTGAAATGAAGAGCCTTACCATTCCTAGGCATGAATTTCAGCTTGTAGATGAGCTCTACTGCAGGAATGAGAAACGCAAGTGTTTTTCCACTGCCTGTTTTTGCAGCTGCTAAAATATCCCTGTAAGCAGCATTAGAAAAAGTAGTATTTAGTCGACCATACCAAGAGAAGAGCAATCTTACTCTGATCCATGCTGACAATGTGAAAAACTAACATGGCTTAAAGACCAGTGGAGTTGGTACTAGGAGCTTGCTGGCAGAGGCAGGTCACAGCAATTAGCCAGTGAAGGCTGGCCTCAATGATCATGGAGGTCTCCTTCAACCTTAATGATACCATGATTTGACTTTATGATTCATGTATGTAGCTTGCCAGCAAAATTTACAAAACATCTGGGGTCATTAGAGTGACTAAAAAGCCCTATTTCTTACCTGCCTTCCAAAAGAGGCTTGATACTTTTATGCTGAATTTCCGTCATGTGTGTAAACCCCATGTCGTTTATGCCTTTCAACGTATTCTCACTGACACAACCAGCCAGGGAAGAAAAGGAATTGTCTTCAAAAGCACCTGAAGTGAGGGGCAAAATGAAAAATATTTAAACTTATTTCTTCTATTTCCTCTGCCATCTGAGATTAACCAGTTCAAATCGACTTATATGGAAAAAAATGAAAGGACTTCCTCTTATTGCATTCTACCACAAAATCCAAAGACTGACAAAATAATCTGTATTAATGAGTTCATAAGAAAACTACACAGAGTTAATAAAAATGAATTCACTGCTTCTTCTGTCAGAGCACCTCCAGCTAGTTCTACTACTCCAGCTTGCTCTTCATGGACTTCTTCCTGTACAGATAAGCATATGTGTATATAGGTTTAAAAAACACTTTCACGAGTAATTGTAGGACCAAGAGGTGTGTATATAATGCAAACTTTCAAGAACAGCAGGTGGGTGAGAGCTGTGCAGCTGCCAGTGTCACATCCTGTATCCAAAACCTGACTCACAAAGCTCACTCTGGAAGCAAGGTGTTAGACCCTGGGATTTTGCCTGTGCATGAAAAAGAGAACACAAGATACCTGTTACACCTAGTGGCAAACTGGGCACCTCATCCTCCTCCTCTTCCACTTCCTTCTCTCCAGAGTCCTGCTTATCTCCATCTTCTGCCTCTGCAGATTCGTCTTCTTCAGTTTTTGCTTTTTTGGTTTCTGTATCTGGAGTGTTATTTTTACAGAAGATAAGTCAGTTAGAAACACAAAGATCATGGTTATCATGAAAAGCTGTTCCACAGACTGAGTTTCCTTTAGTCTGTAAACCATGTACAAAAATAATGATTTTCCATGGGGTGGAAGGGGGCTGGAGGAGAGACAAGGTGTCTATGGAATTTTCTGATGCACAGAGCAAAAATTCCCCAAGTTCCTGCTACACAGCCCACCTGGCATAGCGAAACAATGTAGCTTGATGTATATCACATAACATCTTGTGTGGAAGCAAGATAAAGTGTCCTTAAACCAGTAACAAAATTCTTTCCTGGGGGCAATGCCAACATCAAATTTCCCACACCGTTTGTGCTCAGGATATGTGAGAAGTTGCATTTTAGGCACCTGAATCTTCAGAGATGAAAGCACCTCTTCACTGCCATAACCATAATGCATGTCCCAAAAATCAAATACATTTTGAAAGCTTCTATTCCTCGTGTATGTCTAGATATGTATCTACAAATCTATGCATATAAAAACATATGCAAACCTAGCAATTTTTGTGTGGTGCTTTTTTTTTTTTTTTTTTTGGTAGTTTTCCAGTATTTTTCAGTTTCATAATATATAAATGTTGCCAAAGGCTGGACATATTGCTAAAAAGTATTTGCTGCACAGCCAAGTACAGAGAGCACCTATCTACCAGAACACTGAAACACAGGACACGTATTTGAATAATAAACGATCAAAACATCCAGTCAACAAAGCACAATCCTATGGAAGAAGTAAACTGGCTACTAGTATGAATTAAGAATTCAAATATCGCAGCTGGAATGAAACGGGTAAATCTTTAGCCCTCATGGACTTTAAAGCGCACACCTGACCGCCACATGGCATTTCAAACTTTCCCCGACGCCGCGGGAACCCTAAGGAGGCGCTTGTGGAGGTCTCCCAGACTAAATGAGCCCTGGGAGACACGCTGTCTTTGCTAAGAACACGCACCATCTCCTCCATTGGCCACCGCTTTTCTCTTTTTCTTCTTCTTTTTCTTCTTTTCCCCGCTGCGGGGTCCGGCTCCGTCCGCAGGCTCGGCGCCCTCCTCGGCCGCTGCAGCCTCCTCTGGCAGCGCCGCCTCCTCCACCTCCTCCTCCTCCGGGGGTCCCTGAGAAGCCGCCTCGCCCGGCGAGGGCACTGCACGGCGGAGACAGAGACAGAAGGAGGAGAGACAGGGGAGAGAACACAAAGTTAATCACGGCTCCGCCGGCGCTCAACCGGGGAGAGGCTCCGCGGCGCCGCCCGCCCGTACCTGCCCCCTGGGCCGCCTGCAGCTTCAGGTTGCGCTGCCGCAGCTTCAGGTTGCGCTTGTGGATCTTCCTGCGGAGCAGCCGCATGGGCAGGTTGCTGGCAGCAGCCGGCACCGACATCGCGGCAGCGGCAGCGGGAACCCCGCGCTCCCGGCACACGTGGGGAGGCCGCGACCGGAACCGCCGCGCGCGGGGCCTCACGGGCAGCCGGCAGCGCCCTCTGGGGGCCCGGCGGAGGCAGCGCCGCGCGGGGCCCGGCCCCGATCCCTGCCCCGCTCACGGACTCGATACCCGCCCCATTCCCGGCCTCCCGCCCCATTCCCGGCCCCCATCCCTGCTCCGCTCCCGGCCCCGTTCCCAGTCCCGCTCTCAGCCCGGGACACATCCCGGGTTTCCTTGAGGACTAGACTCGCCGTGTCCCGCACAGATCCCCCAGCCTCACAACACCCGTCTGCCCGGTGGTGCTGCCTCCAGCCATGGTCACATGTGTCCAACGGGAGAAAGAGACAGAATTAAAGAATCAGGTTGGAAAAGAACTCTGAGATCAACGAGTCCAACCTACGAGCAAAATCACCATGTGCCCCGTGGCAGTGAGCGCCATGTCCAGGCTTTCCTTAAACACCTCCAGGGATGGTGACTCCACCACCTCCCCGGGCATTTCGTTCCAATGTTTAATCACAATTTGTGAAGAAATTCCTTCTAATATCCAACCTAAGCCTTCCTTGGTACAGCTTGAAGCCATGTGCTCTTGTTCCCTGGGAGCAGAGCCCGTCCCCTCCGGCTGTCCCCTCCTGTCAGGGATTGTGGAGGGCACAGGGGCTCCCGAAGCTCCTTTTTTCCAGGTTAAGCACCCCCAGCGCCCTCAGCGCTGCTCATCAGATTCGCGCTCCTTACTCTGCACTCACTGCAGCCCCTCTGGAACTGAGGGCACAGCACTCGAGGTGTTTATTTACAGAGGCAGAGTCACTTCCCTGCTTCCCCAAAGAGTGATTCCCCAAGGCTGACCCGCAGCGCCCACCGGCTGCTTCCCGACAGCAGAGGGCACAGACAGCACAGGGATGTCCTTTGCCACCAGAAACCAGAAACCAGCGCCTTCTGAGACCCGAGACGACAAACTGAGTGAGGTTCAGACTTGATACCTTGCTGTAACAGAGAATAAACTGCGGAACTAATTCTGCATTAAGATACAAAAGTAATTTATCACCATCTGTAATTATTGTTTTCCATAGATCGTTTGGATCACCAGGATGAGAATTAAATTTGTCTTACCATGTGAACCATGCCATCCTGTCCAGACTTTCACAGACTGGATGCTGCTGCTTTAATAAATTGAATGGATTATTGCTATTTTCATCAGCTGCATTTGAAACTAAACTGATCCATCCTCAGCAAGAAAGGCTTTTGGTACAGACTCCGGAGGAACTCAGTTTTACCTGCTTAATTTTAGTCAGGTGAAAGTTCCTTACTGCAACTCAGTGTAATTTAGGTTTAGTGTCCATTTTCTCCCTGGATACCTTATATTGCATTTGCAGGATGTATTTTTAAATAGATGTGGGTTTGCTCTTCCTAGTCTGTACTGATTTATATGGATGTGTTTAGATTTACTATTTGGATCCAGATTTAACCCAGGCAGTGCTTCTTTCTGGAATATGGTCATTGTGCAGATAAAATATATAAAGATCTGGATAGCAGGGAGCTGACACTAATACACTGAGGAAGGACAAAGATATGTCCTTTGAGTATGGCATGGTCCTCATGTTCCCATTTTAACCAGTAGTGCCAGGATCATCGCTGTTTTTGTTTTCACATCTGTCATCACACCCCCAGCCTTGCCAAAAATTATGACCTGGTAAAGGTAATCCTGGTAAAGGATTCTGGTCAGGTAAAAGCCTTTATATAAAGAATTCACCTCAGTGTCCATGCTGGGTTCTGGCTGACTTGGCAAGTCTCTGTGAAATTGCATTAGTGTGGCACAAGGCCCACATTAAAAACTGTCCTGAGCAGTTATGTCAGATCCCACTGACCTGCTCTGTTGGCTACAGTTAGCATGGCACACAAGGAAAATTTTATAGACAAAAGATGCTCTTGCATCTGTGTACACAGATGTCAGGGCATTCTGTATAAGAATTCAGAAATTGCAGATTTTTTTTTTTTTAGGTTGCAAATTATCATGAGCTCCAAAATTGCTTTCTCTCAATATATTGTAAAACATGTTACTTAGAATTAACAAACAAATGTTCTTATTTCTGGAAATTTCAAAATGTGTTTTTTAGCTTCCTTCTTTTAGCATAATTTGATTTTCTTCAAGCTGTTATTGTGGAAAGTCAAAAAAAAAAAAAGAAAAAAGAGAAGACTCAGAAGATAATGATAATATTATTGTGACAGGTCTGGACAGTAATTTAAACCACTAGCTCATGTTAATAGTTTTTCTCTGAATTTTGGCATTTCTTAGATAACATATGAATCCCCTCTAGTACAAGTGTCATTTTTGTCCAATACATTAATTCCTAATTGCTTGAGTTATCAGGGAATCATTACTAACACAGGATTTTCTCAAATGGTTATTGAATTGTTGTCAAAATGTCCCAGATTTTCTACCCATGATCTTGCAGGTAGGTTTGTAGGGAAACATGTTTTGTGTGAATAAAACCTTTATAGAGCTGAATAAGTCCTTATGAGATAAAGGTGAATATTTTTAATGGGCTGCCAATGTCAGTATTTTATCTCCCAGAGTTAATTCATCCTTATAGCCAAATTCAGAATATTTGTGCCTACTTACCATAAACTAACTTGTGTTGATTAAAATGTAACACAGAAGTAGTCATTTATTTCAGTTGTATCATTTCAAGCAGAAGGTATAATTTATACAAAAGGTGCCAAAACCCCATCTTAGAAATGGTCATGAAATGAAAATGTGTAGCCATTTTTTAATACAGGATTTTGGGTACAGAGCTGAATTAAAGAAGAGAAGGTTTTTTTTCAGAAATCAGAATTTTTTAAAAAATGTTTTTTTGATGTCTTAGGTTGAACATGAAGAAAATCAACACTGATGTAATTTATGAACGTCTGCACCATTCAGCTAAAAGTTCTGAACTAGAAAACTAAAGCCTTTATTGCTTGCAGCCACAAACTGGAAAACTGTTCAGAGCTGTCTTTTAATTTTTAGCAGATTATTATTTTCCATGTTAGAGCAAATTTATCTGTCAGACAGTAATACAAAAGGACTTGGTTTAAAATCAGATTTTTTTTTTCAAATATGTCTACCTTACCAGTGTGTGTACATATGCAAATGGTGGATACAAAGTGTCTGCAGAAATAATCAATTTTCTAATTTAGTGGAAATATATAATTCTGAAATGTGTACTTTGACAGAGAAAAGTAACCCAAATCTGAACTGATATATAAATGGCATAGTTACAGATATATTCAGATACATCACATGGAGAATAGATGACTTGATTTATAGAACGTGTCAATGTTAGTGTGAGTTAGAAATTGATGGGACAAATCATGTCTTTGTAGGCTATCACTGAATATCTCTGAACCTGTGAGGGAATTCAAAGTATGGCTTACAAGGAGAGTAAGGTATCCATGTTTGGAAAAAGCAAGGTAGGCTATCACAATCGCATATTTTTAGGGTTTGGTTTAATGCTGCTTTCAGCTACTTCTCCCTTGTGCCATGTGGCAGTCTGGTCTCAATTATAAGTGACAGCAGCAGCACTTGGTGGACATGGCAGTAGAGCTGAGTTCAAATCACATCAGTGAATTTTTTATTTCTCATTCAGCCCATATTTTACAGCTGTAACTGAAACCATTGCAGGTATTCTAATGCACGATCTCCTCTTTGACACACAGAGGACCAAAATCCTGGAAATGACACCTTGTAGGAAATGTTGGAGTTCTTCCTTGCAGTAAGAGATTATTTTATGGTTATCACTGACACACTGCAAACAAAAGGTCTTCAGGAAAACAAGGTGCTATACACATTTTTATCCTCACAGAGGCAATGAGAGAACAAAAAATACATAATGCAAGAGCAGTGCACAGTTTGTAATGTACCACTGGCAGGCAGGAGGGTACCATGAGGATAACTGAAGTGCAAAACTATGCATGGCACACAGCTGAAGTGTTTAGATTCTATTTTATTTTATTTTATTTTATTTTATTTTAAGTTTGTTTCAGATATTTACAATTTAAACTTACAAAATATTTTTGGGGTCCTCAGAAGCTGCTTTTCTGAATCAGATGAAATAATAATCAGATATTTTCTGTTCTGTTTTAGGAGGCTGTTTACAGGTTTGCTTCCCCTGTTCCACAAACCCTAGCATGTGTTGATAAATAGCTTGCTTTTGCACATGACAGTAAGCTACAGCCACTTTTATTAAGACAGCATGTAAATTCACAGTATTCTTTTTTTACTTACAACAATCCAATCTTTAACATTTTCCTGTTTTTAAAAAACTTAGTGAAGGTTTCTCAAAATGCTGCAAAGGCTACAAGTAGGATCATGTGATTTATTAGCAGATTAATCAAACTGCAGGTGTAGCAACTAGTTTATAACTTACAGACTGACAGGTTCATAACCCTTAAAATAATAATTTTCTCAGGCATAAAAGGCATTCCTTTTACAGTGCCCTCATTAATTTAAAGAATCCTAGTGAATATATTACTGTCTCCTATTCAGAAGGAGTGTGTCTTTTATATTGCTTTATCATTTACAGATCTTCATTTAAAATAGCTCTGTTCAAACGATATAAAGTCATGATTAAACTCAAAGAGAGTATGAAATATAATACAGTAAGGGAAATGTAGGGTAATATTTAGGGCTAACTAAAACTCTTTGCAGGTCTTTTGAAGATAAAATTTGAAGGGGAGGGATATTCTGGGTGCATAGCAGCTGGATGGAGGCTGATTAGTGGCAGTTTGTGGCTGGAATGAACACAAGATGTCACCCTCGCTGTGAGAGAGCTCCAACACACAAACGCCTTTAGCTGAAGAGGAAAGGGAAGGAAGGATTGAGGTTACTTTTTTTTTTTTTTTTTTTTTTTTAAAGTTGTCCATCACGTGTGTTCCTTCATTTACCTATCCTGGAACACTGTTTCACTGCAAAATCTTCTCCACCTTGCTGAGTATTTATAAGAAAATTCTCTCATGCTATTTATAATTTTTAAAGTGTTTTTTAAAAGTAGGTTCTGAAATTTGGAATCAGGTTTTACTTCCTTGAGTAGTAACTCTATGTTTCTTATACTGTTAGTGACAAAGTTGATGGAGAACAAAGTGCCATATATTTCTGAGTTTTCTGCAGTAACATTAATTTTCATACATTTACCTGGAAGTCTTAAAGCTTATAGAAGGATGGAATGGTAATTATTGTGAAAAACTTTCAGGTAATATAATGAGCTGAGTTGTCACATTTCTTCCTAAAATGTGTAAACCTTTTTGTGCTGAAGAGTAATATTTTCACTATGTAACAGTTTGAAATTCCCTTTACCTTTATTCTAAACAATACAAAATTCTTCCTTTGATGAAGATGGGGTTTAAAATATTGAATTAAACAAAACACTGATTAAACAATGTTATTAGCATTCTTTAATTATAATTCAACTCCTTGAGCTAAGGCCTCTGAATCCAGTAATGCAGACAGCATGCCTATGTTCAAGTATTTATGCTTTAAATGCTTGTTTCCTTGAAGACATCCCAAGTGTGGAACTTGTGAGGACACACCTCAATGTCTTGTTGAGTTGTAGGTGCTCCTGTTACCTTAAGTGGTTGTTCTCATTTCATTTGTGTCATCCACACAGTGGAATATCTTCATCAGTGAGGTGAGGATAGCCATACTTCTTCACTCCCACTGCCTGTTTCTGTTTAGGTTGCAAGGCTTTGAAGAAAGAACTATTTTAAAACAGGTATTTGCATGGGACCTAAAGAGACAGAGTCTGTGTTGGACAGAGAAGGCCCATGTTTCTCAGGAAGCTCTGGGCACTATTGTAATATTGATTAAACAAAAGTGTGTTATTCTTAACCACCAAAATTTAAATATAGAAGTGATAGTAAAATACTATATTATTGCAAAGTATACATCTAGTGTGAACAAATTCTTATCAACCTGGAGAGAGGAGACAACTAAATAGGGAACACAGACCATGTCAAATAATCTGTGATACTTCTACCTGGCTGTCATTTTAGCCCATTCTTGAACAACTTCAGCAAAATATCAAAAGGGTTCATTCTTACATTTTCCTTGGAATGGCTCACCCCTCCCTTGCCCAATATCATTATTATGCTTGTACATCCCTAGTTTTACTGTAGTCTTCTGCTCTGCATAATTCTGCATGTCCTTAAACACGGTGTAAGTCACTTTTACTTGTAAGGCCCTTTCAGATTGGCATTTAAAGGAGATTTAATATCCCTAAGAATGAGAATGATTGGTTCCTGTCAACCATTATGATCTTGTTTTTTCTGATGGAAAGTCAGCAGAAGATTGGAGAGTCAGCACTCCAAAAGAGAATGTTTAAATAGCTTGTATTACTGGGCTCTGAGCTTTTACGGTTCAGGCCTTTATAAACTGTGTCAAGCTGTGATAGTTATAATTATTGCACACGTTGGCTTAACCTATATCGTGCAGTCATAATGCATTAGCCTTTCCAGCTTTCACTTGCCTGTCCTTTATTAACTGTGACATTTTCCCTTAAAGGTTCAGAGCAAGCATGACTTTATGATCAACCATAAGCTTTAACTAAACCGACTCTTTTTTTCCCAAGGAAGGCTGTTGTGGAAGAAACCAGGAGATGGCAGTCTTTCTTAATGGATCACGGTTTAATCTGTTGGTGACTACAATTTCTGTTCTTGTGCCCCAGGATAGGCAAAAAATTTAAAATGAGGTGAAGGAAGGGCTACATTTCTTGTCTTGTTGGCACAGGAAACCATTTCATGCCCTGGTATTTTCCAGAGGCTTTTCTTTCAGTTGTCAGATCTTGAACTGTCATATAAATCCAGGGGGAACTGTGGTTCACATTGGCCTTAGTGCAGTTTTCTCACCTGGCTGTTTCAACATACCTGAAGTGCAGTTCTCTGCTCCCTGGTAACACAGAGGAGAAGCCAGTGAGTAGCCAGCCTTGCTGAGACTGTGCCCTTGGTCTGAAGGCAGGCCATTTCACAGAAAACCAGCTGAGAAACAAAGCTCCATTCATTCATCTCTGTTTAATCAGCAAAAGCACAGTAACTCAGAGACTGTATGACCTACTCTTTCTCACTGTTAACTTGTCCCTCAATTTATGTGTCACCATTCTTGGACAACTCAGTGCCTCCTCAGGGGATCAAGATGTTTTTAAGTGGCTGTGGTCTCTGTTTGATCTCTGTTATGTAATGTGACAAAAGGCAGTGTCACATCTGTTTATAGCCCAGTGGGATAACACTGTCCTGGTGTGTGATTGTCTGTTCTTACTGGAGAAATAATTATTTCATGGCAGTATTAGATACCAGGTTATTTTGAGCTGTTGGCTGCAAGCATGAACAGAAACTTCTTGCCTTTCTATATATTTTTCTGCAGAGTAAGCACCAGAAAGTGGCACAGAAGACCACAAACATGGCTTAAATTAAGTCTTTGTCTTTATTGACACAGCACAACTTAAGCAGAGCTTAGGGAAATCCATGATCTGCCTTCAATTATTTATTAGAACCTGTGATAGATTTAATTCTAACAAACTAAAAATCTTGTGTCTCCCCAGTCATTATGGCATTTGGACTCCCAAAGCTGCCTCTCAGCATTACCACTGCTTCCCTTAAACTGCAGTAAGAAGCATGGGAATTGCAAGTGTGGAAAGACCAAGAGCAGTAATTATTCATTATAACATCAGGCTCATACATTGTTTGGACCAACACTTTGTCTTTCACTGGGGAAAATTCTTGCTTTGCTTTGTCTTTAAAAATAGTTCAAATTCTCTTAAACAACACATAACTGACTAATAGAAATATTAGAATAATAAAAATAATACATTCTTTTAGACAGTGTTAAATAAGGGGAGCAGATATAGAACTTAGCTAATGTTTATTAAGTATTCTAATTGCTACCTGAACTTGTTGCAGAGAAAACAGAGGGAAAACAATACATTGCTCCAAATGTCCAGCTGTATTCTTACTCATCATATCTGTCAGTAGTGTAAAGGAAAGGTTTTGGTTTTTCAAGCTAGTGATAACAGACCTCCAGGACATGTTTTTGTAGAAAGGTCCTTAACCTTTCTCCTGCAGCTCACCTTGTTCAGTTTGGTGTACGCTACTCAATGTCTTGGCTCTGTTTTCCTGAGCATCCATGCCTGTAGACATTCTGCAGATGACTGGTTCTCCCAGCAGAGCCCTGTTTTTAACCTGGCATGCAGGAAGATGATCTGTTCCCATCTAGAATGCAAATGTCTGGAGTTGCCAGGATTCTGCAGGTGAGAATTGTGTACATGGTGAAGAGTATCTGGATACAGGTTTGGAATACTGAAAGTTTGGGTACACTGAAAGTGTAAGTCTTTTTGGTAAGGCAAAACTCCTTTTCATATGAATGACACTGAGTGTATTTACCAAAGTTTGTTATTTTATCTGTGTCACAAAATATCTGAAAAGTATATGAAATTTCAGTTGCTAGGCAGCATCATGCTACAGGCCTTTAAAAGCCGTGTCAAACATTTAGCTTAAACATTTGCCAGAAGTGTTTAAAAGCATAATGTCTCATTAATAATTATTAAATCACTGAGTCATTCAAAGAGAGATGTTCCATCTCTACTTTTATAGTGGTAAAACACAGGTCATTTACTGGGTATGCAAGAGCACAGCAGATATTAGAATTACAGAGCCTTATTGGAGGATATGCATGAATCAAAGAAGAAAGCCAAGGTATACAGACTAGATTCTCTACTACCCCATTCTCTGAGAGCTCAAAACATTCTCATGTAAATTGACAGGTGTAAAGAAACAACATTAATGATAGAACCAAATTTCCATGTTGGCTGTGGGACTGGAACTCAGAAAATACATGTGGAGCTTTTACCTTTACCGCAGACATCCTGCATGATTGGAATAAATCGTTCATGGTCTCATTCCTGCCAAGTAACCATGGACAGTATCAGAGAGCCTGTGTTAAAGCCCTCACTCCAAGCAGTTCCAGAGTCACGTGAGCTCCACAGTGGGGCCAATCTCTCTTCAGCAACTGTTGGGAGTACAGAGTGAACAGGCTCTGAGCAATCCTTCCGAGCAGTTTGGGAAATCATGCTGGGTGCTCCTCTGGGTTTGTAGGTTCTGAGTTTCACCTGGTTGAGTTGAAATGCTGTACTGCCCTAGAGTGTCACTAATTTGAACCATTTGGATAGAGTTCAGTGACCATTATGCTTGCTTATCCATGGAATGATCAATCCTTGACCAGAGTCCAGGGCATGTAGGGAATCTTGGACACCGTTAGGGACACGGTCTGGAGGGCTTTCCTGTGTCCTTCTGCTAAGCCCTTGGCCTCTCAGGGGTATGTTTTGTCAGTTCAGACTTAGGGCACACACCTTAGCCTCCTCAGAATAGACACCCCCTTTGAAAGCACCATTTTCAGTTGTATGCTATGTACATGATTTTGCAGTACTCTGACTCTGGCTGATCTTGTACAGCTATTTGTTGGTCACTATGAGGCTTTCTCCAGAGTCTGATTACTTGGGATAGGAATTTATCTACTAAAGTAAAGACATTTTGTTTGTGCCACAGAAATGTTCTTACATTATTGGTCTGACAGAAGATAAGGCATTGAGTAAGTCTGGCACGGGAGGTGATGCTGAGAGACACTGGGAGATAGATCAAATTGAATTCCCTGGCCAGCCTGACTTCAGTGCAGAATATTTACTTCCTCCAGGGAAGTTAAACCTCACCTCCACTGTGAACTTCTACACATTTACACCTTCTGCAACTTTACACCTTCTAGATAGTTAACTTTCTTTGAGAAGAATGAGCAAACTACTTTTAAACAATTTTTAATTACATAATTTCCAACATCATATTATCTTTCCTTTAAACAGCACAGCTTTAGCAGAAATACAGATCTGTGACCCAGGAGGTGTGGATCTGTTAATCTTTCCATCATTATTATTGTGGTTTTTCATTGATTTTAAGACAGAGATACAGATCTGTGAGCCAGGAGGTGTGGACCTGTTATCTTTCCATCATTATTATTGTGGTTTTTCATTGATTTTAAGACAGATTCTGTGAGTTTCATACTCAAATAATCTAATAGGTTAACACACACCATTTTAAGTGTGATTTGGAAGCTCCCAGTATCTTCATCTGACTTCTCTGATTTTGCCTTTCTATGTAACAGTGAAAGTGCAGAATGAAGAACTGATCCTGCTTCAAAATTCTGCTTCCCTCTTGTTATATTGCATTTAATGGGAAAATGTTTATAATTTCAGCATGTAATTTTCTGCTATTCTCAGCTTTAGTGATATAAGCAGTACTCAGGGTGTGTTTGAGAGATACACTTTCATCAGTAAAGAACAGTCTAGTGAACTAATGTAGAAAGAACAAGAACTGTAGAAAGATTAAGATTTTCCTATGCTATTGGAATGGAAGTAGACCCTTGAGTAAAATATTTCAGAAAACAAATCCAGTAGGGTCCAATTTAAAGAAAAAGTCCACTTACATGGATAAGTACAGGTTTCTGACTTTTCCTCTCTTTCAGAATTTCCCCCTAAGTTATGAAATAAGAATAATTACTTCAAGCAAATTTTTCTGATCATTTATTCTACTAGGATTTTCTGGAGTACATTTTCAGATCATGGATTATAGGTGCATTTCTCATTATCACTAATGAGAATTTCAATGCATGAAATAATTTTACAGTGCTATTTTGTCTGACTTGTATTACACCTGTCAGTCTGCTTTCTCCTGCTATTTCATTAATATTTAAATATTAATATTTAAAGGTCAAACTTAGCCTTCAGTGATATTAAAATATATTATTCCGTTTCATCTGACTTTAGGAGAACATTTCTGGGACAGTTCTCAGTAGACAGGGAAAAAGGTAAATCACCACACACTTTGCTGCCTTTTTAATCCAGTTTTTTTTGTTCTCTTTCCAGCAGAGATTGAACAGTTTCCATCTCAGAGGGGGAGGAGAGAGGTTTGTAAAGGAATGAAGTGTAATTCACAGTGCAGTCAGTGGGATGAGGTACCACTCTTTGTGCCTGGAGAGCCTTGCAATAAAGCAGCTGCAGAACTGAAAGGCTTCACAGGATGTTTGTCCAGTAGAGTTTCTCAGAGCACATCTCAACAATATGGCATCCTGCAATAAAAGGAAATGCTATGTTTTTACTGCATTGGTGCAATAAAGGCAGTGCTCCAAACTGAGCAGTGCTTTTCACACAGATGTATAGACAGCTGAACTGTGCTTCAAATGTGGGATTGTGCATCTTGATTATCCCAGAAACTATTTATATGTGTAAATATTTGTGACATCAGAACTGAAGGTTATAAGGCCAGGTTTGCAAAGAATTATGAGTACGGGGTGTAAAATCCATATAAGAATGTTCTTTGACTCAAGACCATGCTAATGCTAATATTTTCATGTGACTCAATCCCCTTGAAAACATCAAAGATATTACAAGGCCTTTACTTACTTGCTCTGTTCCAGATGTTAGTCTGGTGCTGCTGAGAAGGTGGAAGAGGTCCTGCAAAGCATGGGATGAATATGCATAGATAATCTTCACTGCATCAAAGCTGCTTCTCCTGTGAATTTCAGGGATTCTGCCATGAGAGGAAGGTAAATATTGAGCTGCACATATGGTGTGTGTGTAGATTGTTGCCTATAGACTGCACTTGCAGGAGTCCTTGCAATATTTGTTCCTGTGCACACAAAAGGGTCTCAGAAAAGACCTTGTAGATGAGAAGTCTTCTAGAGCTCAGCCACTGCTCCAAGAGCAAGTGGGATATGTGGCAGCAGGCAGCTTAAATGTAGCATATCTGTCCTATCAACACTGGATATTGATGCACTTGTGCTAAGGGACACCTGGGATCCAGCTTTTCCCACTGTCCCTTTCGGTACACATCAAGGGATTATGCAGATTTAAACCCAAATTGTGTCCACAAAATATGGACACAGTAGTGGTTTGGACTGAGACAAGTCTGAGCAGATGTTGGTTATAAATAGACACACCTCTGGTGCTGGGAAGCTGTGCAGCTTGATGCATTTTATTGTAAAAGACTGTCAAACAACAGGGAAACTATTTAGTTAAAGTGTCAAATCTCTACCATGGACGTGAAGAGAAACATAATTGTTCACTTCAGGGGAAATAAAATCCATCTCCAAGTGCCTAACAGTGAATACTCCTGAGCTGCTATCCTAAACCTGCCCTTGTGGTACTTCACCACTGCTGATTGCCAGGCTGTATTTCTTTTTTACCACGGATCTACATTTGTGCCATATATTGGTCTTCTAATGTAAAGAGATCACAGTCTTTGAGCCTTTGAAATTGCCCAGTGATGCCTGGCTGTAAGGTGGAAAATTAAAGTCGACTCTATTTATTTTGTCCGCAACATTTTTACCTAATCTGAACATGTTAGAATGTAACTTTCCTTATCTGCAACATAGGTTGGTGATTATAGCTCTTGCTATCAGACCCAAAAGTAGAAATTGTAAATGCATATAACTTTAATTGGAGAAATTATCTTCAGCTATATAGCTGAGTATCCAAACCCTAATGTCATTCTTATCAACCTAGAGCTGCCTGCTTCTGAAGGTCTGATGTAAATTATAATTAATGTTGTGACTCTCCTCAGCTTAGTATCATTATTCAGTGTGGTTTTCTGACCTAGGCTGGTGCTGGATAATCAAATGCCCTTGCTATATTTCCAAACACCTCCTTTGAAACACAGAACAGCAATAAGAAAGGACAGTTGTAGACACATTGAAGGAAATTATAAAAGTGACATATGATAGCTGATATTTTATCACTTTTTGCATATTATCAAAGAATAAAATATTTTTAATAAGCTAAATAATTCTTCCTAAATTCAATAGTTGAATAACTCCTCTGGGACAGTGTGTATGGGAAAAAAAACCAACCCCTTCCTTTCTGCTGCCATAGAAACCAATCTTAACCAGAGTGTTGTAAATAAAAACAGCTCCCTCTGGCTTCATATTTATGTTGAATATGCATTGCTTTTTAAATAATAAAAAAGACAATTTCTCAAGCAGGTCGTCTGTTGATCCCCCCTTAGATTTGTCTGTATTTGCAGAAACAAGCTTAAGAAGTGATTTTTGACTTAGACCCTAAAGAGTTTGCAGAGTCAGCCTGAGCACCCCTACAGATTTTTCCTGTACACTCAGAAAGCACAGGGCACAGCAGAGTGCATCTCTCCCCTTGCTGTGCCTTCATCCTTCACCTACCTGTCATGGACAGTGGGTTCTCATCATTTCAAGTATTTTCTGTAATAAATCAAACATTTTCTTAGTGTGGGACAGCTGACACAGCCACTTTCCTGTAGCTCAGTTCTGATATAAAAAGGAGTGACTCAAGCTTTCCACAGAAAGGAGCTAGTTGGTTCTTTGATTGATGAGTGTCCATCTGACAGCAGTATTTGCATTGTAAAGGACTAGGTTTCATTGAAGTGCCACAAACTAAAATCCCCACAATGAAGGCACTGAAATGGCAAATGAAATCCTCCCTCTATTGGCATAAATTTTGGCACATATCAATTACTTCTTGTCTAAAACAAACAAACAAACAAACAAAAAACTAGTACACTTTTGCAAAAATCATGTAAAAAGTCGGAAAGATTTTCACTTCATTTTCATTTTAGTGTTGAATCTACTTTTTTAAATCCCAAACTTTTTTTTTTAATGCCTGAAATTACCTTTTTTTTTTTTTTTCTCAGTATGATTCAGTTCTACCTCTACAATTCTAGAGACAACTTCAAAATATGCCAGGTCTTTGGAGGCAAAAGTCTGCAAACTACTAATGCAGCTATGAAATGAATTAGGAGCTGCTAGAATTTTTCCACATGTTGTGTGTGTTGTTTGTATATCTGCTTTTGGTGCACTGCAAAATTGCACATTACAGACAGAAACTCTAGTGCTGTTTGTCCTTGACACTGGGGAGATGAGACTGGGCTGGACTGGGAGCACAACTGTGGGGAATGAAGGTCCATCTGTTCTGCTCAGTGCAGCTGTAATTTTCCAGCCATTTATTTGGTTTCTACATTTTATTCCAGAAAGAATATATATAATGCCAACAGAGGTTAAAAAAGGCTTTATGCCACTCACTCCTGCTGCTTCAGGAGGGACATCTGTCTGATTGCTGCAACTCTCCAGAATAAGCTGAAATGCTTGTTTTAACATCTAAGAGTGAATCCAAGAGACAAGGCAGGGTACAGCCCATTCTGGAGAGCTGTGGGGACATTCATATATATATTTTTGGTGGGCTATATGTAGTCCAGCTGCACCATTGTAATGAGGAGACCTGGCAAAAAGCACACTTAGGAAAGATCCTACACTGTTTTTTGTCTGCTGTCAATCATACAGCACTTCCACAAGGAAAAACAAGTAGGTGAAAGCAGGCAGATCACAGCCTAGTTAGATCTACATATTTTGCATATATAATGGAAGGCAGTCAGCCTCCCACAGGCTGGATAATGACAGTGGCTGATTGTCAGTAGGTACAAAATACTGTGTCTGTTGCAAGAAATGTATAAATATATCTTGCAGTCACAGCAGGATGAAACTAGGAACATTCTGTATGGAAATCTGCTGTTCATTTCTGTAGGGTCTGGGTCAGCCACCAAGGCTTTGTGAAGGACGTGTGCTGAAGCTGGTTGCTTATGCTGCAAAAGAAAGTATTTCGTGATAGTCTTGTCTTTTTTGCCGTTGCTGGTTTCATTCCAGATGAAGCAGCATTTCTTCTCTGACTGGTCTTTGTGTTCTCACTTTCAAATACATACTTCTACCTTAAAATACAGTGTAGATCAAAAAGTAACTATGTAATGATTGCCTCTTCCTTCTCAACCAGGCGGCACTCAGAGAGTATATATATAATACTCACTGGCTAGCATGACAAGAGACACCTCAGAATGATTTTTCACTGTTAGCACAGTGCCTGTGAGGTTTGCTCAGCCAATACCACAAAGAAAAACACTCCTTTCCTTGTCTGTCTCTAACATCAGGCCCATTTGCTAAGTCACAGCTGTGCAAACACACTGACAGCCAGGGTGTTACACCGGGGAAACCAGGCACCTCCTGCCACCTCCACAGCCTCCCCCTCCATGAGAGGGTGGGACAAGAAAGAGCAAGGCAGTGTAGGCTTTAGATCCCTCTGATTTTCTACCTAGCATGACTGTTCTTTCACAGAAAGGCATGGTTCAGTTCAAAAAAGAATTAAATGCAGTCTCTGGGACTTTTCCAGGCGCTAATGGCTGGGGTGTAGCATTGCCAGCATTGGTGTTTCTCTGGGAGAAGCAAAGTCAGGGATGACTCAAAGGCAGAACGTGGGGCAGGTAAAGAAGTGTTATATCCATTTTATCTCTTTGGTAAATTCTTGTTTGACCCATGGGTTGGGAGTCTTTCAGGGCTCAGTGATACCTTCTACATTCAGAAGTAACTTCAGGCAAACACAGGCAGACCCCCACGCATGGGGCTGTGGGGTTGGCAGCTGTGTCCACAGAATGACTGACAAATGACTTTGGGGATGTAAGCTTGGCACAGGTAAAAATTAAATATAAGTTATGTTATTTAAATTTATTCCCATTTAAAAATTATGCTTGTCTGTATTAACAGTCTACTTTTATTTGGAGCAATGAAGTTCATTAAGACAGTTGCTTAGGCTGCAAAATCAAGTATTTTGAGGCTGAAAATTGTCAGATTTATGGTTGTCCATGGAACATAAACTATATGTTCAGTGTCTTCAATTATGACATCTTATTTTATTTGTCTACAGGGCACCTGCCTTATTCAGTGTTCAAAAAGTGAAAGGAATCAGGGCAACTGAACTGGCCCTGACTAATTGCCTTGTGCCCAACTTTGTTCCTTATATTTCCCATTTCACTTGTTTTATATTCAACTTATCAGCCACCTATTGTTAGTCTGGTGACACCAGACTGCCCTTCCACCTGAAGACTTCAGGACCTTTATAAATTATAATCTTTGCAAGCCTTCTACAAATTAAATTCTTCATTTTACAAAGGCAGGTAGGTACAAAAAAAAAATGAAATTATATACTTGGACCCAAAGGCACCTAGACTCAACCCAGAAATATAACCTAGGTTTGTGGGTTCCTGACCTTCCATTTTAATAACAAGTCTCTTGTCTTATGCCTAGTTACTGATTTTCAATACAAATGGGAATCAGAAATCTATGGTCCCTTTTAATTGGTCTGCAGTAAACTGCTGACATTATATTTTATATAATTTCAGGTAGGGTGTTTGAAACAGGTAGAAGTAATCAATTAGAACCAGCTCCAGATGTATCTATAAATTACTAAGTGACAAAATCTGAAAGTGAAATCCCTTGATATATGCAGCAATATTAGTGAGAGAGGAGGCTTGGAATCATGGAAATGATTTTTCTTTTCACAGTAACACCTTGTAAAACTACAAGTTGGAACTTTAAACCCATACCTTCATCACAGTTCCATCTCTCTCCTTTCTTCTGCAGTGGATGCACTTTCCATAAATCCTTAGGAAGAAATTGTACTGTTAATCCCAACGACCAAATTTTGTGTGACTCTGTGGAGGTGAAACTAGGATTGTGACTGCATTCTACCCCAGCAGCCAGCACAGCTGGTTAGGGTGGGACTGGGAAGGCTCTAAATAATAGGATTGCCAGCAGAGCAGAAGGAAATAGGTTGACAGCTCTGTATGGGATTTTTCATGGTGACAGCCCAGGCTCCATGCTAAGCCAGGTGGATTTTCGCTCAAAAAGTTCAGTGTTTCATTAAAGGCATAAACTACCAAATTTATGTCCCAGTTGAAAAAACTTTAAGGGGGAAAATAAATACATATAATCCTCAAAAAACCCATAATACAATTATTAATGAAAAATCTGATAGCACCAAAAAAGAAAGGTCTGGCTTTGGGAAGACCTTGGATTGTGTTCTTCACTCAAGAAAAGCTGGTGTTGTCTGAGGAGCAGAGAGAAAAGAGAGCAATAGTAGAAGTTGTTCTGGCTCTAATGGAGGCTTTTGATAGAGTGAAGGATATGTTTACATGTCTGTGTGGAATAAGGCTGCCAAAATTCCTGCCAAAGCATAACTACCAAAAATAATCCTGCTTGTGTCTTTGGTATCTTCTAAGCCAATTTCTTTACTTAGCATGAAGTCTGCAAGAGGATATCCATTAACATGAAAACCTACTGTGTAATTTAAGAAATAATATTTGTCCTAATCCTTTTTTTCCTTCTGTCTCCTCTCCCTCCCCCTTCCTGTCTCATCCCTGCTGCAGAATGCTGTAGTTCTACTGAATGCTGATGAGACCTCACCAAGCCCAAGCCCAGCCACTCACTATTGACCAGCTAAGTTGGCACCATATCAGCATTTAATACTTCTGACAGGGAGGAGATCGATGGAGAAGGCTAGTCATGATATTGAATTTTCTAGAGAAAATGGAACTTCCTTTCCTTTTAGTTTGTTTTTTAATATATTTATTCAGGTCCTACCTGATTATATTCCCTCCTCACCATAGCAAAGTCTTCCTGTGTTCAATCAATGCAATCTGTTTTCTGAAGGTGCACTTGCAGAGAGAAGCCAAGACCTTCTTTCAGCATGCAGTGAGAGATTTGTTGTTCATATTTCCTACTATTTCTGTCCACCTGCGTGCTTTAGTTGAAATGCTTCTTGATCCAAAAAAGTTTATAGATGAGACTAGCGGATTCAGAAAGGAAACCAAGGCAGAGAAATACCAGAATGGTGGGTGGCATTTTGTAATTCAATATTTGTGCTATTTGAGACATATATACACTACATTTAAGTAAGATCAATCAGTACAGAATTGCTGTTGAGATCGTACTAAAGCTAAGAGGAAAAACAGAGGCAGTGGTTGCTGTTAAGCAGCAACTGAATACAAGTGTTTGCCTGTGGGTGAAGCAGCTCTTCAATGAAAAATATGGATGTATTAGAGGGAAAAAAGGAGATCCTTGGCTCTGAGAAATGAGTTCCAGAACTTAGAAGCTGTAAGTATAATCAATAGCCTGTAAATGCTGGTATCTTTGAATTATGGAAGCTTTAAAATATATAAAATATGAGTTACAGTTTCTTTGTGCATTAACAAGAGGCTGAACTCTTTCTTAGACACATTACTTTGGAAAGAGCAATGGCATCCATTTTTTCAGGTACTTCTGTCTAATAACAGTCCCTAGACAGTAGGAGCAGTCACACTAATGCACTGCAATATAAAGTATACTTCAAAACCATTTCCCTGACTGCAGCTGTCAAACACAGCATCAAATGTCTCCTGCCTAGTGGCATACACACATTTCTTAAATTAAATAATAGACATCACACAATTTTGTTGAACTACCTCACTAAAAGCTATGTAGACAATTAACCAAAATGGTAAATTCCATAATCCCAGAATGGTTGATGGTGGAAGGCAACTCAGGAAATAATCCAATCCAGCTGCCCTTTTGAAAGCAGAGGCAGCTAAAGCAGATTGCTCAGGATCCTGTCCAGTCAGGTTTGGAATAGCTGCAAGGATGGACACTTTACAGCCTCTCTGGGAAGCCTGTTCCAGAGTATGAGAACTCTCTGAAATAAGAGAATAAGCTTTCTCTTATTTATAGATATATTTGTATTTCAGATTGAGGCCATTGCCTCTTGTCTGATCACTGGGCACTGCTGAGAAGAATCTGAGTCCATTTTCCTTACTCTCCCATAAGGTATTATTATGCTTTGCTGAGACCACCCTAAGCATTCCTTTCTCCAGCCTGAACAGCTTCAGCTCTCTCAGCTTCTGCTTGTACCTGAAAGCCCTTTTTAGTCCTTGTTGATTGGCTGGATCACCAGATCACAGATTCAGAGCATCACATGTGCATGTCTGGAGAATCCAGAGCTGGACACAGGACTCCAGAGGTGTCTCATCAGGGCTGAGTAGAAGGGAACCATCACTATAAGTCACAAATATGCTATGCCCAAAATATGAAGTGTTGCAATCCAGCCTGTCAAGACAACCCCTGGTCTTAATAATTCCCTGGTCTGGAAGTGCAAGTGTGAGGCTTGTATCACTCCATGCTTTTCATTACTGGTGACTGTGGTGTGTGTTTCTCTGCAGCTGTAAGCATCTCTGAGCTTAGTAGCACATTTTATTATCAGAAATGTAGTTTTAGAATGAAATCCAAATAATTTATTACAGAAAGTTCACATTAGAGCAGATCTATGTGTGCTGCCTAGTGGTGGTGTGCTGCACTGGTCTGTTCAAGGCAGTTGAATTATGCTGAATCAATTCTTATCAGAATGAGATGAGAGTATCCACTCTAGTCCTAAGTTTTATTATAATTTGTGTAGAGTTCCACTAAATTAGAGAACAAACAGATAGTTGTTTAAGCAACCTGAATTTCTACCTGAGAGGCAGACACTATAAACCAGATCATCTCTATCTATTTTCCTGTTTCCCTGGGTTTTTCTGGGTTTTCCCTTTTCAAGGAAAGTTTAAATGGTGTGCATGACACCGTGGTGCAAAATGCTTCAGTTGCTGCTGAATCAAAGCTACATTTAGCTCTGGCTGAGGCTTATGAAAAACAGTGTTTACCTTGATCTTTATGCACTACTCACTCACTGTGGCTGTGGCTGTTTTGCTTCCTGACAGATTTCTTGCTAGTCGTGTAAGAAATCTGTGGCAAATGATTTGCAGGGCTTTCCTTCTAGGTCAGCAGTTTGCAAACACTCTTTCAAAAGTCAATTAAAATGTTCCATTTTCTCATTGGCATGAGGATAGTAAATGGAAGAATTTCAAGGCTTAATATGTCTCTCTCTCAGAAACACGTTAGCTTGCACAGCTGTGAGCAAAGGCACTTTATCTGAGATTAGTTTGTTCAGATTTCCTCCTGAAAATTGTTAACAAGGATTTGATTACTGTTGTGGGGAAGGAAGCTAGAAAATAAAGGCAATTGCTGGCTATTTGCTGAAGGAATCAGTTAAAGTAATAGTATCAGTTAAGGGGAGTTGGTGCAGCTTTGGAAGTCCCTATTTGCTTAATTGCAGTCTTTTCCAGTGTAGCATCAGGTAAAAATAGAATTCCAATATGTCCTGCACTTCAAGTTGCTTGTGTGTTGTACAATGTCTTATCTGTAGTGTCTGCAGGGGAGATCCAAAATGAAAGAGGAGGGAGAGAGGAGGGAGAGGGGTGTCTGTGCCTCTCTTCTGGCAGACAAATATTGCTCTGCTGGACAGTTCCTCACCTTGCAGGGGAAATGCTCCCTCTCTCCTCCCTGTCCCACAATGGCTGTGGGACATGTTTCAGCTCACAGCCACCCTGTGTCCCTGGCAGCCTCTAGAGCTGAACTGCACATGTTTTCATCCCCTCACAGCATTGCTCAGAGCCATGGCCTCACCCAACAGTAGTTATTGCTCTGTGCAGCTAATTCAGGCTCAGTTAGTCACGCTGCCTTTCGACACAAAAACTGTGCTGTTGCTGAAGAAAAGTTTTTATTGAATAGAAAAAAAGAAGCAACTTCCTGCTTTTGTCTGCCCCTCACTGCAAAGTATGGGACTGCCTCCTGCTTACCCCAGCTCTTTTCACCCAGATATCAGTGATTTTCATACAGCCTTCCTCAGTCTTTATGTGTTTCACCTCAGGTTGATTATGTTCAGCCTTCCATGGGTATCCCCTGGATTGTTTTCTTCATCAGAGGAATTGTCAAGCTCATCACTTCTTGCTGCTCTGTCTGAACTTTATAATTAGCTCTGCCCCAAGGGCTTGTGAGCCTGAGGAGCTCTACATTGACCAAAGTGTGTTTGCTCTATAGGCTAAGTGCAAATTTTCTGACTTTCCTGGTACCTACCCAGCCTAGCTTATCTTTGCATTGAGCTCCCTCATCTATAATTAATACATGTCAGAGATGGATCTCTGCTATGAAAATTTCTTATGAGGATAAGTTCCTCCATGAAAATATTTATCAAGTTCTGCTCACCTTGACCATAGCAGTGAATTCCTTTGTTCAATAATTCACAGTCCTATGAAGGACTCAGAAGTTCAAATAGCATTTTAATCACAGATTGGGTGGGATATGCCATGGGCTTTGTACTTTGAAACTGTCTGCAGAAGAATTAAAGCATTTTTTTCATGGATGTGTTTTGATTTTAATTAATTAAAGAAGGTAAGTCAATACTACCTCAGAATTACTTCTAAATATGTGAAATTTTAGTGCAGAGATATTAATAGCCTGACTTTTCCCACTGTGCTTAGTCTCTGCAGCTTTCATTAACTGCAGAGAAACTTGCAGCCACCTGTACTTCCAACCATAATTTTGCAAGCTTTCTTGACTCATCAGTGACAGACATGGGAGAATGAGTCATATTTTTTCATTAATGACTGGTGATTTTGAATATATCAAGGCTTTAATTTCCAGAAATCTCACAAGAACCCTTTTCTTTTGCCTGTCTTCCTCCTAGCCTCCCACCTAAATAACATGGTCAAAGATCTTGTTTTAAAAAGTCAGGCTTCTTTATTTCCAGGTTTCAGATTAAAACTGAAAATGCAAAGTTCTGAAAAGCACCTGTCACTCACTCACTGGCAATGACCCCCTTTTATTTAATTTCATCTCCAGCATTCCTCAGAATTCACTCTGCCAGTTCTGTGAAGCTGACTCTAGTGTTTTCATCCCATCCTGCTAAATTGAGAAGAATATTTCTATTGATTCTGAAAGCAGGAGGATTAAGCTCTAGTGCATGCTTTGCTCCATTGTGCTAGGGAGTGCCTTATAACCAATTTATAGCATATGCAGCTGTGGTTTTCTGAGTGAAGTTCCAATATTTAACTGTTTACATCAAGGGTGACTTTCTGACACAGAGGGTTATTTTATTTTTTTATAAGTGATGTAGTCTTTATGGAAATTAAAATTAATATTTTTTTTTTAATATCTGCTGCAGCTGCCTTAGTAAAAACCAATCAGTTTAAGAGTATTTCTCTGACTAACCTGAGCTGGGTACAGCTGACAGACACCTGCTTGTGGCACAGAGATAGAGCCATAAGGTCATCTGGGTGATCCTCTTCTTCAGTAGCCTCTGCTTGGAGAGCTTGTGCTTACAGTTTTCAATATTCTTCCCATTGAAATAATGTGATATTTGAAGAGCTACTCTCAAAACAATAGGATTAGGAGCAGTGCTTGCTGTTGTATATTTTCTATCAGACTGAGACTGCTCACTATGCTGTTTCTCATTTCTGAGTTTCTACAGGCCAAATGATTGAATAGGCAAGAAATTGGTCACTCTAATGGTTACTTTTTGAAGGCTGTTATAAAGGACCTTTGTTTGATTATAGTTAGTGGTATATATTTAATCCAAGCAAACATTCAGCTACAATAATTCCTTGAGGTGGAGGTGAAATCAGGCTAAATCTGCTTAGACACATAAAATACAAACATAAAGAGTAACAAAAAATATGTTACTCTGTTTCAAATATTTGGGGAAAAGAGATCTGCTAGTGTAAGTCAGCAGCTGTTATTCTCTGTCTTGGGCATGGATTGTCCATCCCTGGTAGAGAGGACTTGGAAGGTGCTGTTTCAGCCTTGTTCCTTATGTTGTGTGCTCTCCCTAGCCCCGTAGGTGTAAAATCCTGGGGAGCTGATAGTCCAGGCCATGGCAATGGGGTTTGGTGGACAGAGCACTGGGCTGGAGCCTGGGCCTGCCAGGGAGCACTGGGCACCATCTCCTTGTAGCCAACAGGAACGTTCCTCTGCTTCTTGGGAAAATGAGGCTTATGTAAGGCATGCAACCTTAAAAATGTAAATGTACGAGTCCCTCAGCTCAGCCCTTGTTGGAATATTATGTGTCCAAGCAAGGGCTGCCAATTTTCCCTGGCTTGGCATGGGGCTGCTGCATCACTGTTTTCCTCAGACATGTGCCTTTGGAGGCTCCTTCCTCCCAGGTACATTCCTGTGCACATAATCCATGGAAACACAGAGATCCCAGGGCTCCTCCTTGCTCCTGGGTGTAGCTTAGGCTGCCAGCCTGGCAGTCAGACCGGTAAATATCAGTGGAAATGAGAAGGCTGTGAGCTCTGCTGGCTTTACAGCGTGCCACGTGCCAGGGTGTGCTGGTGCTGATGATGCAAAGACCTGGAGTGGGCTGCACCTGCAGGCTCGTTGCACCTGCATCGTGAGAAGATGATACCCTTTATTGAAAGATGTGCTTGAGAAACAGCTGATTAACACCTAAAGACATGGGATAAAATGGCAGAGTTTGGTGCTTTGCTGTGCTGTAAGCACTCCTTGGAAAAGACAGATTTATCTCGGTTTTGAAATGTTTAGTTCTTTGTTTCTCTTTTTTACATTACATGAGGAGGAGAAAATGGGAAAATGATCATAAAAGTTGCCTGAATACATTTTAATAACAATTTTAACATAAAAAGGGAAAAGTCATAATTTTGTTCAAGTAGTTCATCTCCATTCAGACAATACAGAGGTTATTGCAGAGCTCATGCCTTTGATTTCTTGCTTTACTTTGGTTTGTGTACCAACCAATTCTTGTTAAATATTTATGGACAAGATTAAAGACTTTATAAAACTTAGCAGCTGGCAGCTGTCCTCGCCTAAAGGATAATGCAGAGTTTTCATTTTAATTGGATAACTGTGTGACTGAAATATGCGAACCCCAAGGGAAACATGAGAATTGAAATATGTAAAATATATTTTTAAAGAAAATGCTCTTTTACATTCTGTACTTTCTTTTTCTCTTAGTAGCTTTTATCTGAAGGTGAAATTGCAATTTCTTTTCTGTTTCTTCCTTTTTAAACTTTTATTTAAAATTGGTTGGTTTTGGGTTGTTTTTCCCACTGAAGTTTAACATTTTGATGGGGTTCCTTCTGTTTGTCACAGGCTGGGCATGGATTAATATGTCTTGTATTCTTTCTTTTGAATTTTTTCTTCTTTCCCTACATGATTTCCCTTTTCTTTTTTTCTGTTCTTAATTAACTGTTCCTATTATGTTAGTGGGAACTTTTGCATTCCACCCCTTGAAGATTATCTATCAACACAATCTTACGAGCCAAGGTCTTCCACATTAGCTGCCTATGCACACACACTCTCCTTGTGTCTGTCAATATTTCTTCACATACACCTTGTGGCCCAGCTAAAAGAAAGGGCAGCTGTAGTTGAGCAAAAACTGAGGATTTTATTTCAACACTTTTTCCCTCTGGACCCATTGCTTCTGCCTTCCTAAAACTGTTTTCTTCAGTGCCTTAAGCTGTCCTGTGGCTACTGAAGTCAATAAGGCAGTGTTTGTCTCTGCACAAATGTCTGCATGGAGTGTGGCAATGAAACAGCAACAGTTTCTTTCTTCACCCCTTCATTACTTCTCAAAGATTATGGAGAATGGCCTCATGACACCAGCAATCACTCTCTTAACACCCTCAGTGGATGTTGTCAGGGTCCACCAGTTTCTAGAGGTCACATTCCTGTAGTAGTTCAGTTTCCAGCTCTTCCTTCTCATATGATGGGGCTGTGTTTGCATCAAACTGGAATTTTGTTCCTAAAGCCTGGGTCCCAGCAGTGCTGGCCCAACAGTTCAGCTTAGCTTTGCCACTGAGTTGTACTGACTTTAAAATTACTGCTCATCACCTCATCATTGTAACCTAAGCTAAAGCCGACATCTACTGTCCCCCACAAAGGTGTGTGGGAAGCCAAACACCTCCTTGCAGAGCTCAGCAAGTGGAAAAGAGAGCACACAGGACAGGGAAAGAAAGGTAAAGAGTCTATGTCTATCTATCTGCATGATTTTACTCAGGACTGTAACATGATTTTAGGCAGGACTGTGGAACCAAAGCCTTTCTTCAGATGTGTCTTAAAATGACTCAGCAAAGGCCATGGTTGAAGTCCTTATCAGAGAATAAACCCCCAGATTTGCTTTGTGAGTCATAAATTGCCATGTCCCTATGAGCCGTGTTTTTTTACTTCCAGTATTACTTCTCTTTCCCTCTTGGGACTTCAAAGCATTGACAGTTTAGATGTGGCACATAAATGTGTCGTTAACATGACCTGCAGAAAGCAGGAGTCTTTGGGGCTGCACCAGAGCAGCTGTACCTTTGTGCATTTTTTATGTGTTTTCTCACCTTCCAGCAGCAAGAAAGGATAAGGAGGTTTTGAATTTTATTTAAGGATGTAATTATTTCCCAGGCTTGTTTCCTAAAATGACATGGGTGCCTTGCATTTGTTAAGAAATGAGTACTGATAGGAATATCATAATGAAGAAACATCTGATTAAAATACCTTTTCTATTTGTTCCTTCATCTAACAGATAACAAGAATCAACAGATGATTTTCTACTAATTATGTTGTATTTTAATAAATTATATAAAATTGTATAGTATCTCCTCTAGTTCGATTTGTATTTTTCTTATTTGAAGGTGCAACAAGTTTAGCTGATTTCTTTTTGAAATGGAAAAAACCCTTTTAAATATTCCTATCCAGTGCTGTATTATTAGTATATCTTTTTCCTCTTAAATGTTGGGCTGGCATCTGTAATGCCAAAATTCTTAGCTGGATATGAGGCTCTTCAAAAGCTGTAAAGACAGCTCAGCCAGGGTTTGCATAGAACAGCTCACAGTTCTCAGAGTGCACCAGGGAGCATTTATCTTCCTTTTGTGCTTCTGGGAGGAACACTGACCTCAGGGTTTACAGGCACGCTGGGATTATGTCTTTTCCTTCTACAGCACAACTTCTAAATTTTTAAGAGTGGTACTTAAGTCCCCTCTCTGTCATCTTGGCTGGTGTGTGGGCCAGTAATTTCCACTTTCACCCATCTTTGTTTTAGCTGTGATTAAATTCCACTCTGTGTGGAGATTCAGGCACAGAAACTTCTGGGTTAACTCTTGTAAGGATTTAATATTAGCCATTTCAAATAGGGACTCTAGCATATCCATTAAATGGACATTATCCATACAGATTAGATGCATTAATTGGCTTCACTATGTCTTGTCCACTTTATATAAACTCTGTGATGGCATCTCTAATATCTCATTTTTTAAAAAAGGCCTGTCATGTTATCATCATTTTCCTACTCTGCCACCCAAGCATTGCTAGATGCATCCTCACCCCAGTTTCCTTCTTTTCTAATGGAATTTCTGTAACTGAACAAACATATTGAAAGAAAAAGAAGGCAGGTTATACCCCCAATTTCTTGTTCTCATAATCACATTAGTGCTACAAGTAATGTCACTCAGCAAGAATCCCATTTTTACTCTGCTAATACCCTTTCTGTGACAGGTCTATGGGCAAGATAAGGGAGTTATGTCTACTGAAGTGAGTTTTCTATTAACTCTTGTTGGTGTTTTGGATACGTGATATTTGGCAGTTTTATTGCTATCTCTTTTCATATGATAAAAAAAATGTTTGTTGTATGTAGCTTCTGCAATCTCTTACATGCTGGACATCTAATCTAGATGTGACAAAATGATGAAAAAAAGATATCAGAAGTAATATCTTGAAGCCCTTATGATGTTCCATTCTGGTTTTATTCTGTTTGTCAGAGTTTCTGGGTTGTCCCTCTGTGTGAGAATGCAGGAATAGAAGCAGAAATCCTTTCTGTTGCATTTTGGGAGACTCCTTCACTGGGGTGCATGGACTAGAAAAGTATGCATCTCAAGAATATCTAAGCCACTAGGTTTTGGATCATACTTGCAACATCACCACCCCCAACTCCCTCTTTTTTTAACTGTTTTCTTTTGGAAGTTTTAAACAGAAAAAAAAAATAAGGAAAATGTTGAAAAACATTGCTAAAAATTTAAAACATTGGTGATTTTTTTTACCCTCAGTTGTGTCTAGTTTAGTCTTCACAATTCACATAAATAGGAGGAGCTCTGCAAGACCAAGAGAAGCAGGGAAAAGCAGAATATTTGGTTTCTTGGCAGTGCTATAGAAACCCATTGGCTCTGCATAAGCCTTACATGAATTAAAAAGGAGATTACATGATTAAAAAGGAGATTTTGTTGCTGCAAGCAAAATCTCTGTATTACTTTGACTCAGATGAGTTACACAAAGGACTGTAATACACTGGTGAGCTGAAAATTGTAGTTAAGGGCTCTGTGGAGGAATCTGCTTTGCTTGAGGGTGCTTGAGAAAGGTGTATTGTACAGGTCTCTGAGGTGCACTCAAAATGAAAGGGATTTATGGGTGCTTTGCAGCAAGAAGAGGTGATACTGATACTGATTAACTGCAATTGCTCTTGACCCAGCCTCTCTCCAAGGCCTCTGGTTCACTCCCTGAAGGACATCAGTTTTATCTTGAGGGACATCTTCATTCCAGTCCTGTTCTCATGACTCATTAACTCAGCAGCTTGTAGGACTTCGTGCCAGCTTGTCTAGATCTAACAATAGATCATCTTCTGCCCTGCCACTGCCTTCCAGCTGCCATCTGTATCTGCACTTCCCATCTTAGCTGCACCCCACCTTTGCAAACTGGCCTGTAGTTTCAGAGCCACTGAACAGTATTCAAACCAGGAGAGAATCCCTGATAGACAGCTTTTCCCCCTGCTTTCACCAGTTCTTCAAGGTGAGTACAAAAAGCTTTTCAGAGATGAGCTGTGTGCATGTGAACTGTCGTCTCTGAGGACAGCTCTTTGCAGTTCAGCAGGACTTGAGAAATCTCTGAGAAAACCAGATCCAGGGCTGTTGCAAACAGCTCTGGTTTTGAGCTGTGCAGTGGAATGTACTTTGAGAAGAGAAATGCCAGCATTGCCTGGATGGATTACATGCAACAGGGAATGACAACATTCCCTCACCACAGGGAATTGAGGAAGGGAGATGTGACCAAAGGAGAAGTAATGAAATATTAGGGAGATTTCTCATAAAAGAAAAGAGAAGGAAAGAAAAGTGACAGTGGGAAACAAAAAAACAAAAACAAAAAAACAAAACAAAAAACCAAACAAACAAACAAAAAAAAAAAAACCACAAAAAAAAAAAAAAAAAAAAAAACCCCCCAAAAAAAAAAAAAAAAAAAAAAACCCCCCAAAAAAAAAAAAAAAAAAAAAAACCCCAAGGTGGAGGGCTAAGAATTCCAGAATTGGCAGAAATATAATAAGGAAAAATTTCCTCATAAGGAAATGCAGAATAGGGAGACAAAAGTGGTCAATGATATTGAAAAACCCCCACATCTTGAGGAGCCTTTTTATCTGCCATACTGCCTTCAGCCTACAAGAAAGCTCCCTCCTGTTTAAAGGAGAGGCATTGGAGCTTACATGACCCTCAGCAAGATTTCACTGAAATTGATATTAAGTGGGTCAAAGGAAAGAAAAGAAGGTGGATTTTCTTTTCTCATTAAAATCTTTACAAATGTACTTTAGTTTTCTCTCAACTCCCAGCTTTTGCTTTCTTTCATTTTTACATTTAGGATTTAATTGTCAGGCAAATGTAGCATATTTGTTTTTTTTTGATGACTTGGATGGAAAAGTAGGACCTACTTTTTGACTTTCAAGCCTTCACACTCGCTGAATCTTCCTCAGGGCTCAAGGAAACTTGAAAAAGTGATTACTTTTCTGTTCTGACTCTTCTTCCCCTACCCTGAAATTTCAGTAGGCTTTTGTCACTGTACATCCAGATTGAAAATGAAAAAAGCAATTAGAAGAAATACAGCATATTCCCTTGGGTACCCACAACCTTATTTATCTGCAGCCTTTGGCCTTAATAGCAGAAGCCCAATATCTGCTTTCTGACACAGCTTCCAAGGATGTTTATGTATAATAGCATTGGCATGGGGAAACTTCTGAAATGAGGAGGGAACTATGACTAAACACCCTCCTAAGGCATTGCCTTGAAAAGCAAGCTCAAGATGAAGTATCTAGTTGCTCACAGTTGGAATAGCAACACTTAAACTGTATAGCATGAATTTAATCAAACTTCTTTTTTATTTTTTTGGTCAGAATACATGGCTGTAGGACAGCTCAATTTTTGTTGCTCCCAAGTAATGTTTTATGAGTATCTCATATTTCTTAAGTGGGCAGTAGAAAGTGTTCCAAGTGCTTTGAAGATTGAAAGAAAGATACAGTGTTAGTATCAAAGGCAATATCAGCAAAAATAAACACAAGCAAACAGAAGAAAACATCCATTTTGGACTTTGCTTTACTGGACAGTTGTTTTACATCAGGGAATTTTTTCTCCTGAAAGCTGAAATAAAACAAAACAGTGAGTAGCAGACTGATGATCAGGCATTACTTCTATGGATAGTAAAAGGCGGAAGCAGAAAACCAGAACTTGGAGTTAGATGTGTCTTTATCATCCCCCAAAGGATCTGTGGGGAAGAACGTGGGACTTAGAGAACACTGTTTTTATCTGTTATCTCTCACTTGCTGGGAGCAATATGCCCAGTTCATGAATATTTCCAATTGTATTTCTCAGGTGTGCAATCCAGTGGGAGTGCAGAGACTGAGAATGTGCTTCACTTTTCCTCACTATCCTTGTCTGATAGGATTAAGCAGAGACTGGTGAGATTTGCTTTTCCCTCTTTTATGTCTTCTGGAGAAGGCAAGGTCTGAGGAAAGCCACATGCCACAGTTTAGCAGAGCTGTGGGAGCCTTATTCCCTATTTTACCCTTTTGCATCCCCCTAGGGTTAGAAAATTATCTGGCGTAACCAAAGCAAGGCTCTGGCAGTCCAGATAGAAGCTGGCTTCTGCTTGAATGTAAACTCTCTAAATACTCCACTGGCCATTAGGTAGCTTCTGCAAAGAAAGCAGCTTTCTGTAGAAGTATCTTTGCCAGGTGCTTGTCTCCTAGCAAGATTCATTCCTCTTCTTAGTACTTGTTGATGGCAGACTGAAAATGCTTGCTATAGATTAAACAATTCACTGATAACTTTGAAGTCCAGAAGTTAAAATTCATCTTTCTTCATCATCTCTTCCAGATGAGGAAATTAGATTTTCTTCATAATGATTCCTTGCTTTCTAATTTCTCTCTCTGGCAGTCCAAACTCCCAATCAAGAGACAGACCTATGTGGATGTGGAAGAGTTCCCTGTCCCAGAAACAGGAACAAAATAATTGCAAGGTGGAGAAAGCACCTTAAAATCTTAATCTGTGGATTGGAATGCTAAAAGAGTTCTGAAAAGATCTATCATGATTTGTTTTTAAGAGAGCCTGGGTGAATTTCTATTTTGTGGCAGCTTGTCTGTTCACTCTCACCAGGTGATTTTTCTTGCACAATCTGACTGTCTTCCTAACCAGGGGTCCAAGGTGGTCTGGTACAGCCATGAAGGTTTTGCTGCTGGATAGATTTGCTCTTGGCAGCTGCACTGACTGTATTAAAGTTATTTGGGTAGGTCTGTGCATGATGTGTGCTAAAGTGCTGAGGTACTTTGCAAATCTCCAGGGGGAGCACTGTTTGTGTGATTTTATGGGATTTCTCAGCAGACCATGTGTATAACCCTGGCAGCGCTGTGGTTTGGGCACTTGCCCTCGCTGCTCCTCTTCCTCCCCAGCTGGACTGCCAGCCTGCAGGGCTCGGTCCCAGCCTGAAAGAGTTAGCAGGGTTGTTGAACTGACATTTATCCTCCCCCCAGGCAGTCAGGGAAGAGGCAGGGATGTGGTTATAGATTTTGTTTGCTGCTAGAGCACTGGCAGCTTGGCAGGAGATGAGGTCGGTATCAGGATCAGAGAGCTGTAAAGCACCTGTCAGGAGGAAGAGGTAGGAGAGGGATTATGACTGTGATGAAGTGAGGATTATAACGCTACCTGTTATTTGTGACTGTGCCTAATGACAGGATGCAGCTCTGTGAAGGCTAAAAAGAAAATATATAGCCAGGAATGTGTGCTGGGGTGTATATCCTCACATTCTCTCTTCAAAATCATTGGCATGGGGGTGTCAGAAGACGTCATTTTAACCCAGCAGAGAGGCAAAGTTGCAGCTGGGTGATTCCCTTCCTTCTTGAGCATCATATTTTTTGTTTTGCTGCAACAAATAAACCAGCAGGCTGGAGCTAATGAGAGGCTACTGGAAAGCAGCATGTGAATAATGTAAATGCCTTACTATGATAAGATGATGTATTTTCATTAGGTTGGAGCAGCATTGACAGGGCAGCTGAAGGGCCCTTTGGCAATATGAAGGCTAATTACTTGCCATGAAGAAACGAAAACTTGTCAAGTGGGAGCTCTGTCATTGCTCAGTTCAATAAATCAAGGCAATAAATCACGCTCAACAGAGTCCTTGTGCCATTTTAGGCTATGTGAAATGTGTGTGGGAGTGGAGAAACCAAATACTGAAACAAAGTGTCATCTCAAAAAGGAGCTGATTTTATACAGTTTATGAAAAATTATGACCACGCTTGGATTTTATTGGGACTTTTTGAGTGATGCATATGCACTGATTGAGGTGGAGAATGGTGAAGAGGATACATGTGTAGATTAATGTAAAGGGAAAATGGACATAATGTGAAAGAGGCTTGTGGTTTTCTTAAGTGCTCAGGATAAGAACTTTAAACATGCTACTGGATTCTGGTTCCTCACTGTGTGCCCTCCCGATTAGCTGGTCAGGAGTGCTTCCAGAGGTACAAATAGCACCTCTGGACAAACTGGTGGTCAGGGGGCAGTGGTGCCCCTGTTTCTTGATTGCCTTCTGGACCAGGGGACCATGGAATATCACTGAGCTGAGCACTGCCATTCCAGCTCTGCTGCTGACCCTCACCTGGGGTAACACTGCTGCTCTTGGTAAAATGCTGCAGCCTTTGGTAAAATGAAGGAAATAATACCTTTCTAAACTTTCTAAACTTACCTGAAAACTAAATATTAAGGCACTTCATAAAAATTAGTAGCTAAACCTTCTTTATTGTTGTTTTTATTATAAAAGAGGTTATTAAACCAGGATACTTAAATTAGCTTCACTAGTGTCACAAAGCTGGATTAGATTCAGACTGGAAGAGGTTTCTGTTACTGCTCTGGGCTTGTTCCATGGCCTGATTTGCAATTGCAAATGTCCTCTGAGGAGAGCTGAAGAAGTCCTTTTTGATCTCTCTGAGGGGGTCAGCTTCTGCTGTGTCTGCCTGTTAGTTTCCAATTGAAACAACAATTTAGGAGTTCAAAGAGAAATGTTACTCTTACTTGTTTTTGGCTTTTATTTTTATATTTGTTCTGAACAAATACCACATTGGGTATTGTTTTCCCTGTCAGTGATCACAACAATTTAATTTCCTCACAAATTATGAGTGTAATTAGTATGTGGCACTCTTCTACTTCTGTGGTAATTTATTTGCTTAAAAAATTTGTTACAGCTGGAGATGAGAGGATCTGGAATTAAAAGTATGTAAAAGCTGTAACTGTCAAAAATAGCTTAGATTCAAGAAAAGTTTCTTTCTCCTTTACCATTGATTTTAAAATATTATAATTTCTTTCCCTGCTGCAAATGAAGTGACTGTGGAGATTCCCATTCTATTTTTTAAGGGGGGGGTGTGATAGCTGACAAGTAAGATCTTTGTGTTATTGTATTGGGAAATGCCCACAGCTGTCCAATCCCACAAAATGCCATCCTCCTTCCTGGGTACAGGGGGTGCAGAGAATAAGCACCCCCTGGAGAAGAGGAATGCTGGTGACAACAACTGATATACAGCTGGAAAGCAGGATCCTATGGAAAGGGGATCTGCATGGTGCAGAATAAACATCCAGAGGAGTTCATACCTAAGAAAGTACCCAACATAAAGATTATGACCTGAAGTATTAGCTAAAATTTCTGAGATAAGACTGTTGATCCTTTTTCAGGAACAAAAGGCAGAAGTGTTGTAACTAAATGCAATGCTAGAAAAAAGAAATTCTGCACTGAGGTTATTTTGCCAAAACTAGCAGAACATGGCCTGGAAGATGCATCCAGTTGGTCAACTTTCAGTGTTTGGAATAAAAAGGTTTCTGCTGCTGAGAAAAAAACATAAAGGTGTTTTTGTAACTAGCAGTACAGAACTGCAAGAAGAAGTATTAGGTCTGATTTAACCCTTCTGTAAAACCAGGAAGAATGACAAATGTTTTCGTGGAGATGCGTTTAGTCTGTTGTGATACAACTGTAGTTGTGGAACAGGAAAAAAAAATCCTTGTGAAATTCCCTTATCTTTACTGGGCAGCTCATTAAAATCTCATTAATGGAATAGTTCAAGTTTTGTCAAGTTCCTTGAGGCAATTCTTTTTATGGAGATAGCAATTTTTTTTTTGCTAGCAACTGAAAGGTGAATTACACTTGGGTAAAGCATGGAAATACTCTCTTTTCACAGTGAAAAGATTGTATTAGTGGTGAAGTTTCATTCTTTTCTGCTCCTTTTCTTAAAATTAAATTGTAGGTAAGGAATTTTAAAAGCATTGGCATATATCTTATTACAGAGAGTCCATCAGCAGTTCTATGATAAACTTCCATTTTTAGGTTGGGTTGTATAAAATCTCATTTTAGGCTGATAGTCAGCAGTAAAATAAGTTGGAAACCATGCTGCAGAAGAGCTGTGGCATATTTATCTCGTATTTCAAAATCACTTCTCAGAAACTGCAGTCCTATATTTAGGTCATCAGTAAGGTCTGAGTGTAAGCCTTTTGTAACAAAAATGATAGTTCCTAGCATAGGGAACAAAAGCCTGATGGGCTGAGGCTAGAAAAAGAGGGCTTGCAGGATCCCATTTTCAGAGGTATTCAAGCTTCTGACTCAGCTGTAAACAATGGGAGGCATCCATGTAAATACCTGTAGAGTACTGAGTTGCAGGTATGGCAAAGCTTGTGCTTGTATGGATATCCTTGTACATATCCCAGTGCCTGCAGGAGGTTCAGGAATGCTGAGTTAAACACAGTACAAGGGGACCATAAGGCAAGCTGCTTCAAGTGCTGCCTGACCTCGATGGACACAGAATTTGGGTGTCTTCCAGTCTTGGACTTGTATTTGCAGGGAACCTCGTGGCAGGGAGGAATTATGAATCTGACTCTGTGTTCTCAGAAGGCTAATTTATTACTTTATTATGCTCTATTATGTTAAAGAACACTGTACTAAACTATACTAAGGAATGCAGAAAGGATACTTACTGAATGCTAAGAAGATAATAATGAAAACTCGTGACTCTCTCCAGAGTCTCCACAGAGCTTGGCACTGACTGGCCAATGAGTCAAACAACTCACACCAGAATCCAATGAAACAATCACCTGTGGGTAAACAATCTCTAAATACATTCCATATGTGACCACAACACAGGAGAAGCAAATGACATAAAAATTGTTTTATTTTCTCTGAGGCTTCTCAGCTTCACAGGAGAAAAATCCTGGGCAAAGGGATTTTTTCAGAGAATGTGAATGCCACAGACTCAGACCTAAAAAAGGATTTGGGGAAGGGTTTCATAAGGCTGCTAAGCCAATGTCTTAGTTCAAAATGTATCTTCTGAGCAGTATTCATGCTGAGGGAGGTGCACTGACTTTCTATGGGATAAAGCCAGTGTCAGAGCAGGCTGTGTGAGAAACACACAGCTAAAATACAGGAGGAGATGGTGGAGCTGGATTTCGAGGCTGAGACAGGAATTCTGAAGTCCCAATTTATTCATGGGAGCCAGCACAGCTACAGTGCTGCACTGTGTTTTGTACTATCCAGTGCCTGGGTCCTTCTCTTACTGTGTGACCTGACTTTCCAGTCAGGGAAGAAGAGAGGGCAGGAGCCCCCATGACCTCGTGCATAAGCTGTACCCACCAGGAAATGTGGCTCAGCAGATCTCCCTTTGCACGCAGAGGAATGTTTAATGTCTTCTCCTCTTGCCAGGAGAACTCTGTAACCACTGGATTTCAGAGGAACCCTCCCTTTTAGCCTCCCCTGCTGGAGCCATGCTGGTGCTCAGTGGAGAATCTGGCAGTGCTGAGGTGGTGATGAAGAGCCCTGTCCAGCAGTGGTGAGCTCTCTAACCCTGAGGTGGGTAGGGGAAGAAAGGTGCTCTCTGAGTCTGACACAATGCCCTGATCCAGCCTTTGAAAATCCCAGCCTGGGCTGCTTTTGCTCACTCAGGCTTTCACCTTTCATATGGGACCACAAATACTGCTTGAGATGGAAGACCTCGACATGTGGGCAAAGCTGTTCACTAGGAAATTTCAGGACCTCCAATTTGTTTCACAGGGGCCATCATGCTGCTATAAAACAGTAATAAAGTAAAACCTGGATCGATTATCTAAAGAAGAAAGATCTATTATCTCTGAGATGTTATTAATCCCAGCTCATCCAGTCTAAATATATTTCAAACTGATTAATATTCTGAGCTGTAGCTGTAGGGGCATTCTGTACCCCTCTCAACCTTTCCATTTATAAGCAGGGTAAATTTGCATCCACAGAGTGCAGCTTGAAGGCAGGTGATTTTCCAGTGCTAACAACAATTTTGTACCTGGTTTGCATGCACAACGCTGTACACAGCCCAGCCAATCAATGCTGATTACTGAGAGGCAGGAAAAGAGAAATCCACTGATAACATTTGAAACCGCTTTCAGAAAAGAATCCTCAGGACTTCTTAACAAAATTTGCATGAAAGACATTATTTTCTCCTATGTAGGCTATGTATTACCTAAATTTTTTATGTTGTGTTTCTGGTAGTGTCTGATGTACAGGCATCCATCCACACACACACTATTCCCTCTAGCACACATCCTGGGAAGTTCAGGAGATCAGCAGGGCCCCCCTGTCTCTGATCACTCTCAGTGGATGTAAGTGCAGATGCAGCAAGGACAATGAGATATGAGCTACTTTTTCCATTGGAGGCTTTATTGATCCATCTGTAGTGAGAAGGTTTTAGAAGTCAATAACTTTTTTTTTTTTTTTTTTTTTTTTTGGAGCAAATGGGTCTGATCAAACAGTTGAGGAGGTAAAGTAGAGCAAGCTTTAGAAAATGTCTAGAAGGGAGATTAGGATATGGGCCTTTCATTCTTCTGAGCAAGGTAGAGGAATACTTCTATCTTTATCAATAATTTCCATAACACGTAATTTACTGCTTGGAGTGGGGGTTGGTAAAAAGGCGATTTTCTCTTTGTGGTAAAAAAGAAATAAAAAGGCACAAATCCATATCTTCTGCTCTTTAAAGTCAGATTACACACGTGTCTTGTGACCCCTCTAACTCTGCTCTGCCATATTGATGATTATTTTTACGCATTCTA
This sequence comes from Pyrgilauda ruficollis, assembly GCF_017590135.1. Lineage (NCBI taxonomy): Eukaryota > Metazoa > Chordata > Aves > Passeriformes > Passeridae > Pyrgilauda > Pyrgilauda ruficollis. The sequence goes on along the minus strand of NW_024524377.1, from coordinate 6,297,542 downwards.
GTAAGAGGTCCCAAGGAACTCTAGAGAAATGTAAAGAAACAGTGGTTCTTGGGGATCTCACTGTCTAAACCTGGTTGTGAATCTTAACTTCCCACTTTTAAAAATATTTTCTTTAGGTCTAGTCCAGAGTTGCAATCCAGAAAAAATGAGAAAAAAGGCTTATAAATGACACATGACAAATTTCATTTTGTGAAATGAAATGTGTTCCCTGTGATCTCCAAGAGATTGGAACCAAAAGCCATGTAATTTGTCTCATTTTAGGTGAAACCTCACTCTCTAAAAAAGCACCTGGGCTGCTGAATAATTGGATCTTACTACACTCTTCCAAACACGGGTTTTAGTAGGCCTGAGATTTTGGAATTTTATTTAATATCATCATCTTGGAACAGAAGGCTTGTAATTTTAAAGATCAAAATTTTGTGACAGAGAAACTACATCTGTGGAATGCCAAGCGCTGCCTTGACCCTAAATTCTTTGATTCACAGTGGGATTAATAATGCTTCTGGTTCCTTGGAAGAAATATTTTAAATATTTCCAAGATTAATGTACTCCAAAGTTGCAAAGTCTGACCCAGGTTTCCAGTAGAAAAGCTTTATAAAATTTGCAAATCTGAGCCTTCACCTTGAAAAATAATTTTTTTAGAACTAATTGTCCTTTTTCAACAGAAGTCTGTGTCATCATAAGGCTTTGACTACTTGTAGTCATAACACTGTGAAAGGTGACAGAGAGTAGTGTAGGAAATTACTTCTTTTAGAAAGAAATAGCATTTAAACTGAGCAGAAACCATTCCAGCTGCATGAAAGAGTGCTCAGAATCTCTGAAAAGAAAGGCATTTGGGTTTAGGTTCTTCATTATCTTCCTGGCTGCAGCATTAGAAGAATGACCACTGATTTCTAAAACACTGAGATTTTTATTCTGTCGTGGTCAATTATATTTCTTATTATTTCTTTTTTTCTTTCCTTCTTTAATATTCAGAGTCATTTATCTCTGACTCATGTCCAAATCCCTCATTATTTCATTGCCTGGCTTACTTCCAGAACAGCATGGACTCACAAAACTTTGTGCTTCATGATGATACAGGGTAACTATTAAATTCTAGTGCCTGGTAAAATAGAAGCTCAGTGACAAAACTGAAATGTATTAAGTTGCTTTTTGGTTTTATTCTTATACAATGGCTCCCATGTTTGGAATACAGTATAAATATTTCTAATATAAATAATGGTACTACTTTTTAAAATGCATCACAATTTTTAACATACAGAGAAAGGTCTGAAATCCTCATTGTCTGTCTCTTCTTTACAGTCCTTACTCCAAATAAAGATAAATGACTCCTGGGATCCTGTCACTTGATCATGGAAATATTCTGTTGTCTTAGTTATAATCAGGTGCTGCCTTCTGAAAATTCCTTTGCAAAGTATGCAGAATGCTGCATAGGGGGAATGGAATTGTAAAAAAAAAAAACCCAAAACTGTTCTGATGAAATTCTAGGCAATACTGAAGTGCCATAAAACAGTTTGGAGAAGTTACTGTACCTTGGAAAGCCTTGGGTCCCTATCCTAATGAAGCTGCATTCCCTCCAGAAGGTGGTAGCAAGGTGTTTAATGAGCCCTTAATGCTCCTGTGCTGAGCAGCCTCTGCTGTGCTGCCACACGACCTTGAAATCCAGATAACCCTCTAAAAAGCTAAAGGGAATTACAAGTAAGGAAGGTAATGCATTAGAGACACCAGAAATTACAGTTCTCTTCCTCTTCAGGTTGTCTCAAATAAATGTGAGACCTTGCCATTGTTACCCCGCAGTACCAGAGGCAATGCTGTATCACTACCTGCTCTGGATTCTGCCACTGGTAAAGCACAGGGATCAGTAATTATACTAATTGAGAGGGGAGCAAGGTGCTCACCAACTCTGCACCTGAGAGCCAAGTTTAATGCACCTAGCAGAAGGGTGACCTTTTTAGTCTGCTTCAAGACACACTAAGCAAAGACATTTAAATTTGTGGTCTTGGAAGACCAAAATAAACAGGAATTTCAGAAACTAGTTACTGATGGGAGAGGATGGAAAATATAATAGTAGACTGAAATAATTTATTCCCTGATGCATATATGCAGACTAACAGGCACCCCGGCATTGCAATTAGTAATGCTGAGGAAGTCTCTGACTTTTTCCAGTGGTGTTCTTCCTTTCATAATTGTCAGCTCAGGTGGGGCACTGATACATAGTGATGATGATGACATTAACTTATTCTTGAAAGAAATTGAAAATGGCACTGCTAATAATGGCTGAGCTGCTGCAGCATCTCTGCAAATTACAAGAATGGTTCAGGAGATTTGGAAGAAGATGTAAATTGAATGAGTTCCCATATATCTTAATATCAAAGACATGTGATATTTGTCTATTTTACTGATTGCTAAATGTTAAAACCTTGGGGTTTGAAGAAAAATTGCCCCTTGGAGAGGGATATAACAAAACACAACTTAATCACTGAATCTGGTCCTGTAAACAGAGGGAAATTTCACTGAATTCCTACAAAAGCATCATAGGCCGATGAAAAATTATCAGTGCTAAACAGAGCAGTACTCTGGTTATGGATGCAGAAGAATTGGAAAATATTGGTTTATAGACAGGGCAATCAGTAAATTTAATAAGTTGCTCCTGTAGTTAGTCAAAGTAATTAACACAAGGGCATATAGGGCAACTTGAGCCAGCAGACTCTGGCACTGGAATAACTGACTGTAAGAGAGCCATTAGCTCATGATTAAGTAGTTTATCACCAGAAGTCAGCTTATGTAGTCATAAGTAGTTATTTATAACTATTTCTGACTGGTACTGGGGTTACACAGGGCACTGCATTGCCTGGGGAAATGGAATACACTCTGTTTCGTATGGGAACCTTTTCTGCTTTGCTTGTTTCAAGCCAACATGAAGTTTTCACATTCCTGATGAAATGGGGTGTGTTGCTAGCAAAAGGAAAGATTGTCCTCTGGTGATCGGGGTAGGAGGGCAGCAAACTTCACAGGCAGCATTTTCATTGTAGGTTTGTGTTTTTAGAGCTGAGGTCAAGAGGACAAGACAGAAGGCAGGAATGTGGTTCCAGGCTGGAAAACGCTCTGCATATTCTGAGAAAGAAACATTGCTTGGATGAGCATGTTTTACTATTAGAGATACAGCTGGTATATGACTGGGATATAGCAAGGATGGTGTCTCCAGAGATGATGACATCAAAACCCTTTAAAATGGGTTAGAGAAGTCTGAATGCAGTCTTTGAATGTAGGGAGCCTGTACTGAACTTCTGGAGTGTCACTGAACTGAACTGGAGTTGAGTAAGATCATACAGTATTTTGCCAGATAAGTTTGTGAAGAAAAGAACACAACTAGGGTATATCAGCAGAATCCCTCTTTGTTAAACTTCAGTCTAACCTGTCATCCATGCTGCAAAGATGAAAAAAACATTCTCTGATGAAACGAAGTTCAAAGTTCCAACTTGCTCCTGAAAGGTGGAAAATTTGTGAGAAAAAGAAGATGTTGCTAATTATTAATAATGCTTCCTTGTCCCAATTTCCTTTCATGTCTTCTGAAAATGCCCACCTGTAACTTGAAAGGCTATAAATTCCACTGCAAGAGCAATCTTTGCATAGTCTTTCCTTGAGTTTTAAATGAAAATGAACTGTATTACTCAGAATTTCTTAGGTTGCTGGGATTATTGTTGCACGACTTTATACTGTTTTGGGGAAGGAAAGAGATTCCCGAGAGCAGAGCTCATCCACAGGAACACACCTGTGAATTTGTCCCACTTCTTGTTCCTTTCCAGTATAATATCTGTGAGTTGTAGTTCCTCTGAATTTTAGTGCTCAGATATCCCTGCTCAACCAATATGAGTCACACCAAAATGCAGTGACTCAGCTGGATGTGGATCATGGGAAGATTTGTGTGGACCTACTTAGAAATGGCCAGACAGTTAGAAAGAGTAGAAAGAGAATGAGAAATGGGAAGGAGTGAAGACAGTAGGCAGATCAAGAGGAAGTTGTGGAAGAAGTGGATGGAGAAAGCTAAAAATAAGAATAGAAGGCAGCAAAGAAAAATCTTGACTTTACTAAGTATTGGCATTGGCAGTTTTAATAAAAGAAAACTATATAAGAGACCACATGGGGGCAGGGCTAAATCAAAGATCAATAGCTCTGTGAATATTCCTAGTATTTATGCTAAAATGGACTTTTCATGTGAATGGACCTCACTGCTACTGACTCTTGGTGCAAATACAGGGTAAGTAAAATCTTAAGTAAACACAGAAGGATCACTGATGACATCTAAAATATCTGGCCTCTAATAATGAGCTTTATTTGATTAGAGTTCCTCTCTGAAAGTCCTACAGGGTTTTTTTCAATGTTCCATGTGCTCTTTTGACTAGTCTCTGTCCAGTGTAGGAAACACAGCTGGTATTTGTTGCCTAGTTTGTCTGGTCATGAAAATGGCTGATTGATATAATTGAATTATCTTTCCATAGCCCAGTGGAAGTTCAGGCATACATGTCACCAAAAAACTTTACTTTGATATGGTGTGAGAGTAGTAAGGAAATATCTAAATTGATAGCACATACATTAGGAATCACAGATTTGTGAAGTCCTAGAAATTGAGTCCTCAGTATTGAAATAAGGGATATTTTCTCTCTTGGGAATTTTACTGTTTCTGGTGTTTAAAGAAAAGTTACAGTCATTCAAGCTTGTAGGAAGTAAGGATTAATTCCCCAGATTTATTGTTGGAAGCAGAGTGTATGTTATCCCTTAATGAAAAGAATTCACAACATGAAACAGATAATACTGCAGGTTTTCCATAACACAACAAGCACACCAGATCCAGCCTCCTGAGGCTGTTGGGATTTTAAGGGATTTAAAATTTTGGCTAAGCAGTGATTTTTTGTGTTATGAGTCCTTTCTTGAGTTGTGGCGTCTATAGTTTTTTTTTGGGGCTTAATGTGCATCAACCTGTTATAACTAGGGATCCATGTATTATAAGTCTGTGACAATTTAAAAAAGTCCCTGCTGAAAAGTCATGGTTTAATTCATCAGTGTGTGGCTAATTCCTGATTGTGTCACTCCTCCTGAGGAGTTGCAAGTGATAACTCACATTTGTAGATTGAGCCCATGCACAACAAAAAGTGCTGCTGCCTCAGCCAGCTCCATGAATTGTATTGTTTAATTGAGAATCCTAATCACAGAACTATTAAACTTTAATAATCAGGAATCAGTGGGTCATTAGTTTGAGATTGCTATAATCACAGGATGCACAAGTATAGACTTTCACTGGTGAGGTTGAACAATTAATTTAATTTGCTAAAGACAAATGTACATATGACTACTTATGGAGTCATAAGTAGGTATTGAACAAATAGTAATTAAGTGGAAAAGTGTTTCTTTGCTTTCAGTCATATTTATTTACTTTTCAGACAAACATATTTCTCACAGTTCCTTAGGTGTGTCATGCTATCTGAGGACTTTTCTGTTTTTAAATAATCTTATGAATTTTAGAAAATTTCTGTGGTTATTTCATCCCAGTGTAGTTTTCTCTGGAGCTGTCCCAGCTCTAGCAAGAAAAAAGGGAAGCAAAATAATCAGCACTTCTTTGAAAATAGAACAAGACTGTCTACTGGACCCAGTCAGTCAGTTTTGCATTGCCAAAAGCACCTAGGTTACAGAAACTCAGCCCTTGTCCTTTTCTTATACAGGGATTAAATATTCCTTTTGGATGCAAAAAAACCTGTCCGTCACTAGAGCTGCATCCAAGTCTCTATGGATATCTAATACTTGTCCTTACAAGTATAATGCTCTCTTCTCTGCAGGGATTTAACACACAGCAGCTACTTCATACCTGGCTCTCTGTGCTGCATCCCTTGGGAGCGCAAGCAGGAATTTGGAGATACTTTGCTTTATTTCTGAAACTTTTTGTAATTTCAATCTCTTGCTTGGGTACTTGCAGCAGATCCTTATTTCAGGAGGCAAGCAAAGCTTAGCCTTACCATGCCCTGACTGTGTGCATGAGGGAACTGCAGGATCACTGGTTTTACTGGCTGGCTTTGCAATGCTCCAGGATTAGGTTTCAGAGCAGCCACCTCTGACAAACACCTCAGCTTCCCACTCCCTCCTTTTAATTAGTTTCTCCAAAGTGAGCTTGTGCCCTTTGCTATGAGAACCAAAGAAGGGAGATACTACAGGAGTTTGGTGGGGGAGTGTTCAGAGCTCTCAGTGGCTGGAGGTCTCTGATGGGTATGAATGTTTTGTCTCTCCCTAGGAAGATATTGCAATGTTCAGGAGGCCTTGTAGACTGGGGATGTCACAATTTATGGAAGCAGACTGAAGCACACAAAGTGACTAGAATCAAATCCATCTGCAATAGATATTTAATTCCTTAGCCTCCTGTGGAAAATCCACTATATGGCTGGATAGACAGGTATGTCTGTACCTCTTAATTCTTAGGTATTGCTTTAACGTTCCTGTGGTTTGTTTTCCAAGAAGTAACACACTTCTGTAAGCCAGTTAAACATCTACATGGATGTGTCCATTATTATTGCATCTCACTGCAATTCCTACTTCTAATTTAACCAGAAAAACAGAATAAAAACATGCACAAGTGAAGTCACTCTTATTTGTTGTTCAGCCTCAATCCTCAGTGCAGGAAACTTTCCATGCAGCTTGTGACAAATTAGGCATAGTGGCAGCTGTGAAGATCTAATTCTCCCTGCAGGATGCTGGCAATGTACTCCAAAGTAATGGTTTTCACTAATTGCATACTGCACTGACCATGGAACCTTTCACTGTCCCATGGCAGAACAGTAGGATTCATATGGCTTTTCCATTTAATTGAAAGTGAATAGAAGGGACTGTTACCATTGTCTTCTGAGACACAGTGAAGCTTCCACAAATTGCAGAATTTTAGACAAATTATTAACATTTTGTTTTACTGTTAACTATCCCTCACATTCATTTGGAAAAAAAATGAACCCTTGACATAAAATCCAAGAATTTTCAGTAGGTAGGATTCTCTGGAGGTGTGTCATGCTGCCACTGCTAAATTAAATGGAAAATGGAGTTGCTTTGCTGTGGCTCAAAATGAAAGCTTGGGAACAAAAGAAAACCCAACTCATCAAATAAAACAATGAGTAACTTCCTGGAAGTTATATGGCTTTTTTTTTCCAGCTTTTTAATTCAAATTTTTGAATGATACTTTTGCAATCATCCACAAGTGGTTGTCTTAATGGACATAGTGCATCATTTAGGTTCTAAGTATGTTTTCACCTTCATCAGTTAGTGCTTAATCTTCATGCTACTGAATTAGTTTGGAGAAAAATAGGATTAAACTCTAATATGTAAAAGTAGTCTTGATTAGACAAGAGAAATCAAGTCTTCTGTGTAACATTATACTGCATACCTGTGTATTATATTGCACTGTATAACGCTGCAAATGTGTCTTTGAGCAGTGTAAGGACAGAACAGACTGGAACAGACGGAGCAGAGCAGGTTCTTTATAGAGAAGGAGCTTTATCTGTCCCTCTGTCTTTAGACTTTTGTGCAGTGGAGGCACTGAAACTCGAGCTGCACCTCTTTATGGCAGTGCATGGCTCCTGAGGTGACATTCCTTGAGTACAGAGAAAGTAAAACAAGGTACATGGAGATTGCTCTAATTTACAAGCTTGTGGAGCTGAAGATGATGTTTATTTTCCATCTGTACTGGACCAAAAAGAGATTTGCTAGAGAAGCCATACAGTGATAGCAACAAGAAGGCAAAAGTGAATTCCACTGAGAAGAGTCTGAGCGAGAAAGATGAGGGGGCTCCATTGAATGACAAGAGGAGCAAGAGATGGGTAACTGAGGAGAGATCAGTTATTTTGCCAGCAGAGAAATGATGGTATTTGTTACATTTTTGTAAATTTGTTACATTTTTGTAAATGTTTGAAATTTTGTCAAGTGGAATTAGGGACCTTTTTTTTTACTTGTGGTTTTTTTTTTTTTTTTTTTTTTTTTTTTTTTTTTTTTTTTTTTTTTTTTTTTTTTTTAAGAAAATGTAGGATTATAGTCACAGCTGTGGGAGTTGCATACAGTGCTGGTGTATGACTTTGGCTGGGATTACTTTGAAGACTTTTAGGCTTCTTCTTGTTTCATATTTGTTCCTCAAAATCAAAAGAGTTAAATATTTTGCCCATGTGACCCTGTGAATTTGTTGTCAACTGGGTCTTTTTGAAACATTTTCTGCCATTTACAAGGACAAGCAGAGTAACTTAAAAGAAGGAATATTTGAAAAACCTTGAAGGGAATTACTTCTGTGTGTGAGAGTTGTTTTCAGAAGCATTAAGATGAGTTAATTCTGACAAGGCTTTAATATGATAGTTTATATGCTTGAGGCAGCCAGTAATCAAATGCCCAAGTACCGAATGTACTGACATTTACAAATCACAAACAGATTTATATAATGTGATTCTACAACTCTACCACAGGAAGATCAGACTCTGCTGTTTAAAACAGATGATACAGGAAGAATTAAAGATTCACACTTATGAGAATACAAGCATCTGTCTGGTATTTGTTATATGGGAGAGAAAGTGAGAGGAATGCATTTTAAATATCTGAAATAGCCTTTTGAGTAAGGCGCTAACTAAATGGTTACCCAGAAGATTTATTTTGGGTAAGCCACTTTGCCTCTCTGTTTCCCTCCTCTCAAGGAATATTTATTCTTTCTACTATTCTCATTGGTCTTGTCCATTTAGGCTGAGAGATATGCTGTGTGAGAATTAGAGCTACATCAGAATCTTTTTCTTTTGAGGTGTTTGTTTGATTTCTTAAGAAGTGTCTCCTACTGCCCCTCATAACATCCCTGATTTGTTAAAAGTGAAAATATCTGGAAAAGCAAGCTCTTCCTGAAACTAAAAGTTTGGGTAATTTTGTTTTGGGAATGTATTCTCAGGGCAGAAGGTTTCTGAAGTTGGGTGATGTCACCTAGAGCAGTCATGACTTTCTGAGCTAAGGTATTTACCTGTGGGAAGTGGGAGAATGGCTCAGCAGGGAGTTGATCCTGGACTTACAGCCCAGGCAATTGTCCTCACACTGGATTCTCAAGGAGTCTGGGATTTCTCTTTTCTATTTTAGTATATCTGTGATGCATATGAATATTGAAGAGCTCTGTGGCTCTTGTCTAGTGCACTCAGGAAGCACAGTCACAGCTCTCAGAGTATGGTGCTGACTCCTCCTTTTTTTTTTTTTTTTTTTGCAATACCAGTTTAAATTTAGTTAAGAATTTATTCTCCTCTGAAATAACAATCAGAATATAAATATAACCTAATATAATCCTAAAAAATGGATAATGTTTTTAAGTGGTTTAGTGCTGAGCAGTGTGTGGTGTAAATGTGGTAGCGCAGCCTGAGGGCTTTCAGTCTTGACTTGGCTTCCTGCCTTGACCTTGGACCTGCCTTGTCCCTCTGGATTTCCCCAGTGGTTGTGGGACTGAGACAGACCCTGAGCAGTGCCTCTGGGCCAGATCCTGACCCACACTTCCATCTCAGTGTCCCTCCTTCTGCTCAGCCAGGTCCCTCCACCCCCTGCCCTGCTGTCCCCAGGTCCCACTCACTTCCCTTCTGGTACCAGCCAACCATTGCTGCTCACAGCACAAACTCTGGTGAAGAAAAGGAAGAACTTTCATTTTTAACTTGTAAAATTGATGGGTGTAATATTTAATTCAGGCACTTCTCCTGCTGCAGTGTGATTTCTGAGTGTGCAACACAGTTAATGAAGCAAACACGTGAGTGAACAATTGCAATAATGGGAATTCTCCACTCACATTCAGGCTTCACATCATAGAGTCTTGCCATAGCTCCAAATGTGTGTGGCTTTATTGATCTCATTATTTTTAAAAATGTTTCCAGCATTTCATCATTTCCTCAGTTCAGGTTTTTGTAGGAAATGATTATTGTTCATTTATGAACACCACTAATTATGAAATCTACAGCATTTAAAAAACTGCTAACATTTTCCTACCAATGGAAGAAACTAGGCTTTTTATATAAGCAATGGTTTTTGTGGTTTTTGCTTCATCAGATATTGTCTTAGTCCTCTCCCTTTCCAGTTTTTTTTTTTTTTGGAAAATTTTAGTGTATTCTGAAATATTCTTTCTCCTGAGAGTTGCAAAACACTTATTTGAAAGGAAACCAAAAATCTCTCAGTTACTCTGGCTGATGGGCCAATGAGCAGTCACCAAAAAAGAAATCATCATGATCATAACTATTATTCCTATAGTATGTAGATTTTCTCTGTTAAAAAAAAATTCTAAGACTTCAATGCAAGATTAATGACACATCACACTTGCTATTATTTCACCAGTAGAGAATAGACCCACAAAGCAGACAGAAAAATAAAAGCAGAGCTGTTCCTTTGCTTCAGAGAGAGTGAATAAGCTTTGCATGCTGACTACAGTCCTGCTGCACCTGAAGATTTGTAATTTACAGTTCTCCAGAAAGACTCAGAGAAAAAAAATCATCACTCAGGCTCAATTTTCCATTCTTCCTCCTGAAGCATTTCCTGTTCATGTATTGCAAGCTGCTTCTTGTCAGAGCACTGCCCACTTTCACATGATAAAATGTGTTGGAATAATTCTCTGCATCCACTGCACCTTTTATCAGTAGCAAGAAAGTCATTCCTGTAACAGGAGGAGTGGGAGGGAGAGGGTTCCCATGGAAGTGATTGGAGGACCTAATGCCCAGCTAATTTATTTTGTGGACATGATGTCAGTCATGTATCGTGTGTTTTTTTTCCTGTACAGAACACACAACTGCATTTGTGCAGCTTTCTATAATTTGTGAAAAGCTTCCATATTTTCTGCCTCATCCTTAAGTTTTTCTTTCAGGGTTAGAAAAATGCTGAAGAGCACACTACTGTGCAGCTAGAAATCAGCTTCAGGTCTGAGATATCCTCCTGACTTTTGGTGACATTAAAAATGTGGGTATTTCAGGAGAACAGGTTTTTACTGCACTATGAGATCTGAAGTCTAACTGTACAGATCTCAGGAGGAAACCTAAGAAGCAGCTCCCCACATGACTGTTTTTCTTTTTCCTCCCCATTCCCTTTCTGAGGACCACTTCTGACTTGATGTCTAACTCTGACCCAGTGTTCCTGGTTTTGAAGCAGGGTATGACATCCACAGGTACTGGCTTTGCTGAATAGGTTCCACATGGAAACAGCCAACTCATCCCTCCATTTTAATTAATTTTTCTACCCCTAATCATGGTTTTATTTTCAATTACTAATTGTTTGGAGGTGCTCTGTCTTGAGGGTCTGGGGGAATATGGCTAAAATTTGAGGCAGGTATTTTAACTAAAAAACAAAGAATTTGTGAACAACAAGCACTGAGCAGAAATGAAAATTCACTGTAACGATGCTGAACAACTATGTAGTCTGACATGGTTGGATTTAGGCACATTTGTATGAAAAAAAAAAAGAGGAAAAGGGAAAAAACTTTCTGTACGAGAAAGGCAGAAAATGTAGGATTAAAAGAATGTACCTCATTACCAAAGCAATCTCCTCTGCCTTTGTGCAGAGAAAATTTTCAGAAAGGTTAGCTACAGAGAGGGATCTGGAAGAAAAAATCTGTGAAGTAGGAAGGAGTTGTATTGACTGCTTTTGTCTACAATTAGAATTCTATCCACTGACTCAGTTTTACTTCCACAGACCTACTTACATCTGTGTTACCTATAGACAGGGAACCTCACTTCTGTCCTCTCCAAACTGAGATGTGGATGAGCTGTAGCTTGTCTCAAAAGGCTGGGAAGGAGCCTTAAATTGTTCAGAATCTACACATTAATCACAGGGCATTTGAAACTCTCCCAGAGTTGTCTGTGTGATTAAAAATGCTAATGCTTTTCTGGTTATTTTAATCCCATGTTGGATAAGCAGCACAGTGTTAAAAGCTGCAGACAAAGAGGAGACAAAATAGACTTGTGAGGAGGAGCTCATCACTGCCCGGAAACAGAAGTGTCTGGAGAATTAGAGACTATAAATACCAATATGGGAAAAGGTGACGTACAGGGAAACAAAAGCAGGAAAGGTACAGATGATAATTAGAAAGCAAACCTTAAAGGGAAATCTTCTGCCTGCTGTGGCACAATTCCTGCAGGGATTTAGTGCCATGGTGGGAAGTCATGGTCTGTAGCTGTCAGAATCATGGTGGTGAAGGTGCTCAGGCTATTTGGTGTCAAATCCCAAATGTTTCACAGCCTTCTTGAGTGGCATCAGTCATGTCAGCTTGATGTGGGGACAAGAGGCTCACACATCACTGAACATAAACCCTGAATCAGCTTGTCACCCATGTTATTTAAAAGCAAGCAAAAGGTGAGCTCAAACTTCTAATTCTGCCCAAACTTCTAATTCTGGTTGGTGTTGGTGCAGCCAGGTCTGCCTTGGTGATCACCTTTGCTCTGCTGGCCCCAAGGATGGGACAGGTATTTGAACATATCTGTGACCAGCAGCATCTTCCATTTTTCTATCCTTCCCTAAACTGGAGCAGGCTGTACACAACCCTTGGAGTGAGACAGGCTGTCCAGCAGAGGATTTCTAGTGCCTGAGCAGCAGTTGTTTCTTTTCCCTGCACTGCCATCAGTATAAGTTTCAGAATTGTTAATGACAGTGGCCCTGAAGGGTGGTTCTCCTGGTCAGGCAGCAGCTGTTCTGCAAAGCCTGGTACTTGGAGGACTTGCTGGTCTGTGCAGTGAGCCAGCCTTTGATGTTTGCGGCTGTAAATACAAGGCAAACAAAATGAAAGATCTCTTTAAATCCAGTGTTTTACTATCAGCTTCAGGGCCTATTGCATGAGCTGTACATGATCCAGAGTTTGCTCTTGTCTCCTTTTGTTTAGAAGCAGGAACCACTGCAGGGCAGGCTCAGGCTCTGGGGCCCTTGCAGGCTGTGAGCAGTGAGGTTCTGGGAGCTGCTTGCTGCAGGGTAAGGGCTTTTCAGCTGTCCTCAGTTCCTCCCATGTGTGCAGGACAGCCACTAAATAACCCCATGGGAAGATGGCTGTGGATAAATTTACTGTCCCAGAAAACAGAGTCCCAAGAATCCCAGCAGCCTTCCTCAGCAAAGGCAATGCTAATGTAACTCTAATGCATTAGTTCAGGGCTTGGATTGCCCTGTTTAAATTAGAGCACAAGTCACATGTGAAGATAGGAGCTATCCATTTGCAATTTTGTTTCTAGTTTTGCATAGTGCACATGATTTTTTGGTGCTGTTTGCACAATGTCCAGCACACCAACACTCTCCAAATCCCCAGCTCACTACATGAGAGTCTCACTGATGAGAGTCTGTGTGTTTATCCTCAGTTCTGGACTGCATTCACTGTGATGGTTTATATTCCATCAGTCTGGTCCTATCTGCTTTGGAACAAATTGTGGGTGAATTGAAATAGCTGCTTCCAGCAGCACTTCCTGGAAAAGTGCTTACAATGACAACAGAGCTAATAGCAGAGGGCTTAGCTGATTCCTGCCTCTGACATGGTATTTTATTCGCACTAAAAGCACAGATCCTGTGATACCAGCCTAGCACTGGGTCAGCTGTGTTGATGTCAGTGTAAGCCCTAAGATTTATGGCTCACATTTACTGAGCAGAGAGGCTTTGATTGTTTAAGACACGGCCTTTCCCCAGCTGTTTGTTTTTGCAAGTGCAGAGTCAGGTCAGGCTCTTGTGGCTGAGGCAGGTGCCTGTGCCAGCAGTGCCATCTGTGAGAGCTGCACCCAGCCCTCCACCTGCATCCCACTTCCCTGTGTTTACACTTCCAGCCCCTCTGACCCCTCTGGTCTGCTGGGTCCTCATGGCAGGAAAGCTGCTCTGCCTCTTCATCCCTCTTAGTGCCAGTTACTGCCAGATCCTCCACAAGGGAACAGCCTTACAGCGCTCAAGCTCCTCCTAAATATTAAGAGGACTCGTATGTCAGTCCTTTGGGAAGTGCTGGATCTCTCTCTCACTGTTGAAACTTGGATTGTCTGTCAGCACTGGATCATAGTGTGTCTCCAAGGGGGAAGAGCATGAGAGATGCTGGCCATGCTCTCTGCCTTGGGGCACCGCTGCTACTGCTTTGGGGAGGTATATATATGTATATTTACACAAATGGTGTGTATTGCAGGTGTACCTTAAGAAATGTCAGGCTAGAAACATTCATGCTGCTGTTTGGAAGAAAAATAAAAACAACTGGGAAAGTTTTAAGGGAAAATAAAGAAATTCAGGAAAGCTCTTACGCCTGAATAGCTACTTCTGTCTGGCTTAAAAAATGCCAATGTTGATGTAGCATCCAGGATAAAGCAAAATGAAGGCTTTTGTTTAATGTGTGATCATTGAGACCTAAAAGGCAAAATGTGCATATTGTTTGTGAAAAGACAAGCACTCTAATGGGCTTCAAATGTTCCTAGATATGCTGTGGTACCTCTGGATACAGTCAACATCATATTTTTTCTGGTTTTGAGGTTATATCTTTTTGGGAAGAAAAAGGAACAGAGAAAGCAATCTAGGAGACTGCAAAAAAAAAAAAAAAAAAAAAAAAAAAGGTGTTCACCAAACCTATTTGATATGCATGTCAGAAAGGCTCCAGGAAATGAAGCTTTTGCTTCCCATCCAGCTCCCTTCTGGCTGGGAAGCCCTGACTGTGAAGTACAACTGTTGTCCTGCTGAGATAAAAATCAACCATATCTCTTCTTTCAGTGTCAGATGTAACCTCATACCAGGCACAGCTCTGAAGCTGGGCAATCAAAGTAGATTCCTTTTCAAATCTGAAAATTCAATCTCCGAAATGTCAGATTTCTTTTAAGGCTGCAGTGTTTTCCATCAGCTGTAACTCTGCTATTCCAATTCACATACATGCTTAGGACACATGGAAAGCAGAAGAGAGAAGGAAACACAAGGAGCAAAGCAAAGCTGGGCACATCCCTTTTGTTTTCTCTCTGGCAGTGCAGAAGGGGCTGTGTTCACAAGGACACAAACAGGTCCTTATGAACCTAATTCAATTCTCAATGGAATTTGTGCAGGTAACTGTTTTATAGTAAACATTTCTTTTCTTTAGCTGTGACTACACAACAAATGATAAGATGAAATCAAACATGACACCCTACCTGCAGGACTTGACTCTGACAGATGGAGCTGGGTTTAAATAGCACCATGTTGCCAGTTCCAATAAAGCAAAATCCACAAAAAGTTAAAAGCTAATGGGAGAACTAAAAATGTTTGGTACTTGGAAATAGACCAGAAAAGGTGGGAGCAAAGAGCATGCAGGAGAAAACTCTTACTTGGAGATCAAAGGAAAAAGCTGGTCACCAGAGCAGAGCACCAGAAGGACTGATAAATGCATTTCTGAAGTACTGAAACTTGACATTATCAAAGAAAGCTCAAATGTTTCAAGGCAAGCATGGTCAAGGTGCAGAAATATTTAGATTGCTTTATAGGTAAAAATGGCACTTCCAAGATTCTTTTTAACTCTGAACAGAAGTTTTACTGAAAATAACATCCCTTTTTGGTGAAGTTTAAGATCACCTTCTGTTGTTCATCAACACAGCTCCACTGAAGCCATCATATAAATTGCCTATTATAGATCAGTGAAGATCTCAAAATCTGCAGCAAGTCTGATAACCCTGGGAGTAGATTTGAGTCTCCTGTGTTAATGGTGAATTTAAATAATTAAGAACTTCCACAAGTTTAGTCATAAGCCAGTTTTGGAAATATGAATTGCTCAGACTTCACAACTTTTGCCTTTGTATTTACTGTCCTGCTTAAGGTATCAGTTTCCACTTCTTGGCAATTTCAGCTTCCTTTAAGCTCTTGGATTTGTGAAGAAACTTGAAAGTAGGCATTGATTGAACCTTGAAAATGGGGGAAAAAATAATCAGAAGGCAAAGAGTAAAAAATTGCAATTTTTAATTGAAATCTCATGGTTCTGAAGCTTCCAACTCAGGATTGCTAAATTCCTTGGGCTAGCGACCCTGGCACATTGCTCAGGATAGCTGAGTGAGTAGTGCTTGTTCAACAGGAAAAGCCAAAGCTTCTCCTCTAGGCACATTAAAACCTCAAAATACAAACTGTACAGACTACTAATTGCATACTTTTCTTCCCCAAATGCGTGAAATTAAGTGATATCAATTCCAAGCATGCAGAGAACTGCTCTTCTCTTGCTGTGAAAGTTAAATTTAAACTTCTCTTGAGCACACTGGCAAATCTTTGTGTCCTCGTGTGGCTGGTATGAGGATTCAGGTTATGACACGGTGCTGCTGAGTGCACAACCATGAGGCAGAGATTGTAATCCTATAGATTAAATGCATGTGAGGAGTCTCTGGTGTGCAGCCCCAGGGACAGCTGGAGCCCCTAAAGGCAAATTGCCTTGGAAAATTGGTATCACCTGGAATGGAATGGAGCAGATATCAACAGTGTTTGATATATGATTGGATTCACAGTGCTCTCCAAGAACTGTGGGTGATTTTCTAATAATCTGTGTTAATAAGAAGAGTGAAGGAGTTGAGCTGCCTGCTGCAAGGTAAGGGATGTCTCTTCTGCTGGATGTCACAAGCTGCTGTGGAGGTATCTTGTCTGTTTGTAAAATGTTTTGGTGTTTATTTCTGGAGCTCAGAAGTGGAATAAAGTAGGTTGTGTGTTAGTGATTCAGCTGTAAGAGCATGCAGAACCTATCTAAGGAGAGCCAAATGCTCTCAAGCAGGGACAAATGACACAAAGTTTAACTTGCTGGGGCTAAAGGATTTAGCAGGGGTGCTGGAATAGCTGAGTACTGCATAATGCATCAATAAGTTGTGAAGGGAGCTACTTAACCAAGAGATCCAGGGGCTTCCAGGCTGTGCCGAGGGGGTCTGGTTCTGTAAAGAAGGTTTTCTTTGGATCTCATGAAAACAAGTGGATGTGGGGAATTCCTTTGTGAACTGTTGTGCCTTTTGAATTGATGGTCTTGAGGCAGAGCCTCAGCACGGGTTCCCCTCTCTTTTCTGGTATCTGCTTGTCTCTGCCCTGTTGCCTTGACCAGCAGTCCAAGTGGAAGTTTACCCATCAAGGGACCAAGACAGAGCAAGGAAATCAGTGGAGTAAGGTGATTTTTATCAGTTGACCTATAAAATACCACTTAAACTCTTCTGCTGACCTATGTGTAACAGTAGCACAGTAACATCCTTCATTGTATTCAGCCCAGGATCTTCCTTCTGTGAATTGTTGTTGGTTTTGCCTTGCATTGGTCTGCATTTTTTTTTTTTTTGTTATTGTTTTTGTAATTAAAAGTATTGGAGGAGCTGGTGTTTCAGCAGGTACAATGGTATTTTTTAGCACAATTATATGACTTTAAAACTAATGAAAAAAGCCATTTTTGTGTAGTGGCATGCCAGAGAGACAATGGTGAACAGCACAATTTTACTGTAAGCATTTAGCAGAAACCAGTGTAAAATGCACTGTATAATCTTCTAGCCATGTCTTGCCAAAAGCTGGCACAGAATTACCATCTTGAAGGCTTCTTTTGTAGCAGTTCATATGTTACATCTTGTTATTAAACTTGATTTTTTTTTCTTTCAGAATTATTACATAGATTAATTTGTTCCTTTCACCTCAATAGCAAAACTAATAAAACTATTTCCTTGAACAAAATAAAAGATATTACACCTTTTGAATTACCTATGACTTTGTGTTCTCCCACAGGAGTTCTTCATTTTATTTGTACAAACTATCAAATAACTGAGGCCAGATTTCTGCTTTTATTTCTTTCCCCAACAGCTATTTCACCTTTGCTTTACTAAAGACTTTTCTTATAACTGGGTCTTCCAAGATTTATTGCAATAGAAATTACTAATTCTGAAAGCTGCTATTACTGGTAGTTGTAAGCACAGCAGCTCTATTCTCCCAAATGCTAAGATGCCAGTGAAGAAATAACAAGTAACTTGGGTTTCTGTGACTTCCTGGCAACTTCAGCACTGACTTGAACACTATGTCTTCCCTACTACTTCTGTCTAGGAATGCTGTTATCACATTCTGATCTTTATTGAATTTTTGTCTCCTTTTGGTTCAAGTATTACTTTCTAATTTCTTCTGCTGCTGTTTCTTCTCAGTGTGCTTGGTTAAAGGCTGTGCATATGACATAAATAGTAATGTTCTCAGGAGATGCAGACTCTATTAGTAGATTAAAGGCTGCCTTTAGGTAATGATCTTTTCTTAGGGGATCCTCTATCAGTTCCTCTTATTGCTCTTTTGCCTGAGGGTCTGTTTTGCAGCTATTCTTCAGAGGCACTGAAGTGCCATAAATTTATTTTTAAATTGTGGGGTTCCATTTGCAGAATTGCATCCCCGTGCTGGTTTTTCCCTTTGGTCCTCCCTGCTGTGTGTCCTGTAGCCATTTGCTGTGGCACAGGGGGATGGCTCCTGGGGGGGTCTGTGCTGCTGGGCTGGTCTCTGACATGGCAGGGAAGCTGCACCCCATTAGGTGCCAACTGTGTATTTAAAGGCTCAATCCTGCAGATTTCAGTATCTTGTTAAAGAAAAAAAACCACCCATTTAATTTAGTACCTCAAAATATGGCTCAAATCTTTCAGTTTTGCAGGGAGCTTATTTAAAACCTGTCTCCTCAGTCCCAGCTGAGCACCTGATTGTGAACAAGTGTGCTAGAAGTTGAATTCTGGAGCTGCGTGCTTTCTTTTTCTTTCTTTTTTTTTTTTTTTTTTTTTTTTTTTTTTTTCTCTTTGAGCTGTTATGGGTCTCATTACAATCTCTGTGCACATCTCTTTGGGCAGGTTTGCTGGGCACAGATTGATGCTTGCTCTCCCTGACAGGACATCTGGGGAAAGGCACCTGCAGGGGAGTATTGATCTCCAGGACTTGCCTTGTGCTCAGCCGTGCTCTTGGCAGAATTTCAGCTTCCGATTACTGCACTTCATATTTTTATTCTTTGGGGACATATAGCAACTGAAGGAAAGAAAACAGAAGATTTTGTGAACTAAATGGTCTTTACTCACTGACAAAGTTCTGGGGATATGGCTAAAGTGAGTTATCTGTGCTCAGTTCCCCAGCTCTGCCAGTGGGGATTCCTGCTGCTCCTTGCAGGAACCCCTCGAGCCTGTGCTGCTGCTGCTCCCTCTGAACTAAGTAAGCCAACCTCACTTTCTTCCATGCTCTTTTTGAACTTAAAACTTTTTATTGAAAATCAGCTCTAACTCCTTGGTTTCAGCCTACCTTTCTCTGTTGCCTCAGTGCAAGGAAGCAGAGCAGGTGTGATTTCTTTCAGTTTATTCCCCTTTATTCTAATTCACTGTCCTTAAAAGCAAGTTTGCTATGATAATGGCTATTAGCAATTTCTGGCGTGGAAGACGTAGCATGTATTACACTGTGCAGCTGATTAATGAATATTTTACTTCATAATCAATGTGAGAAATCTGCCCATTTAAAGCTTTTAACATCAGCTTGATATGCTGATATTTCCTAAACAGTCAAGATTTGCATTTGTAAACAGCAGTTATGGAATAAATTCAAATAGGAAAATTTGGTATGACTTTTTTTTTTTTCCTTCAAGTGTGGAGGTTAAGTCAATACACTTGAGAGTTTATTCAGACTTAATAAATCTGAAGCATAAGTAACTTCAGGAACACTTCTGGAGCAGTCTGATGTGAGTAAGGGATATCAGTGGAATCAAGGTAATATGGGAACAATTTCTGATATGTAGAATAAGTTTTTAAAACTGAGCTTTACCTGTTAATTTGGAATTGGCTAAGAGTCTGTGTATTTTTGATGGCACCTACAGATACTCTCTGGCAAGGAGAAACTTGTAGACCACTAAAGCAATTGCTCAGGACAAAAATCTCAGCTCAGACAGAGCAATGTTGTCTAAGAGTGAAGGTTTTCTGTCAGGAATTTTCAGTCAGACCAGAGCACTGTAGGTAAAACAGAGTTTTTATGGTCTCCTCACTTTTAATTAACAGTTCTTCAAGTTGCTCAGGTTGTGTTAACTAATTAATTCTTTGCACTGTCAGTGAAATCAAACAAACCTATATGATAATTTAATTCATGCTTATAGGGAATTTTTTTCCCATGCCTCTTTCCATGATATAACTTCTCAACTGGGAGCAGCTGCCTGTTCCAACCTTTGCTTCACAAACTTACTATTGAGGTTATCCTTGATGGAATCTGATCCCACCTGACACTGATTACCTTGTGGATGAAAAAATGGAAGAAATCTTGCAGAAGTAGTTCATTTTGAGGCTTTGTTTTCTTTAGCTTTTATTTTCCATTGCAGTGCAAGTTGATATTTGCATCTTTGTTTGCAGAACCTCATACTTGATGCTCACAATGTAAGAGCAAGAGTTACCATTTATTAGGCAGATGCTTTTGGATGAAGAGACCTTTCAGCTCTTCTAACAAGAAGCTGTTAGTTTAAGCTTGTACCAAATAAAGTTGACTCTTGTGTCCCTTGGTTAATGTGAGAACCAATCTAAGCCCTGATGTAATACATGCAATGGAGAAAATACAGCTTGTGTCACCTGAGAAACCAGTTCATAAAGGTGTCTTGCCATCAGGGTTTTGGGAGTTGCCATTTGTCAGTCTTTGCAGAATTCAGCTGGGAAGTTGTCCTCAAAAAATATTAAAAAGTTAGAAAACAAAATGTGCTGTTAAACATAGGTTGCAGAAAATGGATATTTTAAATGAATGATGATACATTGCAGAGATTAGTGATGGCACAGGAGAGTTCTGGGGAAATAATGAGCTGTCTAAATGGTCAGGAAGAAATTTACCTTCATTCTGTCACCTCAGATGCACAGGAGAGAAAAGTGAAATAATTTATGACAAGGTTATGTACCTCTTAACACTGTAATATATCAGACTTGTGATGTTGTGGCACCAATCACCAAAAAGTTCTAGGGTTGTGTCATAAATTAGATTGTGCTGTGTCTGATTGGGCTTTTGTGCTTTACTCACATCAAAAGGCAATTACATTTTGTGCAAACTTAATCTTACAGGTTTAATGGCACATATAAAATATGCCTTGTAATTTGTCCTTTATTAATACTGTGTAGAGGGGGTTTCTGAAAATGAGAGGCAACTAATTATTTTGTTTCTTAGGTAGTGGTGTGCCCCTCAGGATTTAGTCTTAAATTAAATGTACATGTAAAAAATGTATTTTGAACTTAAAGGCTGCATCTGTACTACTTACAGGGATTATTTTAACAATCTGTATAAATGCCTAAATGATCTCAGCAAGCTCAGAGCTCAGCAGATTCTTACACAAAACTGTGATGAACACCGAAATCAAGTCTGTTTGCAGAGGGACAAGGGGGAATGGCTTTAAACTGCAAGAGAAATTCTCACACTGAGAGTGGTGAGGCACTGGCACAGGTTGTACAGGAAGCTGTGGATGCTCCATCCCTGGAAGTGCTCAAGGCCAGGTTGGATGGTGCTCTGAGCAACCTGGTCTAGTGAAAGGTATCCCTTCCCGTGGGAGAGCGATTGGAGTTTATTGATCTTTAACATGCCTTATAACCCAAACCATTCTATGATTCTATGAACTTTTTCAATATTCCTTTTCCCTTGGTAATGAAATAAGCTTGGCAACCACCAAAACTTCCCAAAATACAACTAATTATTTTGCTTCTTAGGTAGTGGGGGTGCCCCTCAGGATTTAGTCTTAAATTAAATGTACATGTAAAAAATGTATTTTGAACTTAAAGGCTGCATCTGTACTACTTACAGGGATTATTTTAACAATCTGTATAAATGCCTAAATGATCTCAGCAAGCTCAGAGCTCAGCAGATTCTTACACAAAACTGTGATGAACACCGAAATCAAGTCTGTTTGCAGAGGGACAAGGGGGAATGGCTTTAAACTGCAAGAGAAATTCTCACACTGAGAGTGGTGAGGCACTGGCACAGGTTGTACAGGAAGCTGTGGATGCTCCATCCCTGGAAGTGCTCAAGGCCAGGTTGGATGGTGCTCTGAGCAACCTGGTCTAGTGAAAGGTATCCCTTCCCGTGGGAGAGCAATTGGAGTTTATTGATCTTTAACATGCCTTATAACCCAAACCATTCTATGATTCTATGAACTTTTTCAATATTCCTTTTCCCTTGGTAATGAAATAAGCTTGGCAACCACCAAAACTTCCCAAAATTTAGGTTAATGAAACTTCTTGGCAGATCAAATCTAAAAGAAATGATTAAAAAGAAAGGGTCTCTACACAAGAAATTAATGAGTAGAGAGCAGCAAGAACAGGGTCCAGCTCAGCAGCCCAGAAGGCAAAGCCAAGTCTACTGAAGGAATGGTGAGTATTTGCTGGTCTAAGCTGGGAGCTCCAACACAGACACGGTGGGCATCAGTGTGATAGTGACAAATGCAGCAGGAGGATCACTTAGGAGAGGTATGTCCATAGGTTGGATATTAGGAAAAAGGTTTTACAGAAAGGGTTCTGGAATGGCCTGCCTGGGGAGGTGATGGAGTCACCATCCCTGGATGTGTTTAAAAAAGACTGGATGTGACACTCAGTGCCATGGTCTACTTGAGGTCTTAGGGCTGGCTTGGACTCAAAGATTTTGAAGGTCTCTTCCAACCCAGTGGTTCTGTGAGGGTTTGGGATGCTCTGGTGCCTGGTGAGGCCTCTGCAGGAGCACGGTGCAGGATGTGGCTCTGGGCATCCATTGCCAAGTCAGGTTGCAGGCTGCAAGATTGCACCTTGACTGGTTTTTTTTTGTTTTGTTTTGGTTTTTTTTTTTTTTTTTTTTTTTGTGCCTGACTGTACACTTTCGCTTCTGCTTTTAAAACATGATTAAAACATCATAAATGAACATGACTGCTTAAATTAAAAGGTACTCTTGGCACTGAACAAAGTTATAAACAGTCTGGGAATGTGTGTGGGCAGGTTTCACTATGAGATTGGGAAAAATGCTTATTGCAATACACTCAAGTAGGAGTATGGGGAGAGAAAACTGGAGGTTATAAAGGGGTTATGTGGTGCTGGTTGTAATAATAATAACGAAGTGAGGTAGCATATAGTTTGTGCTTAATTTAGCTTGTTAATGGAAATGTCTGTGTGAAAAGAGGCAAAAGAATGTGTTGTTTCCAAAAGTCTGTAATGAGGAAGCTGCTTAAAAAAGGCTGAGGAAAAAAATATAACATAATTGATATGTCTTCTATGGTTGGGGTTGATGATTACTTCAGGGATTGAACAGACATGACAGGTCTCAGTTCTGCACTCCTACTGCTAATCATTTAAGCTAATTTTATCAGCTGGAAGGTGCAACTATCCTTTTTTTTTTTTTGTTGTTGTTAATGGCAAAATCTATAGCTAAACCAGCTGGAAGGTACAACTATCCTTTTTTTTTTTTTTTTTTTTTTTGTTGTTAATGGCAAAATCTATAGCTAAATTCTTTGTAGAAAGCTTATTTTCTAATTAATGTTTCCTAATGAATGACTTTCTTTTACCCATTTTCCTTTGAAAAAGGGGTAAAACAAATTATTTCCAAAATTTTTAAAAGGGAGGGAAATTTGTGTTGGGTTTGGTTTGGGGATTTTTAGTGGGGGGGATGTTTTTGGTTTTTTTTCTTAAATATGTAATATCTTTCTATGTCTTTTTAACATAATCCTAGCTATTTTTCATTAGTTACTGTGCTCTGAATAACTGCAGTTTAGACACTGATTTCAATTTGCAGGTAGTACACATTTGACTGAAGCTTACTATTTTTAGAGGACATACATGTCACATCCTGTAGTGAAATTGAGCTTGATATTAGTTCAAGCCTAATATCAAGCTGAATGAAATTAGTTGAAGTGTCAGAAGCCACACATTTATTCTGTGCAGAAAAGGTAGTGGTGATTAGTCATGTTATGTCAGCTGCAGCAGTTGGACAGGAAAGAGGAATGATTTAAATACATGCTGAAAATGAAGATAGCACTGCTTTTCCCATTAAAGTGTTTGCAGGACTGATGCATAAAAACATTTTCTTGCTTTCCAGCACTCAGCGTTGTTGTCCACCTACAATAGCTGAGAGACAAGTGATATGATGTGTGGCATTGTATCTTTAGCCCACGGATGTGTACTTTGCATTTCTAAGCCATTTTCTATCCAGAGCTGTAGAGCTGAGTTCCCTTTACATCATCACATCAGTATCAGAGGCAGGGTTCTTACCAAAACTCTGAAGAAAATCAGTGGTTTGAGCCTTTTTGAGGCAACAGAAGTGAGCTGAGAACTTCAGATCCAGTTTTAGTTTTGTGGCTCTAGTCTTGCCTCAAGAAATGCCCATGTCGAGGCTACAAGTATTGTTTTGGCTGAATAAATCCACATTTGGATTTATAGGAACAGAGTAGCCACCAGGGCATTACTGGTCTGCAAGTTCAGCAAAAAAGAATTGTGTGGTTAGAACTGGGCAGAGCTCATGGCCTTGAACTGTCAAAAAGCTTCATCCCTTCACTTACCAACCTTGCTCCTCAGGAGTCAAAACTAAGAGAATGTTGGATTAGTTCACATTTATTTCATCCATGGGGCTGCTGAGTAAGGTCAAAAAATTAGGGGGAAGAAACTAGTCAAATGATGATTTTGAGGGCCACAAGTGGACACAAGCTAAAATTGGGAAAACTGCTTTTTAACAACAGCTTTTGGAAAACAATAGCACTAATGGTATCTTCTGGTCTCTCCACCTCTTCTTGTGTGACAGCCCTTTGTCTTAGAACACCCCAGATCTGGTTTAGGTGTACATTGGGAAAAAACCTGTGACTGTCTTTGCTAAAGACCTTTTGATGCTCCAGCCACTATCAGGGAGGGAAGAGGGGGGAATTAACAGTGGAAACTAAAAAATAGAGCAGATCACAGTGTGAAATGAAGCTGCATATGAAATAATGGTAGCTGAAAACTGGCCTAGAAATTATGGTCAGGAGCAGCTGGACTTTGTGAATCCCTCTGTTTTTTAGTGTCCACCTACTGAATTAATAGAAGTATTTGAATTGCAACCTGTCCCATATCCACTGTCTGAGCTGGCTCTTTTCTTCTAGCCCATCTTTTTTCTTGTTGGGACTCTTAAACCAAGCACACTTGGATATCTTGATGTGCATCCCAGCTGAGCCAAACAGGTGGTTTCCCTGACTCCAGCCCCACTGGGCTGGGTTTTACACTCAACTCAATAAATGCTAAATTGGGTCAAATTCTACTTTGATGGAATCAGTGGCAGATGCCATTTGGCTGTGATCTTCTCTGCACTCAGGCCACTTTATGCTCTTCTGGCATGGTAAAGGAGGAATGAATGGCATGGTAACTCATTTTAGAGCCCCTCTATGCTGCCAGGGTGATACTGTGGGTTTAGATTAAATGAAATTTCAGGCTAATTTGCTTTAGTGTCAGTGAGCACCAGGGCCATGAGGTTGTTTGGGCTGAGTCAATGATGAGATGTTGTGAGAATGGGTTCCCAACAGGTTTTAGTTGCCCTGTAGCTGAAGGGAACCCTCTGCAAGGATGCAGGAAGATAACAGAGCACAGTGCAGGTGAGGGGGAGGCAGGGATGAGCTCTCCTGAAGGCTGCAAACCAGCAGGAAAGTGACTGAAATCTCATGGGAATAGTATCTATGACATAATGCCAGGGGATGAAATTGGAAAGAAGTGACATCCCTTGGGACAGATTGAGAGGTAGAAAAAAAATTACCCTGTTTTCCAGGTAATACATGATTGGTTTCCTGGAGTGTGGCTGATGGCACTTTGGACTGATGTAGTCTGAAGTTCTCTGCAGGTTTGTTAAGTGACTTTCCCTCCTCTTCCTGAAATACTAGCAGCAAAGTCCCTAAGAAGTTTCTTATTACAGAGGATTTATTCAAGATTTTGCATTTCCATCTGCAGTCTGAACCTCTTCAGTGGTTCACTGCCTCGTGTGGTGTGTGAGGTACTTCAGAAGTAAGGTACTAAATCAAATAAACCATTTTATAGCTGTATTGCAGAGTTAAATGGGAGCGGCTTGCTGAGACATAACACATATTTTGTAAAAATAGCCAGAAACTTATTTCCTTTCAGTGATTACAATTAAGGTTTTCTTTCAGAAGAAAGGTGGAAGAAAGGCTGCTCAATTATACAGAGGGCTGCAGAAATGCCATTGAATGAATCATTGAATCCTTTTAAGTACAATCCTCTTCCAATTTTCCCTGTTTCAGAAATCTCCCGTCTTACATGACACATCCAAGCATAAAAGGGAAAGGTTGGTTAGAGCTTCTTTTGTGCTCCCTGTCAGTCTGTTCTTGAGAAATACTTGAGCATAGAAGTGAACCCCCCATGTACATCTGCATTTGCCTAATCCACATAGATGTGAATGTGAATGGTAATTTATTTATAATATGGTTGTATTAATTCTGGTTTGTGGTGCACATTTTTGTTGTGGGGCTGTTGATTCTCTGTGCCTTGCATTTAGGATTTGGTCAACTATGGCCGGCATAGCTCTCTGAAAAGTAATGCTAGAGGGTGTCTAGCATTCTGTTCTAGCAGAAGAAGTTTGTAGACCTCAGTGTCCATGAAGAGGTAGTGGCTGACAGATTAGGTTTTAACCATGAAGGAAAAATGTTTTCCAAGCTACAAACTAACCTGGGAGTTCTAGCTGCTGTCCAAAAGGAAGGAATAAATTCATTTTACTCATAGGCTGCTGACCACACCAGCAGCCATGTCTGAAAATTGTGTACATCTAGAAATGGAACTTATATCCAAGGCTGGTTTGCTACTTTTACTAAATAGTGTCTGCTGTAGTTGTGGGGAGTTTTTTTAAGTGAGAAGTACATAAACGTCATAACATGAATTCCTTGCAGAAAGAAAATTGGTTGCTATTTTCCTACAAAATAGTCATCTGTTTTGTTTATTATTCCTGTCACTGTCTATATTTAGCATTATAAAGTCTGCCTTTTGCACTACAGTAAATACTGAAGCCCTTATCTAATTTTTTATGTGATTTGCATATGTTACTGTGCAGTTTGTATCTGTTTAGTGAAACCATCTTAGTAGGTGTGCAGGGACTCTTGCTCATCTGATTACGTTTAAATCCTCTTTATTGACAGTTTCTAAATTTCAAAGAAAATATAAGTCATGTCTTAGCATAGTTAAGCTAAATTGGAATTTAATAATGAAATTTTAAAATGTGTTTATTTTGTGCTTTAATGTGTGTGCTCCAGTGCTAAATTTTATCAGGTACTTGCATGCCTTTCTGGAGGGAGGAGTGTTTTATGTGCTGCATGAATTGAAGATTAGTGAAAAATTATATTCTGTGGAAGTATTCCTATAAAAGCAAGACCAACATTTATGAGCACTACATACAACATTGCCACTGGGGCTGTGTCTGGGTACCCTTTGGTGTCTTTTTAAAAATACAGCCAATATAACAGCCTCATTCTGGTACTTAATGGTGGACATCACAACACATACAGTCTGTCAGTCCAGCTACTTCCACTAGAGTTAGAAAGAAAAGGTTAAACTGGTGGTGGTGGGGAAATAGGCTCTTTTTTAATCTTTTTTTTTGCTCTGTTTACCAGGGAAAATTTCAGGAATTGTACAGTTGTCCATCTCCTCAAAGGAGCAGCTCTTACTGGCAGACCTTTGGCCCCAGGTGCCCTCATGTTTTGCAGTGTTAGCTGGCATAATTTTTCTTCATCCCTCTTCATTGCAATTTGACTTCTGGGAAATTTGTTTAGTATTGATTTCACTTCATTTCTGTTAAAAGAAAAAACCTGAGAGTTCTGTGTAGCTGTCTGTAATAATGAAATATCCTCAATATCTGATTAATACAGCTGGGAAATATATTTTTGTTCTACAGCCAAAGCATTATGGGGAGGGATCAAGTCAGACTGCAATGAGAAAGAAACTTTTCAGGGTATCTGATATATTGAAATTGGACTGATCAAAACAACTGCACAGAAAGCATTCTCTTTTATTTAACTTTCTTTTTCCAATAAAATTCTTAAAGGAAAAATACCAGGTAATCTACATGAAATCCTAGTTTAACCTTTTGGTATTTCTTCAAGCAAGCTGATCTTTTCTTAAGTATTTTCTTAACCAAAATACATTGAATATTAGGGTTTTTTCAGTGATTTTCAGGAATATGGGCTTGGAGATGTTCTCAGGAGGCTTCAACTGCAATCCTGACAGCTGCTGTGGAGCCTTTGGCCACACTGCTCTGTATCACAGGGCAGACAGATAGAAAGACACCTGGATTCAAATGCAAGTTGTGGATATCCCTGCCTGAGGGATGGGAATTAGGTGGCTGTGCTGCTCCCGGGCAGTGCAGGGATCATGGTAACCCCCCTGTTTCTGGGAGAGATCCCACAGGAAAGGACTGACTTGTGTGCAGGAGCTCTGGCTCCTGGAGGTGCAGGGCTGAGCTCACAGCTTGAGCCATCACCACCTCAGGCCAGGTGCCCTCCTGCAAAACAATTCCCTGGTCTGGGTAGACAGCAGGCTGCTCTGTTGTGTTCTCTCATGATGTTTTCTTCCTTGAGGAGCTGGGAGCAGAGGGCCCGTGGGACACAGCAGAGGGGATCCTGAGTCACGGCCACGTGGGACAGATGGGATTGCACGTAATGTGATAGAGGGGTATGCTAGAGCACACGACTCTCAGAGCATGAACAAGCTGCTTTTACTGGTCTCTTTTTGTTTTTAAATCTGGTTTGTGTCATACTGTCATGATGTTTACCACTCTCTTTGTGTTTTGAAGTAGATCAATGGGTTTGTTGTTGGGTCAAGACGAAGGGCTTGACAGCCCAGGAAACAAATTCCTCATATATCCTCCCCTCTTCAAGCTTTGTCACAGAAGTTGTTAGCTGTGGAAGAAACTTTTTTATGTCTTTGTCACCGAGTAGTGTCAATGTCAAAATATCTGGAACAGATAAATAGCTCAGCAGCA
This sequence comes from Pyrgilauda ruficollis, assembly GCF_017590135.1. NCBI lineage: Eukaryota > Metazoa > Chordata > Aves > Passeriformes > Passeridae > Pyrgilauda > Pyrgilauda ruficollis. Next base: position 6,268,661 of record NW_024524377.1, on the reverse strand, counting down.
GCTTTGCTGCATTCAGCTTGTTTTCCTGGTAATGATTTGGTATATTACTGGGAGAACACTGCCATCTCTTCTTGTAACAGCCCCTCCCTCTCTTTGACAAAAATCAGGCATCTGAGGAAGACCTCCTTCAAGAAGGAGTGCTGCCTGTTTGGAAGCAGCTGTAATAATTGCAGCAATAATACTAATAAGCTCTTACCTCAATGTCATAGCAGCCAGATGTGTTTTTACTGAAGCAGAATTCCTAATTTCTATAGCAGGGAGCATATTTTCCATGTCTCCTTTACATGGAAAGCACAAGTGGAAGGTGATTACATCAGAAATCATCCATTTTGTCATGATACTGACTTTTATTTTCCATTGGGCCCTTTTAAGGTTTGTACTTTACAGTCTGTGTCAAAGACCAATTCTGGTCAAGACTTACTGCACACAGATGAGCTATAAACAGAGTTATGGAAAAGGGCACTCGAGGCCTCTGTAAACATACATCACACTGTGCTTCTGAAAAGCCTGGACCCCATGAGTTTCTCAGTCTCCAGTTTCATTACTGCACCTTCTGCTCTCCTTTCAAGTAACTCTCTAAATCTCTGCTTTGGGGCCTTGTGGTGCTGCACAGTGTGTGAACACCACTGCCCTTGTCTCTTCCCAAGCCGTGGCTGTGCTGAGTGGTCACGGGGCAGCAAGGCTGAGAATTTATCCACCATAGAGTTCTTCACACACCAGCACTGCTTTTGGGAGCAGTTGCTCTGAGCACACCTTACTGGCTTTTACTGACAAATGACAAAGCTGCTTTGGTTGGGTTTGTGATTTATCTCTGGAAAGCAGGATCAGGAAAACATTGGTTGCTTTCTCTTGGTTGTTTCACTTGATGTCACAATCCCCTGACTGTATTTTTTTTTTAAATCTTTATATGTAGCATGGTAGAAGAAACCAATGCTTAGCTTTACTTTAACTGTGAGATCATAACTAGTATTTTCATACCAGTAAAGGTAGTACCAGTTGAGAGAACCTCTGTCTGTCAGGATATTCTTGTCCTTCTGTGTCTCTCTCTTCAGTATTGGAGAAACACTCACTGTTTAAATTGCGAGTGTGTGAGAGCTCTTGCTGAATGGCACAGCTGACTCTGAGCAGGGCTCAGGCTGATGGCTGAGCAGGGAGAGCTCAGGTTGCTTGTGGCCCCTTCTGTCTCTACACTGTCTCAGAAACTGATGAAGTTCTGAAATGTTTTGGTCAAAATGCTGAAAATTTTGTGTGTAAGGAAGCCCAGGGCTTGGAGGGAAGGGGATAGATGGAATAACATGGTCATGATTAAAAATCTGCTAATAAAGGTCACTTGAGGGAGGAGAGATGTCTGGTCCCTCAGTCTGGCTCACCACGTACTGTTTCTAATTTGGTGATGCTTCTCAGGATGAGTTCCTCAGTGAGGCTTAAATTTGAGCTCGGTCTCTCTGCTGTCAAGTTTAAGCTCCTGTTTGCACTTGGGGGTAGATTTCACCCAGGTACTTCTTTTCCCAGCTCCCCAAGCTGGGAAAACAAATACGTTAATGACACATTACTTATTAGGATTAATGACATATATTGCCATTATGCATTATCACTGATATTTCCTGTGTTTTGTGCCCTTTCATGTGAAAAATACCTGGAAAAATACTCCTCTCATCCCATAGAATGTCTAGTTGGGATATCTTTGACATTTAGGCTTCTATGGAGGACTACTTTTACTCATATGGAATATAAATCACTCTGCTACTTGGTTTTTATTTTTCCAAAACTGTACAAGTATGAAAAAAGAGATTGAAACTCTGTTTTAAAAGGAGAGCTGTAGTTTTTTTATGATTCTCTGTGCTGCATTTCCACATGTGATTTTTTTTTTTTCCCTTATCCTGGTACATCACATTTATTACCCTTTGCTCATCCTTTCTGTTTTATGAACCATGAAAACTCTGAGGAGCACAGTGAGGGTTTGGTAGCTGTCAAGCAATGCTCTGTGGTATTTCACGTGGTGAGGGGCATCAGTATCATGCTTGGAAGATCATCCTGATAAAGGGGACACAGAGTAGAAAGGTTGCACAGATGTTCTGGGACCTCAATTCTTGAATTTTGTCAACCAGGAGTTTGATTATATTCTGAAATCACTGAAGCAAAGAGTAAATATAAAGCTCTGTGACCAGAAATCCCTGCAGCAGATATATGCTGTGTGCTAAATCTCACAATTAAGCCATGGTGGTGTAAAATCTGCCTCCAAAGCATGGTCTGCAGAAGCTGATGCTCACTTCTGCAATGGCCCAGCACCTCAGGCAGGAAGGTGGGATTGCTGCTCTGTGTCTGGAGCAGGAGAGCATCCCCTACTCCTTCCACAGCTGCAGACACACTCTGTTGGCTCTGGATAACCTCTGTTGCTGTGCTTAATGTTGAGCATGGCACACACTGAATTTCTATGACTCAAGTGTGTCTGTTTTTCATATATTTGAAATTGTTGCTCATTTAACCATGACTAATAGATAGCTTGAGCAGAGATCTCTGAAGAGAGGCTATTCAAGTAGAGAACACACAAAAAGCCTCATCTAATCAACCTACAACATATACACATCATCTACATTTGCAGTTGCATCTCCCCACACCGTCACCACTTGTTTGACAAAAAGATGTATTTAGGTTAAATTTTGGATTAAACAAATTGCAAAAAGGAATGCTTTACTCAATCTGATCCAAACAAGAAGAGCCATACTGATTGAGGGCTGTATATCAAATGCATGCTGCAACAGAGAAGGATAAACATTAATTTTCATTTGGCTTTTTATGCCAAAACTGTTTGAGAGGTGAAGTATTAAAAAAAAGGTTGCTGTGATATATTAATGCTGTGAGATACCTGACACTTGAAATTAACTTTGCCAGGTCAAGATAATGCTGAGTTTAAGTGCTACTAATGCTTTCTGTACTATCTGTCCAGTTTGCTGGTTGCCATTCCTGCTTTCCTGGACAAGAATATGGCAAATCAAAGTTACACTAAAGTGTGTGTAAGATGCTTAGAAGCATCTCTTTAGTGGGGGAAAAAATTGGCAACTTCCTACAGCTAATGTTTAATCAATTTATTGGCTCTTCTCCTTCAAGAACCATCAAACATTCTGTAGACAGCCACAGGTGTTCCTGTTTATATTTTTGTTTTGTTAAATAATTGTTAAAATAGAGCTTGAGAGTAAATTTCACTTTTTGAGTAATTGGAAAAATTAGTTTTTGGGTGCTTGGATGTGTTCCTGTACCTAGTGGTGTCATGAAGGCTTTATCAGGTGTCTTCATCTGAGTGGAGGGGAGAGCTTTCTTTAAAAGGATGTGTTCCTTTCTACCTAAGGGACAAGCAGGTGGCCATTTAATCTTCTCACGTGTTCCTGTGCTCACTGGTTGTTGCTCTTTTTGGGTTTGCTCTCTGGGACACGTTGGAGCTACTCTGCAGAATGGGATTGTTTTTACCCATCATAGCTCTGCATCTGCTGAAATGCTCCCTAGAGGCAGCCCTTACTCATTTCTGCAACAGTGGACAGCCTAAAATTCCAATTTCATGTGGAACCTTTCACTCCTTGAAAGGAATTTCTGTAATTTTGGGGTTTTTTTTTTAATTGTTGTGTGGATAAAATATATTAAACTGTTCACAGTCACTTGCATCCCCCTTCAATCATAAATGGCTCATAAATGGTGCTGATGTTCCATGGTAGTGAGAAACAATAAAACTTCAAAGCACATATTTCTGTGCTGTCTTCCCCAGTGTGAGATTCATCTTCATGATGGATGCAGAGAAAGAAAAATTGTTAGAGAAAAAGAGAGTCCTACATAATTTTTTGCAGTCCTGTGTACTTTTTATTTCTTAAGATCACATAAGAATAATCTGCACGGTTCTTGTGCTCCACTTTAATTCCCTTAAGGAGATTTCACACTGCGGTTTCTCCAGTGCTTCACAATCTACTTGTTTCTTTGGATTGAAGACACCTGGCCTTCTAAATATTATATATAGTTCTTGCATGTACATTTTTTATCTGCTTTCTGCCCTTGACAGTCAATGACACAGTACCAGTGCAATGTGTGGTTACAGTCATTGCTTTTGCTGTCTTAACAGCAAATGCTCCTCATTTTAAATGTCACCCTGGAAGGCCATGATTTGTTGTGAGGTGATTTAACACTCTGTTGTCCCTCTCTGTGACCAAGCTCCTCCATGGAGATGCCACCAGCTTCTTCTTTGATGTGTAAGAAGGTGCCTTGTTTACCTTTATCAATTACAGCCTTAGTGGTGTGATTTAGGGAACGATTTTAAGAGGAAAACAGTGTCAAAAGGTTTGTTTTGGGTCTGGGTAAGCACAAACCCAGGGCAGCACAGCTGCAGGCTGTGGAATTATTCTCCAGACCTTTTGGGAAGGTGTCAGCAGCGAAAGCCAAGGTCCTTGTGGAAGCCCAGTGACGTTTGTCTTGGTCTGGGCCCTGTAAAGCCCAAGCCTTGCTAGGTTCACCTTGCTGAGTGGCTATTCTGTGCACTTTTGTGGACAAGGTGTCCTTCCTCTATATAAGACATTGTTTCTGTGGACAGTAAAGGAAGTAGTATTGTGCATTTCCTATGTTTTTTTTCTATGAAAATTTTTATCCAACTTGCATTTTGGTACTTTATCAGCTTTCCTGGACTTGTAGTGCTAATGTGAAATACAATAACTGCAAATCATTTGCATTGCTAACAAACAGGAAAACCAAGAAAAAAAAGTGAAGCTAATTGGCATGAGACTTTAGTATTTTGGTAATTTTGAATTGTTTGTGATTGTAATACATTCTTGTAACAACAAGTACTTCTAATGATCTCAAGTGCTTTTGAAAAGGAAGGGACTCTGAGACACCAGTCACTATATGTAATTTAGTGACAAGAATAGAGTTGGCAAATTATCAGTTTACTTGGCTTAAAATAAACCCTTATGTTATAGCATGACCTACTTGTATTCACTATGGCTTCTAATCTATACTCTCTACCCTCTTCTGAGTTTAAATTGCCGTAAAATTCGAAATGCTGAGAATGTCCTGAACTCTGCGGGAAATTGGCGTGTTATTTTTGTTACTGTGAGGAAACGTGTTTTTTATTTGTTGTTGTTGGGTTTTTTTGAGGGAAAGGTTAAAAAACACCTCCAGTAAACCCTAGTTTTCCCTTCCATCCCAGGAACTGCCCCAAAACCACCAGAAAATAGTTTTTTAATGTTGACTGAACGGTAGTTAGCAAGTTTGGAGCACTCATGTTGCAGTACTCAGTGTCCCCAGCAAAGCCAAGGGACAGACCTGGCCCATCCCTGGGAGCAGGGGATGGCTGAGAGGCACCAGGAAGGCCTGAGGTTCCAAGGGACTGCTCTCTCTGGGGGATGTAAGAGACAATCCAGAATTTGGGGATAATTAGGAGTGCTGTGACTGTGAGGTTAACAGATTGAAATGGAAGACAGGGCCCATCTTTTGGGGAGGAAAGAGCAGTTTGGCAGCTGTCACTGCACATTAGATGATTCTGCCTGTGTGTGGAACATGAAAAAGGGAGGATCTCAGGAGGAACTAATGCACTTACTCATGGAAAATTGTATTATTTCCAAACCAGACAGATCAGAGATAAGAAAATGGGCCATTGTTAAAAAATCAACTCCCATGACTGTGCCTAATCTCCTACTTACTACTAAACTAGACTCAAATGTCTGAGATGAAATCTCAGCGTCTGTCCTGCCACTAAAATCAGTGCTTGAATATGGCTCATAAGTTTGGCCTGGATACATTTACACACTTTTCAATCTAAACTATGTAACAAATTTGTAATTAATTTGTAAGTACTAAATAACCCCTTCTTTTCTAATTTCTGTTTTAGTTATTAAATTATTTCATTTCATGAAAGTGCTGTTTATGATGTTTGTAATAGGTTTCTTTATATAAATGCATAGTTCTTTATTTTTCTTTTTGACTACTTGGTGCTGCTTTTGATGACTATTTTCTGCTTTTCAAGAGAAAAAGAAAAAATAGTTGCAGAGCTGTGGTGGGAATCATGAAATCAGAACCATGTAATGCCTTTAGTCTGCTGTCAATTAGTCACTGATACAAACCTGTGATGAATCCCATGGCACCATTTCCCTGTTGAGTCTAATAAAATTCAGTTTGTGCAAGTCTGCGGATGCCCCTGCTGGTCTAAGGGAATAACAAAAGATGTCAAACTAAAACAGTGAGAAAGTGGGAAAAGGAAAAGAAGTAACCTGTAAATGAAACAAAAAAGCCTTGAGAAAGATGTATTTGCAGTGGAATGTAACTGACTTTAGAGGCAGGAGTTATTTAATGAGCCTGAAGTTTAGTACAAGCCCGTGGTGGTAGACTGTGTTTGCAGTTCATGTATCACACTGAGAGGTGTTGCCTCGTGTTGAGGAGAGGCAGGAAACAGCTTGGCAAGGCCGGGAAATACTGCTGAGCATTCCACATGAATAAAAATATCTTATTTTTATTTATAAATATCTTTAATAAAAATCTTTTAACACGAGGTGGATCCTCAAGCAAGGCAAGCCTGGGTGTTTTGCAGAAGCTCTTGGGAGCTCACAGGGGAAGTGAAGATCACAGGGGAAGTGTTTTCCAGGAGAGCTGCCTTAGGGATGCAGAGCAGTGGAGAGCCTCAAGCGTCCCATGGACTTCAGAACTCCTGGCCTGAGAGCTTTGCTCCTTCCTGGCTTGAGGTGGCACAGCCACAGATGCAGGAGTTCTGAGCAAGGAGCTAAACAAGACCAGGGGGATAAGAGCACTCAGCTCTGGTAACATTCAAAATCAATGCTGTTTTTCCTCCTAAGACAATGTATGTGGCTCTCCTCATTCCTGAGTTGGTAATCAACACAAAGAAATAATTTGAAAAATGGAATGTCTGTTGAGAGTCCTTTCCTTTCACTTGTGACCACAAGTCATAGGAGATGATCTGGGATGTCTTTGTTTATTGCTCTGCTCCAATTGTTTGAGGCTGAAGGAGCACACATATTCTTCACATTCCTCTCCTGATTTCATTATTTTTTAGGGAGGTCAATATTTTAGATATTCCCCTATACACAGAAATCTTATTGAAAATTATAAAGAAGAAAAACTTGGATCCCTCTAAAGAATTTAAATTAAGAGTCAAGTTTTGTTGGGCTGGGTAAAGTGTGGCACAGGGTGAAAGGTAAGCTTTTTTTTTTGTGTGTGTGTGTGACAATAAACAATTGGGTGTGTGATTCCATCCTGATTTACATGACATGAAAGTTTAGAGGTATAGAGCTATCTATTTTTTTTTCTCCTGAAAAAAGGGTCCAATAGCCATCAAGAGTCAAATTTACATGGCCATACCTTTGACTCTGGCAGGAGCTGGCTGACAGACAATATCATAACCTCAGCTATTTTGTCATTTGAGAAAATGCTAAGGGGATATTGAAAGCCATGAATAGAATTTGGCCACAAATCACTTCAGAAATGAAGCACTGACTCTGTTTTGAGGAAAATATGTGGAATGCTGGCACCCTGTATTCTCCCTCATTTGGCCAGAAATCCTCAGTGTTTATTGAGGGTGAAATTCATCTGTGTGCTGTGAACTATGTGCTCCAGAGAAAGCTTCAGCACGTTTGTAATGTTGGATATTTCATATGCTGGCTTTCCTGCTTAAGGATGAATTTCTCCTTGAAATGAAATGAAGACTGTGAACACATAAGGCAAAATAATGATAGGATGAAATAAAACTGGTCTATCAGAAGAAATGGCACAGAAATCCAATTTGGGACAGTAAAATGGGCATAGATATTATTTTCCATTGTATGCTATTTCACACAAAATATGGTTACAACAGAAAATCAATGGAAAATAAAAATTACATATAAGACAAACAGCTGCAAACCAAGAGGCTCTACTTTCCCATTCAAATTGTAAGGTAAATGCAGCAGAGGGATAACATATGGGTTTCATATCTTTAGATAGCTGTAGATTTGCTCTATCTCCAGTTTAATTCATGTGCTTCCTTGGGTGGTGTGTTGCCTGTCTCATTCTATGGTGAATGCAGACAAATGTTCTTCATAAATATTTTGTAATGTTATTTCTGTCTGTAATTTCTTCCCTGAAGACATTTATGTTTCATGACATCAGACCTTCTCCACATCTGTTTCAACCTGGTTCTTGCCCCGTCACTGTTCTTCCTTGTGTCACCAGTGTTTGTCCTCTTTTGTTGCCCCACAGATCAGGGGGCTGCCCTTAAACCAATTTGTGCCCCTGTGTCTGTTAAACTCCTCAGCTAGAAATTAACAATTGCTGTGAAATAGCTGTAGAAATGCAAATCTGATTAGAGTATGAGATGTACTCTTCTCTTATTTTAAACAGAAATGGTCAAAGTACAAGTACTTGAATTTTTTTTTTAAATATGGTGAGTTTTTTTATGAATTAGAAACTGGGCTTGGGTCATTATTGGTCGTTCTCATGAAGGGAAATAAGGTTCAAATGTCAGTGGAGTCTTGCTGCTAAAACCCAAAATTCATTGTAGATAAAGGAGATTATTTAGTATCATTTTGCACACACACACACACACAAAATAGTAGCGACTTTCAGGGAATTGAACCACATAAGGGAAAAACTAAACTTTGATTAATACTTAATACTTTCCTTTTGGCTCAAAGTACTCTTATGAAGAGTCTCCATAGCTTTCCTTTACCCTCTCCATCTATTTATTTGTATTTCTCTTAGATTTACAGTTCAAAAAAACCCAAATCTTTTTTCCCCACCTTCTTTCTTTTTCCCAGCTGCCTGTTTGAATCCCCAGTGGCCCATTACCTGTGGTACAGTAGCTCTCTTTAGCTTCTTGCTCTGAGGAACTTTTGTTGTTACCTTTGAAATATTGGGAAATGGGGGAAACCTGTTAAGTGTCTCAGTCTGAGTTACTGTGACTCCAGAGAAAATCATTCAGCCATCTGGAGATGAGGAACTACTGGAATCTGAATCAGTTCATGAATTGTTTCTCTTTTCCAGCTTTTCTATTTAAGTCAAAGGAAGTTTTGGTTTTAAAGAAAACACAACAAAAGGTACAAACTTCTTCCTGTTTTATTGAGCCAATTGTCTTTACTAAGAAATAATTGAATTTTTAAGGTTTTAATTGTAGTGATCAAGCTGTGCTTTTTGAGATAATTATTTAGTAAGAACCTTTTTGAGCTTTCAAGATGCATGAAATTCTCCAAGCTGTAAACAACAACGTTGACATAGAATGTATGAAATGGAGATTTGTCATGGACAGTGACCCATACAATTATTTTCTTGGTTTATTTTGTCTCAGGAGTGCATGGACTTGTTCAGAAAGCATTCATTATTTAGAAATTTGATTGAATATTGGAAAGATGTATTGAAAAGGTGCTCTTGTCAAATCAGTTTATGGCCCAGAATTTTTCACTTGGCTATAAAACTCTGCCTGTTCATATTCAGGGGGATTTCTTTGGTCAATTCAGTCACGTTGTCTGCTTTGCTCTCGTGTTTCCATAAGCCTTGAGTCTCTCCTGGGATGGAAACCTGCCATTTTTGAGTCTGAGTTCCCTCTTACCAGCTGTGCTTGCTCAAGAGGCTGGACTTGAGTCTGGATAACGTTGGGTTGGAATTTTGCATGTATGTGCATAAATAGGCGACCAGTTACAAATATAAGCTAAAGTGCGTGTGACCCAGAAAGGCTTCTCAATTCCTATTTCCTACTCTGTGCCTTGGAAATGTCCCAGCTTCAAGTTAAGACCAGCTTGTTCTGCTGTTTTCATGTGGAGAAAATCCAGGTAGATGGGTGAGAGGGAAGGTAGGTGTGCCTGGGCAGCATGAAATGACTGTGCTGTGCCTCACCTGGAGAGCAGAGCTGTGCCAACAGGGTTGCTGTGAACTTTGGTGCAGCTTTGCCAGTCTGGTTCTGATCCAGAGAGCCAAAGGCTCGGCTCTGCCCCCCTGGGTTGTCACTGCTGTGTGTCACCTGCTGCTCCAGGACCTGCTTGCAGTGCCTCTGCAGGACGGGGCTGGGTTTTGCTGGGGTTTTGTGGGGTTTCATTTACGAGTGTGAGTCCCCAGGATGTCTCAGTGTTATGCCTGCACTTGAAGCATTTCACAGCAGCTCTGATCAATGAGGTTCAGCATCAATTGGCTGGATTTGGAGAGGAGGTTTTGCTGCTCTGAGCACTTAGTGATATGATGTTCTTTTATCCGGCTTCTGAAACAGTGTTGGCCTTCTGCTGCTGGCTTTGATGGTGGGCTGGGCAAAGGCACCTCTATCAGCTGCTTTCTTTCTGCTGTAGTTTCTCCCTCCTCTTCCATTCAGTAATTGTGATTCATATTACTTTAGTGTTATTGGACAGGATTTTTTCTTTTTAAAATTCCACATTTGTGGGGCCATTAGCCCTTCACAGTGCTGGATGACTTGAGTGGTTGGTTGTTTTTTTCTAGCTGTTCCTACCCTCTCCTGGGAATTAATGAAGTCATGAAATGTAAGCAGTAATTAAGAGTCCTTGAGTTAGGATAGTTGTCTAGGGCTGTAACTCAAACCATGCTGAGTCTGGAGGAGTACAGAGCCATACTGAGCTGCTTTGGTATTCCACAGTCAGAAAGGACTTTTTCAAACACAAAATGTTTCCTACACCTTGCAAGCAGCAGGTTTGATCTGAACTAGCAGCCTGTGATTGCAGAAAACCCAATCTCCAGTACCAGCTATTTTGTGAGGGTGCAAGTCTATTAACACTGGGTCTGTCCTAGAAATACTTTGGGATTTGGCTGGTGGAACTTTCTTTCCTGTGGATGATCTATTTTCTCTGCACTTTCTGAAAGAAATAATGTGGTTTCACATTGGATTTAGTAGTATTGTTTTTTTTTGGTTTTTTTTATTATGAGGGGAAAAAAGAAGAACTGCTGTTAACTATCTGGTCCTGTTCTGTTGCTTGTTTTAAATTTTTTTTTTAACACTTCTAATTTTATTTACCTTAAAGTTAACAGTGGTATTACTTCTCTAGTGTGGATTCTACTTTGCTCACAGCAGCAGAGATTCTTGTGAGCAATTTCTCAAGGCAGCAGTTAATTATGGATACTTACTGGCCTGAGTAATGGAAATCCTAATAATTCAGGTGTGTATGCAGTTTTATGGAGTATTACTAAGCAGAATACCTTGTTCAGGGATATTTTTTTTCCCTGATAGCCATGGGAGATGCCATTATAATTGAATGTAAGAGGAAGAACATGTTTCATGTTCATGTGCATATGTGTCTCCAGCAGCACCTGCCACTTAAAGTAGAACATGTGCATTTGAGTGGGGAGTAAGAGACAATTCAATGGGAGTCTTTAGATTTCTCTTCCTTATTGCCATGGCAGTTTGGAGAAGCTCTTGCTCACTTATAGCACTGAAGCACTGTGATCTCCACGCTTGTGAAGAGATGCTTGGGGATGGGAATTGCAGAGTTTTCTTTTTCCTTATCCTTCTTAAAACTTTATCCAATGACTGGTGAGAGACTGAAGGATTTTTCTTGAGCTCTGCTGAGAGCACTTGATGGAAGTGTAGAAGCTGAGTTGAGTATTCCTGTACTGTCACCCTTGCTATGACAAACTTTATGTGCAGGTTGTTTCTCCCAGCTATTTGCTCTGTAGAGGCTAAATTACTCTTTATGCTGAGAAAGATGTGCTGAAATGTCATAAAGCCTTCTGAAAACAGTGTGTGCTCCTGCAAGACCACAGCAACTGTCCAAGATCACTATAAACCTGTTCCCATTTGCACTCTCAATAAGAGCTTCATAAGAATTTTTTCTACTTTAATGATCCTATCAAACAGGTTTGTTTTTTGTTGGCCTTGTGAGGAACCAAAGGTGATATTAATGTGGCTGTTAACTGTATCAGATATGCCTCTGGTATCTCCCAGCAGGAATTTTCATGTCAATATCCCTTTCTTTGTAGAGATTACAGTTTGCTGAGATATCCCATGGATTTTACAAAAAACTCTCTCTCTCATTTTCCTGCCTAGCATTTTTTTTCTATGCTATACTTTTTTTTATGGTCACAGGAGCTCTTCCCCTTTGCTTCATCTGTAAAAGCATCCTTTTCCTCACCCTATTGATGTTCTGGAGGGGTAGCACTGAGAACCTGAACCCTCACCCAGTCTGGGAAGTGACACCAGTGCCAGTGGGAGAGAGGGAAGCCCTGCCTTGTCCCCCCAGTCGCCCTCAGCAGCTGCCAGCAGCAGATGCTTTAGGGGAAGTTGTGGGGATAAATCAAACCTGCAGCTCTGACTGTGCTCTTCCAGTGTCTGACAATCTGCTGTTTAGGGACTTTCAGAGCTGGAGATTATATTCTGTCTTTGCATTTAATAGTCCTTGATGGCCTTTTCTTCCATGGCAGGGCTTCCCACTACCGTTTTGGAGGGAGCCAGAGTGGTGATATGGACGCTGTGAGCAGCTGATGCGTCTAAAATGCATTGACATTTGCAGATGAGATTCAATCCCTGCACTACATTTCGCTGCATTTTATTGTCAGTTTGTTAGAATAATACAGCAACATGTGATTTGGCAGTGTGTGTTCCCTTGTATTACCACTAATACTCAGAAATGGCTTCTGCTTGTTTCTTCTGCCACTTTCTTTTTCTTTTCTGCAAACCCCCTGGGAACAGAGAGTGGTGGAAGCTGGTGTGAATTGCAGCAGGTTGCTTCTCTGTCCTCTTGTCCTCTTTAGTTTTGAGACTGCAGGTTTTCAAATGTTGCATTTGTCAATTTTCAAGCCTGACCCCTTTCATAGGTTAAAAAGGAACTACAATGGCTGCCTTTAATGCATAAGTGTGGGTAAATATGGGTATTTTCTCTGTCCTTTAGTTGATATTTAAACACGTGATATTTGCTAGAAAATATGAATGAAGGCCATAAATTATTCCAGAATTAAAAATAAATGAGCACTGCTCAGTAGAAAGTTTCTTGCCTGCTTTTAACGTGGTGTTTTAGCTTGAAGAATTGAAGATCCATTGCATCCCATACTTCTGGGCCAGTGGTCAGTTGATTTATTTTGTCCCCCTCCTTTGTCTTGCTGTGCATAAAAGGACAGGACAATGTCTCACTGGTGCAAAGGTGAGAGCAGCAGTTCCCCAGCTGGGGACACAGCCCTTGGCTCTGTCAGCTCTTTCTCCCTTGTTTTATGCTCTTTGGCTTGAAAGTGGGGAATGCTTATTCAGCTTAGATCCCAAGACAGGCAGTAGTTCATACATAGCAGACTGCAGCAGTAGATTAGCAAATAATTTGGTTTTAAAGATATATCTGCCTGTCTCTTCAAGAAGTACAATATTGTTCTTGATATCCTCACAATTATTTCATTTTCTTACAGATTTTTACAGCTGGGTAGCTATGAAATTGTAGGTTATTTTGATTCTCCTCTGTACCTGTGAAAAAAGTGCCCTGAGGAACATCCTTGAAACATCATGGACGCACAATTTTTCATCAAAGGACATGCATAAGATAGTGGGTGCATGAAACCATAGGGTCTTTCTGAGCTGTGAGATAGTATTGTGCAAATGCAGTGCCCTTTCCAGGAGTGCAGTGCAGGGAATTCCCTTGGATTCCTTCCAATGCCTCTGCTGGGGACTGATGACTTTTGCAGCATGCAAGATTAAATATAAACAGCCCCTGTCACCTTCAGGGTATTGCTGAGAAGGGTTGTATTTGGAGCCTTCCAGGGCAAACTGTGGCTAATTCTGTTGTTGGGCCTGGGGGCTCTGCCTTGCTGGACTCTGAGCTGCTTGGGGGTGACTGAGAAGCTCAGGGAATGGAGGTGGCTGCTCCTTGATTGCCATGGGCTTCAAACTGTTTCCATTTTGTTCCTAATAAGCTTAAATGAAGTGCTCAATAGCCGCAGATGGTGTCTGTGGTGTTCCTCAACAGAGCAGCTTGTGGGACATCACAGCAGAAGTGCAGGGCAAGGGGAAGGACTCTGGCTACTTCCAGGGCAGAAATTGCAGCTCTAATAATCATCCATTCAGAAAATCTAAAACCTCTATGCTGTCCAGCTGCTAACAGCTTCTTATTAAGCAGCAGCTCTTGCTGTCTGTTTAGCTGACTGCTGTCAATTTAAAGCCAGGCTCTCAGATGACATTTATTGGTTTAAATTGCGGGCAAGTCCCCTGCAGAGACAAAACCTACACTGACACAAAATCAAGATGGTTTCCAGTCAGCCTTGGCATTTTTAACCTTTCCCTTGTGAGAAAGGGCTGTGACTGCCAAGGAAATTAAAGGAAAAAAAATTAATATCAGATTGGCCTCTGTCCTCCAGGCAGTGAGAGGGAAGAGCTACCTGTGGTCTGCTGTGCTGGACATTACTGAGGAGGGTGTGATTTTAAATTAGTAGTGGTGAGCTCTTGGGCAAATAAATAAACTCCAGAGAGTATGGCAAGTCCTGAAATTCAGTTTGCTGATTTTGCTTTGGATCAGGAGGTGGAAGTTCATTGCACTTGACAAAGAGATTTGGTGTCTTCCATGGGCTGGGCTGGTCAAATGCAGAGTGCTGATTGTAGGTTGGAAGGAGAGCTCAGGGGGCAGAAGGTCCCTGGGTTTGTGAGACACAGCTCAGATGCTGCATGCTCTACTGGCAGGGTTTGATCTTGATTCTGGGAGAACATCTGAAAGGCATGTTGTAGGCTGGTTGTCAAAGGGACACTGTTTTCAAACCAGGAGAGGCATATTATTTTTTGTTAGCAGGAATGAAAACCACTCATGACACTTTGTTCCCTCTTGTTTCTTTAATTTGGGTCACTTACAGGCTGTGGATGAAATGAAACCTGTGTTCTTGTTTCATCATCCCACCCTGTTGGGGGAAACCACTTAGCAAATATTATATGAAAATACAGATGAGTTTTGGATCAGCTGGCTTCATTTCAGTAGACTAACACAAATAATTAATTTGAAGGAGCAGTAAGATCCTTGGCTTTAAGGAAAAACAAAACAAAATGTTTTTGTTTGGATGCATTTCTTTTGGAGCTCCCATTGTAGTGAAAGATTAATTGTGCTGTCAACTTTTTATTCCACCCTTAAAAGAAAATTAACTGTGTCCTGTAGAGAGTCTGAATGCACTTAAGTTCCTCCCACCCGATGAACTCCAGTTTGAGTTCTGATACATGGTTTGAGTCTAGAGGAACAGGACTGATTAAAGCAGCATCACTGGAGCTATTTCTGTTCTTTATTGAAACCTGCCTGTTACCTCAAAGGCCTTTGTGCATACCTAAAGGAGATCTGTAGCCAAGAATCCCCAATACTTCAGAATATTTATTACAGTGAAACTACCTGCTTCTTGATCTTTAATCAAATCCATAGTGTAGTTCTGCTATTAGAAAAGTTGGGTGGTAAGGTGGCTCTATGTAATGTGTGGAGTAAATTGGAGTGAAAAGCCAAACAACCTTAATAAAAGAGATTATTTCCTGCTTTGGTTCTGGTGGGTTTTGGTGTTTTTGTGCTGGCTGAAGCCACAGCTGGATCACTGTTGGGCTGAATCAACAGAAGAATTTAATAGTTGATAGCTGTTTGCTATTTTACCAAATAGAGTATTTCAAAACTGCTGACTTGACACAGCAGCTACATTTGGTGGAACATCCAGGCAGTGTTTTGTTTCTGAACATCCTAAAACACCTCTGAAATGCTGTTGACCACAGCAGTGAGTTTTGTATTGACATTAAAGACAGATTTATTGCTCTTAAAGTTGTTCTTCCTTCCAGCTTATGGGGTCTTTGAGAGCTGAGATCCAATAATTCCTTGTAAATGGCTACCTCAGCTTTTGATTGAACTTCTTAAATATGATATATTACTAGCAGTAAGTGCAGGCATATCCCTCCTGTTGTTTCAGAGAAGTGCTGTGTGGGTTATCTTGCTGACAGGAAATTGAAGAACCATAAAGGTATCAAAATCTAGTAAGATTACAGCAGGACTTAAGTGTTAGAAATTCCCCTTTCCTTAATAGGACATCATTCTGTTGGGAGTGAAGATGAAGATCAGAAGCAATATTACTATAACACTTTTTTTGGGCTGCTATTAATGTAATAAAGCTGCTTTTAAAGGCAGAAATCTCCTTGCATGTCAGATTGACCTTCACATTCAACCTGGTTGTGGCAACAGCTTGCAGTTCCTTGGCCATTTGCTCAAATATCCTTTCCTTTCCTCCAGGAGTGAATTCTTGTACTTTGTGCATGCAGCAGGCACCACTTTGTCCTGGACATTATATCTAAGTGTGTGCTGGTGGCCTTGTTCAGATTTGGTGACTTTTGGTGTTCTGAGTTTCAGTACAGGGCACCCTGCTCCAGGGCAGAGTAAAGTTCTCCCTCACATTCAGATGGAATTTTCTGAAAGTTATTCTTGAAATATATTTCTCAAGAAGTAGTTTGTGTGTGAGGCTGTGTGAAACTTGGAGAATAATTTTGGAAGGAAAAAGAGGGAGGAATCTACTTTGTTTCCATGTCAATGTTTTCAGCTCAGGACTTTGGGAAACAATATCTGTGGTTTCAGGACAGGCTGCCTTCCTTCCCCAGAGATCTCAGTATCCCTGGTCAGTTATTCTGCACAGAAAACTAAATTTCAAATGCTGCCCTATTAACTCATACAGGTAAAACCCAGCATTTTATTGCCTGCTGTTTGCCATACTTTTTTTTTTTTCTTTAGCAAAAATTTGGTGATTTTTTGTTTTTTCTTTCAATCTCTAGCCATCAATGTACTTTGCTCCAGCTCAATCCTTGTTTCTCTTGACTGTGCTGTCTCAATCAAGGCTTCTTTTATGCATCTGAAGGTTTGAATTTTATTCTGTTTTTTTCTTTTTAAGGCATAAAATTATTTGAAAATATAAGAGGAAAAAATATTGCTGTTGTGCATGTTATTTTGTTATAAAGCAGGTAAAATGTGGAAAGGAAGCCCTGGATAGTTGCAAGGCTGGTTTAAAGGGAATGTGCCCTTTTATTTTTAAATTCATTTTGTTTTCACAGGAAAACTAGATCTAGTCTGTGTAGACAATTATAGTAAATGTGTTTCCAGAAGCAGAGAAATATTTTGTATGCCTCCAGCCTCTTCCATTTTTCACTACAATCACTGCATTTTTTTCTTAAAATGCAAGCAAGTCAAGGGAGGCTCGGCTGGCAAGATAAAATGATTATGGGATAATTTGTGTTTTCCAGACCAAACAAAATCAATCATTATTGTTTAGGGATGAGATGCACTAAATAGCTGAGAGATGTTTCTGGACTTTTACAATATGTTTTTATCAGGACAGATAAGGGAGAAGGCTGTTGAACACCCTGAGGTGGTGCTTGTAGTTCTCAAATTTACACACTAATTTGAACAATATTTATAGAGGGAGTCATCTGTGCTGGGTTTGTGATTTTTTAAAAATAAAAAATCAAACCTGACAATATTGAAATTCACTCTAGTTTTACTACATAATCCTGTCAGACAAGAAGTCTTCATGCTTGCATATATGAAATATGAATAATGTTTAATGGAAATATATCTGTAGTAGAAAAGAAATCCTCACTCTGTTTCCTTTCCATGAAGTGGGGGCTGGATTGAAATGGAGATCAACCAATTTCACGGGTTTACCTCGGCATGTGTGGTGAGGTTGGGAGAAAGGAGAAGTTGGGATAATTTGGAATCTCTCATGTGTGTCCTTGGGAACAAGGATTTAGTAAGACAACTGGTACTGAGACAATTGATTCTACCAAAAGAAAAACAAAAAGTAATAATTTTTATTTTGGAAAGGGAGGATGGAAGACTCTGTGCTACCCATATTACTGAGGGCTGAGGTGTGATGAGGCGCAGGTGGAGATTTCCAAGCTGACTGGAAACCCAAGCTCCAACTGGCCAACAAGTGCTTTTAGTAATTTTTTTAAAAACAAAATCCCTTTAGTACTATTAATCTCAGTGGGGACTGATTCCAAGCTTCGGAGTTATGTGGAAATACTGTATTTTGCAAATCCAAAGCAAAACCATCAGACAACAAGACTTCCTGAGTCTGGAGTTGTCTGCTTTGGTACATGGATTTGATTTCTCGTCTTTGTTTTGATTATAGTTATTTTTTCTTTCTTATTCTTTTCTTTCTATAGTTATTTCTTCTATTCTTTTTCTACAGTAACCTTGCTGACTGTACAACCCTCTTCTTTCCAAGAGCGGCTCCTGTGGTCATTTTCATCCAAGATATTTTTTTTCAGATTAAAATCTATGTATATGAATGTGTACTAAGGCAATTAAAGCAGACTTTTTTTCACCCTGAAGAACAATGACTCCAAATAATGAAAATTCCTTAAAAGACATCAGGAAACCCATACTTGAGCAAGTGTATAGGTATCATCAGAGGTGAACTTCTTTTATGGTAATAATGAATTCACTCAAAAGCTTATTTACCTGTACATTTTGCAGGCTGTCATTCTACCTTCTCCTCTCACAGCTAAAATTCTGGGCCTGGAGAGCAGCAAGGCCACCAAAAGTTGCATTTTTCTTGGAGATTGGCAGGATGATACCAGGGTTTGCTTTGGTTGTTTAGCCTGAGTGAAGCCTTGAAAGATAAATTGATGCTTTTGCCTGTTGCCACCCTGGGGATGTGCAAAATTTGAGTGCAAGTTATACAGTAGCAACCAGAAAGATTAAGTGACTAGAGGCATCTGATTTATCAGGTAAAATTAAGAGTGCAATATATTTAGACTGGATATGCAAATAGAGCAGGGGACATGATAACTGCCTTGAAATACTTGCTCAGTAAAGACTAATGATGGTGAAAAATTACTATGGAGAGGAACAGAGGGGTATAACAGAGAATAATGGGTTGAAATTAAGAAAAATAAAGTGTGGGCTCAATTCCATGATAAAGCTTCATGACACTGAATTGAGAATGCAGGAGAGGAAGAAGTGGTGAAAGACCCATCACTTAAGACAGTTTAAATTTAGACATGAAAAAGCAGTAGAAAGAGTACTCTAGAGGGCAATCCTTCACTGGCATGGGGATAGAGTGGATGTTCTCTTCCATCCCTAATTTTTGCTTCTCAGTAGTGCTGTGATTAGATAATAATTTTTTTCCTTGTGCAGACCCAAGATGCTACTTAATATTTTAAGGAAGCTTTAAAATAATCTGTAGTAGCACTGAGAGTTAGCTTTATCAAATAAATTGAAATATAGCATTATGAACCCTAGGTCCATCCTGGGGAACAGTGAAGGATTTGAAATATAAAATAATAGGAAATATTTTATGACAAAATACTTCACGTAGCTTCCTCCCAGGCATTCTGAAGACTTGTGTCAGCTCTAAAGAAATGGGATAAGCTCTGTTGACACCTCTTCCTTTGTGAGCTCTGGTAAAGTTAACTGACTGCCCTTCGTTCCTTCACTAGAGGAGCAAAATGTCAAAAAATATGTTAAATGGATTCTTGAGTCCATACAGTTGCTCTCTCTGGTGCACTGTTCAAAAGAAGCAAAGAAGAAAGTTGAACAGATTTTAGAAATGGTGCTTTCTGACCTTTACAAAAGTACTGAATTTAATCCCTTTAGCCCAAAAGATCCTGCTGGTGAAAAGGATTAGTAAGAGAGAGGAATAAAAATTTCTGTGTATGTGTCAGAACTGGTCAAGTTTTTTGTGACCCAGCACTTGTAGTGCATTTGTTCAGTCTCTTTTCTTCAGAGGGCTTCATTTTGTGATATGTTTTAGACTGATATCTGAAAATTGCAGGTCACTGTTTTGTGTAAGAAGCAAAACCTTTTAAAGGGCTGGAGACAAAGAAAAAAGCCAACAAACCCAAATCATGAAACCACAACAAACTTCCCTCCACAGTCCGTCCCCATATTTCTGCCTGAATTTGAGCTGTATGATTATCTAGGCATGTATTAATAACCCTTTTCTGGTTTGTTTTGTTTTTATTTTTTTTAACTGGCTAAAGATAAAAATGAGCTTCAGGGACTACCTGTCCATAGGAATCCAATGAAAACTGAAGTGTTTTTACAAAGGAGCAGATGTCATGTGAAAACAAAGTGTTTCCACCTACAGCTTTCAACAACCACATGGAAATTTTGCAACTGATCCAGTTCCCAGTACTCAAATTCATATACCTTGCTTTCAGGGATGCTAATTAGCGAGTGTAAGGGCTAATATTTACTATACTGCTTTTGGTTCCCAAACCTGATTATTGGCACAATCTTGCAACGCATCCTGAAGGAATGCACAGTAGTGTTTGAGATGAGTTGATGGTCTCTGTCCTTTTTTTTTCTAGAGAAACATATTTTTATCCAGCTAGGAGCTGCAGCCTGGAATTTCATTTAAGAATTTACACAGGTTTACACTAAGTGGCATTCTGAGGAGAGGGACTAATGGTTAGGTGCAATTGCAAGATACATTTTGAGAGGCTGGAGAAGGCTGGAAATTCTAGTGATGTTGCCTTCACTCACACCATTAGTGCAACAAATGGAATTGCCTTGGCACCTCTGAAATCAGTGAGGGTTTTGCCATTAATTTCCTTTAAGATGAATGCAAGTCATAAGGAATAACACATTCTCCTGGAGTTATTGATTTGTCTATTTATGTTGGAAAGACAACACAGAGCATAGTGAGGTAGCAAAAGAAGGTGAGGTGTGAGTGTAAATGAAAATACAGGAGGGGAATAATAAGTTAGGTTTGTTTGTATGTCTGTGGCAGCTGTGGAGATAGCCCTGTGATTTAATAATCCTACAGTGAGCCATGTGTCGCTCCCCTATTGCACTCTGATGTAATAATGCAACAGGAACTTGAATTATTTGCCGTGTCATATATTGTAGGAACGAGCTGCTCAGAAGTAAACAGCTGAAAAGTGTCTCAATAACAAATTGTGAGGCTAGAAAACAGGGAGGAAAAAAGCAGAAAGGAATGGCTGCTGTCCTGTTGTCTCTGGTGAGCTGATAGGCATCATTCTGAGTAACTGCACTGTGAAACCCAGAGTGTCCAGGAATGACAATGTACAGTACAACTGAGTCCTGTTATCTGTAATGGTTTGCCATAAACCATAACATCATCCTGCACTTCAAGGCAACCAACACTGGGGTAATGTCACATTCTCAGATTGTTTTAAATAGGTTTGGAATTATTCTATTGAAGCTGCAAAGTGGCACAGATTTGCATTAGGGTTTTGCCTAATTTAAATGCAACTCAGGTTGTTTAAAATGCCCACAGTCCCCTTTATAATCTCTAATTTGTTTCCTACTGGGTCATCACTAAGTTTAGCCTGATCAAATCTATTTCACAGTGACATCTGCAGCTGCACAGCCACCTGCCCCTCTGCATGTTTTCATTTATTTGTTCAAGGTGATGGCTGCAAATAAAAGAATTATAAATTTAGGTACAGACATCTCATGAAACCATTGATTAGGGACTGCAGTTTTCTAGAATCAGAATTTTTCTTGTGTTAGTTTCAGTCCATTTATAAGATGAGATCATGTTAGCTTCTCCTTTACTTTTGTCTCTAGTGGGTTGGATTGCCACATGAGTTGTACAAAAGATAACCCCAACCAAACACAACTTGGTATTATTGCAACATTTACAATGCTGAGTGAGAAGGAGGTAACAGAAGTACTGCAATTGGGTAAATTTGCAGGCAGGAGTTCCTGAGTCCACTCTGAAGCTTGGGTACTTATTGTTTTTGAGATGGTGATTTAGGATGAAAACCCATTGAGATATTCTGAAGAGGGAAGGAACTCAGCTGCAGGATATTTTATTGCATTTAAAAAAAGAAGCTCTGAGGGCCCATGAAGTGGCCACTTTTGAGGGGTGAAGTGGGTGCCCATTGATGCTGCAATAAGCAGCAGCTGTGTGCCTTCCAGACAGCTTTGGGATGTGTGTGGAGGTTCCCAGGGCCTCATACTGAACATTTCTAACAGTCTCCTGGCTGGAAGTTGAGTGAAATATGTGCTTCATAATAGTTAACTTTCAGTAGGAGTGATGTGCAGTAGAAATGGGAACATGTGTTGCCCTGAACTGGGAGGGAATAAATATTGGAAGGGGAGAGGCAGAAATCAGTGCCTGAACAGGGTGGGTGTGTTAAGGGAAGCAGCAATTATGCCTGTAAGATGAGATGTGCCTACTTCTGGATTTGTGCTTTAAAACTCCTGCAACTTATAGATTCAGATAATGTTCCTGCTGCTTTTTTTTTTTTTTTCTTAATGCCTTTATTTTTTTTTTATTTTATTCTTAACTTGGTGAAACTTCAGTCCTAGGTTTCTAACAATAGGGCAGACAAAATCAGACACTAGTTCAGTGTCAGTGTACCTGAAATCTAACTAAAAGTTGGATATTTTTAGGCTATTTTTATTCATTTTTAATAGAACTTTGCAACTCTACTTTTCCTCTGTTACTGGACATCAAATAGACACTTTAATTGGATTGTCTGCAATGACATATGATCAAATTGTTCCTTTACTACACTTGCGTGTTGAGAAACCTCTGTCATTAGCATAATTTCAAGGAATACTTATTTAAGAAAGTAATTTCCTGGATCATGATTCTATTATGGATTGGATGAGTTTGATGTAAGCCACTTGATGTGTATATCTGTGAGACTTCACCAGACTCCTGGATCTGCTCTTAGGAAAGCTTGTCAACTTACTGTGCACATCCTCAGTTTTATAAAGTTGAATTTACTTGTCTTTTATTACTTCTGCAAACTTAATTCACGCCTTCAGTTTTTAAAGCAAGAGTTCCATACAGATTTTAAGTCAGGCAGAAACATGTATTTCTTGTTTTTGCTTGAATCAATCTGTATTTGATTAATTAATAGAATTTTGCTTTTTGTGTTTTAGATTTCATTTATTGTTTTCAGCCTATCCCTACTGCCCTGTGTCTTGGCGAGGTTAACTTCAAAATATCTATGCTTTTATGTTTATTTCTTTTTGTAATGGCTGAAGGTCTTCTAACAAATGAAGTGTGGTGGTTGGTGCATGTGATATTTGATGTTAGGAAGGAATGCTTGTATGAATTCTGAAATAGAGTGGGTTTTGCGTGCCCATGAATGTCTGATTAATTAAATATTATATAGGTTAGGTGCAGCTTTCCCAGAATAGTTTTCATTATTATCTTTTCTTTTTTTTTTTTGTAATGTATGTTTTAGCTGTCTTTAGAAGGCTATGTCTGCAGCTGATACCAGCCTGGTTCAGACAAGAGATGTGGGATGAAATATTAAAAGAAAACCAAACAAAGTTAAAAAAGCCAAAACCAGAAACCTCATGACAAACAGAAGCTAGGAGAAAATAGTGCAGCAAAAGAGAGAACCTCCAGAGAGAGGGAGGCACACTGCACTGCAATCTCATAAAAGACTTTAAGAACAAGAAGCATTGACCCTAGATAGCAAGTTAGAAAAGACAGATGGTTCAGGCTCTTAAGAGAATAGATCTAGCTGACATAAAAAATGGGAATCAGGTTTGCCAGTTTTAATAGGATGATCAAACTGAGAATTGATTAAAAGGTTGTCACAGAAGTGTTGATGAATGGTAGAGAACCCAATTTTTCAAGCGTTGGTGCTGATAAATTAGGCAAACGAGCAGAGTGGATAGAAGAGCTATAGAAAACTCTGACTGGATTATTTAATTGAATTGTTGCACTACCCTTGTTTTCATGCCAGCACTTCAGTACAGTCATTTTAACACTTTAGATCTGAGATAAATCAAAAATGTTAGGGCAAGAGCAGCACAGTGAACACCTAAGACTTGTGCAAGTCTGTGGTATGCAGCAAAGATGGTGGACAACACTGAGAAATGCATTTTAAAGAAAAATTCAAACTTCTTCACCTTGTTCTGCCTTTATAAAGCCAAAAAAAAAATCAAATCCCAGAATCACAGAGCAAATCTTAATTCTCAAAACAGATAAGGTGAGGATGCAATAACTCTCAGATGTTGGGTGGAGCATAAACCACCTGTGGCATCCAGGAGCACTTCATGTGTGGCACTCAGGTTGTCTCTTGGACATGTAGATGTTTGCCTACATTTGTGCAAGCCTTGTTTTTTTTTTTTTTTCTTGTTTGTTTGGTTGGTGTTTTGTTTTGTTTTGAAGTGTTTATTGTTGTGGTGGTGTCTTGCAGTGTGTGGTTATCTCTGTGTAAACTGCCCTTGAATCTACAGCCTGCCTTTGACTTGCTTCAGTTTTATCCATGGAATGGCTGCAATTAAAGTGTTCCTGAGGCTTTGAAAAGATAACACAAAAGTTTAGATCTGCTTCGGGCTGAACAATAAATTAACTGTGTGGCTGCCTGACCCACTTCTCTGGACAACAATGGAGTCTGAACTTCATTATCTGAGGCTGCTTGAAAATGCCTCCTCTCTATGTTATGTGGGTTTGACTTTTTTCCCCCCTTTTAAACGATCCAGTTATCCAAAAGCAATTTGAAATAAATCTCTATATAATAACAGTAAATGAATCCTAAATTGGGGTGGAAATCCTGCTAACAGAGTTATTAGATGAAGCTAAAAGCTTGAGTTTTATAACACAGACAATAAAGGATAGGATACTAATAAAATTGGGAGAAGTTAATGTTCTTTAAAACAAGAGTTTCCATGAAGCTCTTTGAGAGGTAAGTCCATGATGTCCTGTATTTTAAAAAAATTTATTAATAAGAAAAGTTAATCTGCTTTTATTTCCCTGTTCATGATCTTTCAGTAACAGCTTGAAAGCTTTCAGAAAGTGGTTTTACATTCCCTTATCAAAGTTTTTTAAGTCAGCAAAAATACTTTTCTACCACTGAGCAGGTGGTGGTTGCACAAAAGAAAATTACAAAAGAAGGGACCATGTGGGACAAAGATGGAAGAGTGCCCTTGAGTATATTTTGCCTGTATTCCCTTTCTTCATTCAGGAGCAATCAATGACAGAGATGGCAATAGAAGAATGAGGACTTGTGTCATAGGTTTCAACTGAACATTATCCACATAGATTTTAAACCTTCAGAAATGTAGCTTTTATTTGAATGAAAAAAAAACCTTTATAAAAGGAATAATACCTTGAGGTTTTTAAGAAACCTTTGTAATTAGCACAAATTGGGAAAAATGAATTGGGGAAAACAGCAAATCCTTTTTCTATGTTAAAGGGAATTTTCTTTATTTAAAGTGACAGAAAATTTTGGAAAGCAGAAAACTGAAATACCTGAGTTTACTGATCTTGTTTAGTAGTAGATATAACCAGACTACTAGAAGAGAAAAGTGAAAAAAAAAATCTAAGACCACTTACAGTTTTTGAAAAGTACCTGGAGGCCTGAATTGGTATAAATACTGGTGTAATGAATTTTGATTATTAAGAAAATTATTAAAAGTTTTAATTTGAGGGGGGAGGGGGCTGATTTTGTTGCAATTCCAAGAAATTAAAAATACATTTTTAAGTTTAAGAATACAGAATTTTTTAAAAGGGAAAGAATGTAGATTTAAAACAACTACAAGGGAAGAAAAAGACTTATAAAACATTTTTTGAGTTGCATGAATGTGGAGCAGAGGTAAATTGCACAGGCTATTCCTTGTCTCTCTCTCAAGTGCGTGTTCATCCCAGAGTGCCCTTCCCTCTGCCCCTGCCACATTATAAGGTCCCCCTTCTACTGCATTCCTGTCTATATGTATGGATTTCCTGCTTAAAGTGAGCTATGGCCCCTTCACATCAATAGATGGAATAATATGAGCACATATAGGAATTAATGGACGTCTGCCATAAATCAGTGGGAATTATGAGTGTATAATTTACTCGTGAAAGGTTTGACTCTGTGTGCCATGGAATAATAATTGCAGAGATTGTAAATAATGGAATGCACTGGGAAATTGTACCAAGGTTTAACTATTGCATCACTGAGGCAAAACACTAGGAAATAATAATTTTCAAGATGTTGAAGCTAAAGGGTTAAGTCTACGTGCACTTTTTTGTTACAGAGATCTAGGTACAGATTTTTGGTACAGAGATCTAGGTGCTTTGTGACTTAGATTAAATATATATATATTTTTCTAATCAATTCCCATAATTGGAGTGTTAAATAAGATGCTTTTGTGAAAAGGAGTAAGGAGGTTGGCACAGCTGGATGCTGGGTAGCAGCTTCATGTACAAGGAGCTCAAGCATTTAAGTCATGAAAATCTGTTGGGTTTTATGAGGAAAATAAACACAAACAAATATAAAAAATGGCCCCCAAATAAATCTTTATAATGATCTCCTCAAATATCACCTCTGATACAGTCCTTGCAAAGAAGATTAAAACCTTTGCATTTACTTTCTTAGTAGAAGACCAACTTTCCTCTGTCTCTGGAGGACATTCAAGTGTTATTGAGCTGGGTTTTGTTACAGAGCTAAAAGCTGCCTGGAAAATGCAGTCACCAGGAGGAAAATGGAGCAGCAATGCCAGACATAATGTGGTATTGACAAAAGCCTGGACTTGGCTCACAGCACAGACTTCCCTGGGTTTGTTTCAGTGAAGTTATTCTCACTCAGTGTAGCCTCCACAACTCTTTTTTTTTTTTTTTTTTTTTTTTTTAAACTGCATACACCAGAGTTGAATTTATCAATAACAACTTTGGGTTATAACAGAAGAGATCTTAATGTCCTTTTCCCCATGCTTTTCTACACTAGTGTATGAACAAGGTCTCTTAAACTCTGACTGCCAGTTGTTGTTGAGTTTGCTTTTTCTTTTCCCTAAAAAACTTTTTTTTTTTTTTTAATATGGACATTTATTTTCACTCAAGTCTTCTGTTTGGATGTCTTTGTTGACCTTTATGTTCACCCTTTGTTATCATGCATTCCCTTCTCTTGATGGTCTCTTTTGTAACCTATCACTTTTTTTTATTTCCTTTCAGCCTCCTGCTCATGTTGAATAATGTGTTTTTCTCTGTCTCTATAAGAAGAGGGTGCATGAGACTTTGTTTATGTGAAAATGAAATCCTTAGCTCAACTACCTCCATCTATCTCAGATTTCTTCTTCATTGTCAAAGTACAGTGGCAAGGAATACCTCAAATATGATAGTCAGCCTCCGGAGATCAAGAGCATGGTGCAAGCCATGTTTTTATATTAGAACCATTCCCCTTAATCCCTTCCTTATATCAACCTTTTTAAAGGAAATTAATTTCACATGGTTATGCTAATATTTTCTTAATGAATTGGAAAAGAAACCTGTGCAGAACATTAATGAATCATTTTAACCATCCCTGCTGTGAGATTTCAAGATCATTCTTTCTGTAAAAACGTATGAATATTAATACCTACCCTGGTAATTGGTACAAAGTTAATTACTGTAATTCTGCTGCAGTAGAAAAAATAAATCTATGTAGTATGCAGTAATAGCTAGTTATTAAGATGGAAATCTTGAAGATAAAATACTGACCCATATATATGGTGTGAGGTTAGAAAACAATTTTGGTGTAAAAATAAAATATTCTAAAGAAAATATAATTTGGCTATTAATTTCCTTCAGTTCATGCAAATAAATAGTCTATGTAATTTAGCCACTGTCTTTATTTCAGTGGGATTTGCCTCAGATTTGAAATCAATAGGATTGAGATCTGTTTCTTCTATTGTCTAGGGGAATAACGTGTACACATGACAGCATCTGACTGTGGGAATGAGAACTAGCAAATCTATACAATAAAATTTTAATACAGGTTTGTTTGTTATTGTTTTGGTCTAGATAGGAGATTTAAATTGCCAGTGTTTCTGCAAAAATAGTAGTCAATGGTCTCTAAGGGCAGTGAAGTAGTTTCTGACAGCACTCGTATAAATGTGCACTTTAATTGATTGCTGATTTTTCTGTGCTGCCCAGAACAAGGATGGCTTCTCATCTCAGTGGAACTCCAGCCCAAGTGGTCATTTCTGTCTTCTGTGCTGTAGAAATTCACCCTGCTTTGCTGGTGTGGGCAGGGGAGAAGCTGTTCTCCTGACATCCAAACTCTGTCAGCAGCTTCAGGGCAGAGCCTGAAACCCCACTCACCTGCTCTGCTTCTATAGCTGCTTTTTGGTTTCAGGAGTTTCAGATGTGCCCTTGTGAAAAATTGTATTTTTAAGGATATTTTCAAGAGTGTTTTTATCTCACATGGAAAGAAATGTGGAACACTTTTGCAACTGATGTTATAAAGCTTAGTTTCGTTGTTCAGCTTGCTGCTCTTAGGTGTATTATTACTTGACATCATCTTTGTGTATCTCACAAAAAACGAGATCCTTACAATGATATACCTCTACACTCATTTCATTTTACTTCCAGCTAATAAGGTAATCTCCTTCTGGTGAAACAGGAGCAGCATGCAGCCATACACACAATCAGAAATTATCTACAAAATTGTTATCCAGGCTTGTAAGAGGCTCATTTTTTCCCTAATGTTTATTATGCTGCTGTCTAACCTAATATTGGTGCAGACCTTGAGTGGGAGTTTCTGTCTTGAGAATGCATTAGATATGTAATTATTAACCAGTCCAAATTGATGAAGATGCTTCCTTTTCATCTAAAGACTGTGTATTATCTGCTCCCACTATGGTAATACTTAGCCTTCTTTTACTGAAGACTTTTTCATTGTGCCAAATCTACAATTTTCACATTACTGCATAGTCTGTAATTGAAAAGGAATAATCCTTTATTAATTTTCTATTACAGAAAAATCAACACATAAAATCAACACAAAAGAATATGAATACCAAGAGGGAAATAAAAGCTTTCTAAAAGCTCTATTCAGCATACTGAGAATAAATTGGAATAATATCCCCTAAGCAACTTAATATTGAATTGTCAGGTAGTAATAAAATGGTGGCTTAAGTGATTTAAAAATGTCATTTAGTGAAGATTTTTTTTTTTTTGCTATATAGTTACCACAGAAGTAAAGTGGACAAATGTTATTTTCCTTCATATGAGGAAAATATCTGGCTGAGTGCTAGAAATAAGAATTAATGGAAATGCCTTTTTTTCTCCCAGTGGTTGTATGCTATCTGCTAATACTGCACTTTTTGCACAGTGTGTTTTCTTTTTTTTGACCATTATTTACTTGTAAGGGTTTTAGATGTGATTAATATGAAATCAGGAGAACCTGTGGTGTACTCAGTACTAGAACTGCTATTTGGGTTCTTCGTATTTTAGCTGTTACCATAACTTGAACCTATGAAGACATTGAATGTAAAACTTAGCTTTTATGAAGAGCAAATTGCTTACTTATGAAAATCACTTCTTTTGAGGTATGTGACAGAAATAAATCTTCCTGATTTTAGCAAACAATAATATGTTAGCTGAGGAAAAAGAAATTGACTTGGCTGGGGGAAATGTGAGATCTGGATTAAAAATCTTTCTAAGAATTCTAAGGGAAGGAAAGGAAGTATCTGTTTAATGCAGTCATTAATCATCCAGGAGGAAGAAAAGCAGTTTAATGACACGAATTGCATACAAATCACATACTTGTTCATTGAAAACAAAGGTGAGAGGTAGCACAGGATAGAAGTAGAAATATGCATTTGAACTTTAGGATGACTTGGCCTTGGTTAAGTTCCTGTAATCCTGGAAGGTACTTCCTGTGAGAATGTGGAAACACTGCAAGAAAAAGATTAGCAAAAATACACTATTAAGTTCAAAAACTGAAATATGTTCTGAAATGGAAAGAGAATTCTAAACCGTGAATTTTAATTTTGACATTCAAGTACGTGATTCAGAGTTTATTGTTTTCAAGTTAGATGTTGAGTGTACAGTACTGAACAGACCCAATAAAAGAGCAGAGTTGGTACAACATAAATTTTAACACTAAAAGCAGAGCAGGGAGTGTGCAACTACAAAGTGAAATACTTGCTGGCAGCTTGTAAGTCCAATTAATTACTCTATGAAAAATTGTCAATATTTTTGAGTTATCCATTGGAGGTTTCTGCAGTTTGTTCACAGGCAATTTGCAAACAGAAAAGGAGCTGAAATCCCATTGGTGTAATTTTCATTATAAATGATTCATTCAATCCTGGTGTAGACAAATAACACAGGACACACAAAGGTGTTTTGAAATCAGTGCAAGAAGCAATGCAAAGGTTCAGCAAAGAGAAACTGGTGCCAGGTTTCAGGATGGGATGAGCAGCAGCTGAAATGAGGCCACGCAGAGCCCCCACCTGACTCACAGCCACCATCATTGCCTCACCTGGGGCAAGTTCTCATTGGTAAGAACAGACACATAATGCTTGGGGTGGCTTTTAAATTCAGAATACCCTTTCCCTATCTCTTTGAAGGTCAGACCATGGACCATGGTCTGACCCATGCTAACCATGTTGGCATCAGACCAGATGTTAGCAAAAACATCATCTCTGGCTATGTGTCCTGTGCAGAACATCACAAGCAGAGCACAAGGCCTTGTGATAATTGGGTTTGTGTAAACTGTGGTTTGTGTTGATGTCAGACAGGTGTTTTGATTGTTGTCAAGATATTTATCCTTTTGATCTTAAGCTGTGGTTGCATCCAGCACATCACAGCCGCCTGTTGGTAGTTTGTCTGTGAAACTCAGTGTTACAGCAAATTGCCCCTCTGCCTGCTTTGGACATGTCTGCTCTGGGGCTCTGACAGACTTATTAACAAACTCAACAGCATAACCCAGAACCAAAACCCTAAAAGTGAGTGTGAATCTTAGAGGAAATCAAATACATATGTCTCAAACTCTCAAAAGAGAGGCAGGAACACAGAGCCAGGGACTCTGGTAATAGGATCCATGGCAGAGCTAAGTAATCAACTGAGGTAAATGTTGTTGCAGCCTGTCAGCTCATACAGAAATAGTTCTGATTATTGTCTTGGATATTTCTGAGCTCAGAGAATAAAATCAGATGAAGGAATCTTTCCTGTCATGGAGAGATGCTTTTCTTATGGTGAATTGACACTGGGATTGCCTGAGCACAATAATATTCCTATTTCTTCCAAATACACAGAGGTTCTGTTTGGTGTGGAAATATATGTTTCTCAATAGAATTGACTGTAAAAGACAAATAACATCTTCAGCTTAGATGAAAAGGGTAGCAAATGTCTTGTATAGCTTGTAAAGTCCTGTGGCTTGAAATATGATATAGTTGTACTTTTCTGTTGGTGGGCAGGAAAAAGTGCATCTCTCTATGCAAAAAGATCTTCTAGAAGTGACAACTTTCTACCAAGATTAATTTAAAAAGGGGGAGAAAAACCCCTGAGGAGGCCAAATGGAAAGCAACTTACATGTAGCTGGATTGGAGTATTTCAAGTCCTTAAAAATCTGTTCTATTTGAAAAGACATGCTCAAGAAAATGAAATTATTTTGCCAACCAGAGTGGGTCATCCCATGCATCAAGGCAGGCTGAGGTGATGGGATTTGTGTTTGTAATGGATCCTTGGGAATGGATCCTACTTGGCCTGCAGTTCCCATTTCCCAGAAGAAAGCAGAGCCCTCAGAAGGTCATGACAAATACTAAATAAGAAATATTCATAGGAAGAAGTTTTCTCTGCCAGGAGAACACCTACCAGATATGTTTATCATAAGCTCTTCCTACTAGAGAATCTAGAAATTTTACTGTAAAATTTAGCAAAAGGAAGATAAGCCTGATACTGTGAATGTTTGAAAAATACCAGTAAATAGGAAGTAAGAAGTTTTATATATGCTTACTTGAAACTAAATATATTAAATAATTCTAGTTTGTACTGGATTTGGAAATGTTTGTAACACTCCTGTATCATTATTATAAATATTCTTGTTATTCTTGGCTGCATTTTTTCCTCTTCCCTCTGTCTTGCTATCAAAATGCAGCTAATCAAAATGCAGCTAACAGTATCAGTCAACAGTCAGATAATTGTATTTCGAATTTTTCTTGCCTCGGTTGTTTTCCAGGTTTTTATTCTTTCTCTGTATGTGTAATAGTGACCAGTATCAGGTTGTCCTTTTTCTTCTTTTTAAGAATAGATTCGCTTAATGGAGCATGATAAGGGCCAAGAAAATCCTGAACTTGCAGAAATTGGTGCAGTTACTTTTAAAGCCAATGGAGTTCAGCCAGCTGACACCATCTGATGATCTGACTTTGTTTCTTTTAACCTCTATTTTTTTTTTTTAACTGTTTAAATAAATTTTTCATGTTAGGCTAGCTCAGCATTTTCATTCTCCCTCAATAAGAAATCATCTTTTAAAGGATTTTTTAGATCCTTTAAATAGCTTTCACATTTATGTTCTGCAGAGGCTGTGAGGTTTTGGTATCAGATGGTGCCAAGCCAGGAACATCCTGTGTGTCCAGGATGCCAAGTGTGAGAGATGTGCTTCTCTCCCACTGTTAAAAACACGGTAACTCCTACAAAACTGCCACAGGATGTTTCTCTGCCCATTGTTACATGCTCTCCCAAGACCTTTCAAACCCTTTCTGGGTAGGGTATGGGCAGATTGGTTGTTTGCCTCTAAATTAATTTGCACTGAACTGCTTCCTCCTCCTGTTGAGGCATTTACTGAGGCCCATACAATCTCTTTGCTCTCAGCATTTTGTCTGTGGTGTTCAGTAGCATGTGCAGATTTGGGATGAGCTCCCCAGCAGTGAGGAGTGCCTTCCTACCTCCGCTTCTTGTGACAGCTTCATTTTTTCCTTGGCAACTTCAGTCAAACTTAGTTTCATATTTGTAGAATAGCAAAGGTCCTGGCACTAACCACTGTGGAACTAACACAAATCCTGTTGATCCAGGTGGAGCCATAGTGCAGTGTATGCACCATGCTTAAATTCAAGGATTTCCTATATTAGATAGTTTGTCTTCCCAAGTTCTGTTAGTCAGAAAAGAGACAAAGCCTTTTTGGAATGCATTTTAGAGTAAAAGCTTCAGAAATCTCTTATCCATCCCTTGTGCAGAAGCCTGTTTTTCTCCATGGGATGTATGTGAGCAAGAGGAAGAGCAGCTTTCCTGTGCAGGTTGTGTGAGTTCTCTGCCTGACTCAGAGAGAGGGTTCGTAGGGAAGATATTTTCTATGATTTATTTTTTCCTCTTAAATCTTGGCTGAAGAACCATGCATTGCACTGATGATGAGAGTGTATTTCAGACTATTGATTCTCATGTCCCAGTTACACTGTCCATTTTCCTGAGAGCCAGCCTGAATGTTTTCCTTCTGTGGCTCGGGCTGTTGCTTCCATGTAATCTGTAATGAAGATGTAGAGCACACTCCTACAATGCTTTATCTTACGGTGGCCTGGTATCAGTGCTCTTTATCATCCATGATTAGTCCTTTTCCAAGAACTGTGAGCAAGCAGCTCTTCCCCATCAAGTTTTTGTAGATACGTATTTCTCTGAAGTCATGTGTTTGAAGTTTTTGGTGAACTGTGTAATTTATTTTTGATCACTTCTCTAATATGCTAGTTTTCTGGTTTTTCTCCTCTTCAGCCTTTCATGCTTGCAATCTATGTGAGTTCATGCCAAATCTTTGGCACTTTAGATGGTGTGATCTCTTAGGTTTTTTTTATTATTATTAATTTCTAGACATTTCAAGTGATTCCTGTACTTACCACGGTTCTGAATTGCTAATGCATGAATTCCTGCTCTTGAGACATTGCCTGTCAAGAAAATTGTCCTAATTAACCTGGTGGTTCCCAATTTGCTAAGCAATCTTAAGTCATAGAATCTCATCAAGTACCCTTTGGAAATCTGAATATGCTTATATTTCTACTTCATTTGCCTTATCTAAGGTGGTAGTAGTATAAAGCTTCAGCAGATTGGTTCATTAAGTATAACTTCCAGTGCTTTAATCCACTCTCAGACTCTATTTATCAGGAAGTTCCAACTGATGGAATATAGACATAGCACCAGCTCAGGACCTGGGAAACCTTAAATGACAGTTTCTTACTAAAACACTGGATGTTCCTTCATCTTGTGTCATTTAATTTCCTCATTGGATAAATTATCTCTTTGTAATTTAAGAACATGTGTTCCTATTTTTATATTTCTTCTCTTCTGTTCCAATGACAAGGACTTTATTTTCTAAGGCATTTGAAAATGTGGGTAAAACAAAGTCTGTCAAGAAGATTAAGTGTTTTTCTCAATTTAGGTGTTTTCAGTTATTTGTGTTACAATTTTTCCTATTCACTTAAATTATACGAAAAATTATAGATAGGCTGTTCAGTGAATCTTTCCTGCATATCTTGTCAGTCAAGCCCCCAAAGAAAAACCCAGAATTCTTATTGCTAACACTACAGAGATAAACAGATGGACTGAAAGGAGCAAAAATCGCAGAATTTGACGGCTGTGAGCAGTTTTAGCCTTCAAAGTACCCAATCATGTTTTCTGACATTGAAGTAGGATGTTTCCAGCTGCTTTTAAATGAATTCCAAAATAACCTTGGAGATAGACTTTTTGCTATGTGCTCAAGAGTTGTGTGGGTTTGGCTGTAATATCTGGTGTTTTGAAAGTAATGACCTTAACATCAGGGTTTCCAGTTAAGACTCAGTCTGTAACTCAGTTCCTTCTATTGAACAGAAGAAATCAATAATAATATGCTTCAGGACTGACGTGATGCGGGCACAAAATACATTTCTATGCAATGCTGCATTTGAGTTTTCTCTGTGGGGATTATATTGGAAAACAAGACTGAAAATGTATTTGTTTTAGCAAGCAGGTCTCATAGACATTTGAACTATAGCACTGAATGCATTTTTCTGGTGAAGCTGAGACTTCCAGTGATGATTATCAAATCTGAAATGCAAAGAGCAAGTGCTGTGTTGGGTGCTTATTCACAGTGCATAGTAATTTTTTCTTGGTGAGTTATCTTGGGGTGTTTTACAATTCAGGACAGTATGTAAGAGCTTATAGCTTTTCTCATTAGCTACTCTTGCTGCTTATAAATTCTATGTAAGCTGCCTAATCATAGGAAGATACCTTTTTTAAAACAAGATACTTGGTAAATGAAGTTTTCCAGCTCTAATCACAAATACATGTGTCATTAAACACCCTGGAAAGGCTGAGCACCTTGCAGCTGACTGTTGATGCATTCTGTGTAATTTGGACTTATGATAACAGAAACTTTCTGGTATGAACAATCAGGCTAGACTATGCAGCATCATGGTAATAAATGGAGTATTTTTTTAAACTCTGCTCTTGGGTCTGGATTCTGCCTTTAAAAGCAGTCCCTGGGGTGTTCCCTGGGCTCTGCTGGGTGATGTGACTGTGGTGAAAGTGTTACTCCAGGAAGACCATGTTTGTTTTCTGTAGGGGTTACCTGGAAAGTGCTGTGTCCACTTTCAACTGTTGTCTCTGTTATCTGAGTTTCAGACTGTTTTGTACAACTCTGAACTTTGGAGTTTTGACCCTTGTGGCTCACTTCCAACTCAGGATATTCTGTGATTCCATGACTGGTTCCATTTGCTTCAAGTGCTTCAATGTTAGACTGCACGCCTTGTAGGAGTTGACGTGTTCTCTTAAACTGTTCCCATCTTGAGAGGAAATAAAGAATCCATTCATTTTCATACTTTTAATTTGGACGATGTCAGATCTCTAAATTAAGATTTTGCCATGTTCTTCTACCTTTGTTTGCATTAAGCATTGTACTTTGTGGACACTTTTTTCAAAGTGAATTCAGACTTTGATGTCAGGATTAAACCTATGCTTTAGCTGAGGAGGTGGCTGTATATAGAGCTAAATAGCATTCTGTTAGATCATTTCAATGTGTTCCCAAGAGTTACCTGAAGTAACTCACACAAATTTTACACTGCAAGGCCTGAGTAGCTGTTGTGTGGCTCTCAAACCAAACCCTGTGTTAGAAGCTTTCTCCTGCATAATGGAGGTAGGTGCTGGAGGAGATGCCCATCCCGCTCCCCAGTTGCATTTGCTACATCTGTGCCTCTTTTGGGAAGCTGCTGCTGGAAACTGCTGCATATTCAACCCAGGCACTCCACAGCAATCAGTAACCATACAGCAAGTAATGATGTCTTTAATATACACTTCCACCTCTATCGCCCATTCTGCCCTGAAGCAGATTATAAAACAGGATTTTTAGCATTTCAGTGATGCTGCAAACTGTCCCATCTGGCTTCACTAATGCTAATTATATTAAATTTTTTCCCACTGGTGAGTTTCCAATTCCTTTTCCTTTGTTTTGCAGATTCCTGTCATTAATACAGTGATAACTGAAGCGTTTCTTGACTTTCTTTGCTAATTCATCTGAACTCTCATGAAATCTTGGACTTTTCGGTTAATTTTTTCCTTTATTATCTTGCCTTTGTACTGTTCAAAATCACCCTTGGTTCTTCAGTTACTGCCCAGCAGAGATTAACCCTTCTTCTGGTTGTTAAGGGCCCATCAATCCTTTTCTTTGTCTGAAAAATGGGCTGATATTCCACAGTCAAAACTTCCAGCTTTTAGTCTCAGAAACCTCATATAGTTTCATATGAATGTAGTGGAGACAGAGGAAAAAGCAAAATAATGTTTTTTCACAATGTCCAGTGTGGACCCAGTCGTAGACCTTGTACAGCATTGAGGTCCTGTGACATTGATAATCCAGGTGTTTTATTTTAGAGATTAATGAGAACTCTCCTCAAGTGCTACTCAAGTCCATTTAAACAAGTTAATATAAAGACTGTGTAAAAACTAATGATGAATATTATTCTGCATTGCACATACTCATGATGGTTCAAAACTAGTTTTTATGTTCCCTATGATTGCACTCTGTTACAGGCCAGCAGGTCTGGTCTGTCTCTGTAGTTGTAATTTTACTTGCTGACTCTTTTATTAAAGAGGAATAGAACTCTTGATGGCACAGGTTATTTTCATAAATAAGCAATAATGGAGAGTGTATCAGAAATACAAGATAAAAACCAGCATGAATGTAAGTTATGGGTGGCAGTAAATAAATAGCCTGGCATTATAAATGTTGAATTTCTTTATAGAGTATAAACGTCATTCTCTCTGCAGACATAAGTGTTTAAATCTGACTGAATGCAGTAGGAGAGGTAGAGAAAGATTTCAGACCCAGGGCTGGACCTGCTGGAAGGATTTTGGAAAAGTTCTGGTGAACAATTTATGGGCTGTGGTAACATGTAAATTTTGAGTGACTTGTTTAAAGTGATGTGTATTCCAGTGCAGATTGAAAATGCACTTAATGAGCCATGTGCTCAGATTTTATTTCATTTATTTTTTTAAAGAGTTTTGAGTCAGCAGTTCTCATATAGAATGGGCCTTGCTCAAATACCAGGGCAGGTCTGAACTCTGTGGCCACATTTCACAGCCACCTCTGGTGACTGAGCCACATCTCTTAAATCAGGGGTTGGGAGGACAGAGCAGGGCTGAAATTCCCAGTCATACCCTGATAAATCTTCCCTCTCTCAAGGATGATGTCTACTCACATCCAGGGCAACCCCCAGATTTATACTGCTGTATGCTGAGATTAGCAGCTGGGTTTTTCATTTTTTTCTTGGTGTGCTGAAAGGGGCAAAAAGAAGGAAAAGCAGCAGATCTTGGATCCCTGCTGCATGTCAAGCCAACAAGGAATCACCTCAGCTTGTCCTGAGTATTTAAAACACTGCATTTTTCAGATTTGTGGATGCCATAAGGCTAGTACAAGATAGTAAGAAACTAAAATTTTAGTGAAGACTCTTTTAGTAATTATAGTAACTTTATTATTACTGTTATAAAAATAAAGTATTGGTAATTTTCTATTTCAGACTTCCGTTTTTAATTTTCCCGCCAAAAGTAATAGTTGGGATTTTTTTTGTTTATTATGAACTAGGATATTGTTTTAAAACACAGGGGCAATGAAATATTTATTTTTGTCTTAGTGAGTCTGTTTGAAATAGATTTGCTCTGCCAATTTACTGAAAACAGGCAAAGATATTTCTGGGGTACACTCCAAGTTTAAATCAACACTGTTAATATAAAAAAATCCCAAAGGTTAAATACTAAGGAGAGAAATTTATAATGTATGTAACAGGAATTTTGGTCACATGGCCTGTCTCATTAAAGCCATTGAAGTGGAACCTCTCCTCAGAGGAAGGCTGCTCGAGTGTGTAATTGTTTGCAGGGCAAACTCTGAGTCTGTGGCACACTGGATTTTGTTAGTGTACTGTAAAAAGGCGTAAGTATGAGCATACAATAATTCTGTAATTAGAATTACATCAGGCATAATGTTTTTTCATTAGACAGTATGTTGGCTGGTTATAATAATGATTTGGAAGTCTGTGTTCCCAAGCTGCCTAATGGGTGTCTCCTAGCCTTGAACACAAAAGGAACCAAACATTCACTCCCAGGCATGACTTAAACTGTTGCATCAATTCTTTACAGTAATTAACATTTAATATAATTTTCACCTCTGATCAGCCTCCTTCTCATTTAATCAAAACTTGTCAGGTTCCCACTTATCAGCAAACAGATTAGCAGATGATTCGATTCACCTTAGAAATTTAAATGTCTGATAAGTATTGGCCCTGAATCAAACTAGCAAATGAACTTTGGCAATTTATAGCTGTGAGCCTTATTAATTACCTAAAGAGAACTTGTTCATAGACAGTTGATCAAGCACAAGGAGGATTTCTAGTGTGTCTTTAAAAATAAATCGTATTATCTTATGTGTGTGTACTTGTATATACACATCTACTGTAATGTCAAGTTCGGCTCTTGGACACAAGAATTGCACATGTGGGGCTGTAGCTTTTTTCTTTGTTGCTGATGTTGAACTGCTGCCCAGGAAACAGCTTATTCTGTACTAGATGTAATATAATTAACCTTCTTCTTTAGCTCATGAACTCATCTTCCATTTTAGTTTTTGTAAGAGACTTTCGAGCAAAAGTTCTTGGTATGGTATTTCCTGTTTATAAGCTCTATGTTAGTACTTTTGTGCTGACATTGTAATTTTACCTGGATTTATTATTTAAACTGGAAAATGCTGAGGAAAAAAAAATAAATAAAAAAATTAGAACTTGTTTTCAAGAAAAATGGGCCAGGAAGACATGATTTGAAATGTCCCAGAAGTCTCTATAGGGTGGAAGAGCCAAAAGGAATGAAGGAGGCAGGCAGGATATTATTGAAACAGTAGAGAAGGGGAGTTAATTCTAAATACAAAATTATACCTTTTCCAGTAGCTATCAAGCTCTTTAATTAAGTTATCTATACTGATTAATAAATTACTGGATGGTATGGATGTAAATGAAGCAAGTAGAAATTATCTATTTGTCTTTGTCCTGACTAGAAAATAGTTCCTCATATTAGAGAACTTTCTCCCCAAAACTATTCTCCCCAATAATGTGCAGAAAAACATGATTTACTCACAAGCAGATCTGTTTTTAGTGTTACCCTTCACAATTGTTTCTCCCAAAGCTGAAGCTGTCTGGAAGTGACAGGGGAAAAAGCTGTCCGTGGAAACATGAACAGAATTCTTGCTTTACCCTGGTACCAGGAAGAGTAGTGGGATGGTTACAACAGGAGCAGGAAGGAGCTGCTCACCTGACCATGGAAATCTGCCCTTTATTCCCTGCCTGCTGCAGCACTGCTGCTGTGTGCACTGAGTGCACAATGCCTCAGTTTTGGCATTGTATTTCAGGAATAAAACAATTATTCCTGCTTCAGTGAGCTTGTGAAATGCACACTATTAGCATAATATTAATTACAGTAAATTGTGGTTTTTTTCTGTGTCTCCTCACCTCAGCTGGGTTTCCATAACGGTGTAATTGTTTGATGATGCCAGTAAAGATTGGGTGTCTCAGGGGTAATGTCCATGAAATCTTATTTTCTACTGTAGTCCATTAAGAAGATGCTGACATTAACCTGAGAGTCTGAGGTCAGTGTACAGACCATGAATTTATGCAAGCACACTTGTTTGTTGTACACAGAAATCTTTGTTTATAGAAGCCTTCACTGTGTTTTCTCACAGTGACTCAACTTTATCAGATCTTGAAAGTAAGCACAAATTGCATCAAAACCAAGCAACAGCATAGTGTGTGCATGCCTTAAGCATTTTGGAAAAAATATTACTGATTTTGTTTCCTAAAGTTAGGAAGATACAAAATGCAAATGTAGCTGCAAATCAATATAGCTTTCAATTTATTTAATTATTGATGACCGTACAAAACAGTCAGCTTTGCACTGATTGTATTGAAAATATGAGAAAGAAAACTAAAATAGTATCTGCACTGTGAGGTTTTTTGGGATTATTTTGTTTTGCTTTTGTGAAACTTTCTGCAATTCATTTTTTTAGGAAAATGGGAAACAAAGCAGTTCTATCCGTATCTGCACTGTGAGGTTTTTTGGGATTATTTTGTTTTGCTTTTGTGAAACTTTCATTTTTTTAGTAAAATGGGAAACAAAGCAGTTCTATCTCTTCTGCTGGAAGTAATACAAGGCCATTGTACAAAGCAGGTTCAGTTTCCTCATTCCCTCAACCTCTTGAATAACAACATTTAGAATTTCAAAATGTTGGTTGGCTCCCATTATCTTTGATTCAGTGCTTTTTGTCAAATCCCACTCAACAGATGCAGAATTGTTTCACATACCTAAAAGTATTGGTGCAAGTTTACTCTTGGTGCAAATTCCTTGACTGAAGACCCCTAAAATAAAGGATGAGCTTGGCTCAATTCTGTTCGCTGCAGTGAATCTGCACAGCTCAAAAGACTCTGCTTGGATTTGTCCATGCTGCTTCCTATTTCTGTATAAACATTTTGTTCTGTCTATGTCCTGTCTATGGGGGTAGTAAATTGTGTGAAATCAGCATAAACAGCGAAGAAGCAGCACATCACAGTGCTGTGGCTGCCAGGGGGCATCACCTGTTTCACTAAGTAACAAAGACTGAAAGAGGTTCTGAAAGCAACTTCTGACAGCTACTTGCTTCAAATGTTGCATTGCTGACTTAGTTGTTGCTGAAATGTGGTTCCTGTTCCATTTTGTCAGTAATGCTTCTGTGACTATTAATAGCTTAGTCAATTTATGGGGGAATCTCAACCTTGAGCATGCCAAATTCAGAATAAAATCTTAAATGGTATTTTCTGTATGTCTGTTCAGGTCACTTGGCAGCCCTTGATTTTATCAATCAACCTGACTCTTTAAAGTACTTTTGCAGTTTAGTTGAGTGATTTTACTTAGCTTTGCAGGACCTGTCTCAGAAGAAATATTAGTACTGTCTTTCATAAAGGACAGTTTCATCAGATATTGTATGGCACCTTCTTGGAACTGATTTTGCCCTTCGTTATAATGACCAAATACATTCACAGCAGTGTATCTTGGCTGAGTTTTATGCTTCACTTTTCATTGCTTTATGTTTGAGTTCTATTTTACTCTGGATACAAAGAGTAGAAGTTAAAATACTATTTTTTTAAAAAAAGCACGGTGGTGTCAGGCATGCTTTTCTAAGCCTATGGTAATCTTAAGTGAAGGATGGATGTGGCCACAAGTTTGGCCTGCCTGGGTAGGGAAATGCTCTAGGAATGACCTTTTTACCCACTTGTGTGATTCAAAGTCCTTCGGGGGCCTTCTGGGCATTGGGTTAAAAAAAGACTCTGCAATTTGACTTAACTAAATAAGTGTAACTTTCATGGAGCTACCATGCAAATTACTTGGAAAGGAGAGGAAAAGCCAGAACTGACCAATATATTTATAGACATATATGTATATATGTGTGTACAAATAAAAAATAAAACCTACTTGTTTTTTTTGGAGGTTACTTTTTGAGGTAGCAGCAGAAGTCACTTTCCTGACTATGTAGAAATGGTCATGAGTTATTAAACAGCTTCCAACACTGAAAGGAATTAAAAAATTGATGTCTACAGTCTCACTTGCTGCTTGTCTTCTTCATGTCAGCTTTTTTGGCAACCCATTTTGTAAGAACTTCAAGCAAGAGATCCCATCTTGTGTTTGAAGGATACCTTGCTCACTAGAGCCCTGGCAGGGGATCTTATGTAATACCATAACAGAAAAAATAATTGGGTTTTGTTTGTTTTCATTCTGAGTGCTTGAAAACGATCAGTGATGAGGGTGAATATTCCTCCATAAAAGCAGAACTGATTTTTGTTCTACTGAAAGTGAGCATTTTGAGCAGCCTGGTATCATTGTGGCATGATAATAATTGTAAGCTTTACCTTATGCTGCTACTCATGTAGTACTTTGCTCACTTTACAGGCATGAGGGCCATTGCTCAAGATCTTCTTCCCCTGCTACATTTGTGACTGAGGCTTTACAAAGAAAGAAAGCTCTACCTTTCTTTAGATATCAGTTAGTTTATGACAAAAACCCCCTAATTTTCCATTCACAAAAGTCCTGCCTTAGCAATTACAATGTACCCATGTGAATTTTTATGCCCTTAGGACTGAACTTGAATTCATTCCTAAGGGTAACTTTCATATTGGCCTTTTAAGAAAAGAAATTAGAATTTTACATTGATGTAACTGATGTAGTCTTGGGGAACTGGAGGAGCATTACTGTCCTGGGGCACTGTCAGATTGCTCAGGGATATCTGCTGCTGCTCCTTAACAAACAAGAGATCCAGAAGAACTGAAGGTGGCAGATACACAGATCTGAAAACAATTTTGAGGCATGGATTTGCAATTGGAAGGATCCAAAAGGAAATCATGTTACAGATGAAGGACCAACAGTAGCAAGTAATTTTTTTTCCCTAGGAAAACTGATAATTAAACTGTTAAGCTTACTCTGCCACAAAGTCGTCTGAAAGTCAAAATTAGTTATGTTTAAGAAGAGGACTGCATAAATGCATGAGGGATAAGTCCATTAATGGTTATTTAAAATCATGAGTCTTATTTACATTTCTAATTCAGCAAATCAATTAACTGGCTCTTGGCAGAGGAGAAGAGGGGGTGCTGGTATTATTCTTGCTCTCCTGCTTATCATAGACATATGGAATGGTTTGGTTTACAAGGGAATCTTACAGATCATTTTGTTCCAAGCCCCCTGCCATGGGTTGAGGGCACCTCCCACTAGAGCAGAGGTTGCTCAGGGCCCCATTCAGCCTGGCCTTGGACTCTTTTCTTAAGAAGTTGGTGTTTGTTCCTTGTCAAAAGCAGGATTCTGGGTTCTGCTCACTTTGGTTATGTCCAGGACAGCAGTCCTTAGTGTCCCACAGGGCAAGAGCACCAACCCTCTCTGCGTTTGCCCAGCTCCCTATTAGGGAGCCTAACTTGCACTATCCTTCACTGGCCTGTCATTTTTTTTAGCCTACTTTCTTGAGGTCCAGCAAGACCCTCGCTATGTGCCCTTGCTCCACGGTGGCACTCTGGGGTCACTGTGATATCTTACGAAAATCCTTTTGCCAGGATTTTTCTCCTGAGAAACTTCAGAAAAAAAAATGTAATCACCTATCTGATTGCTTTGGAATGTGGTCTGGAGATGGTTTACCAACAGGTGCATCTTTGATTGGTCTCATGTGAATTGTTTTTACTTAATGACCAATCACAACCAGCTGTGTTGGACTCTGTCACGAGTTTTTATTATTCATTCTTTTCCTAGACTTCTGATGTATGCTTTTCTCTCTATAGTTTAGTATAGTTTTAGTATAGCACTTTTTAATATAAGATATCATAATACAATAAGTCAGCCTTCTAAGAAGTATGGAGTCAGATTCATCTCTTCTCTCGTCCTGGGACCCGTGAACACATCGACACTCTGGCTCCAGCATCCCTGGTCACACTGATCTCAGCATTTCTTTCCAACCCATTCTCATCTTTGCACTCTAGGTAGTTGTATTACATTCCCATTTTTCCATTGTCCTTATGCACCAGAAATAAAGCCACTCAGTCTGATCTTGCAGACAAACAGCTGACTTGATTTACTGACACTTCAGAGGTGATTTGGCTGTGGTAAAAGAAGGAAAAAAAATCTTGGCTCATTCCAGGGCAATGCTGAAAGAGGCAAACTGTTTGTCGTATTTAAAACCAAACAGTGCTCCTTCTGCTTTAATTGGTGCATACAACTGGCTAACAACAATAATAATAATTTAAAAGCTAGATTTGCCTTGTGTTTTAATGTGTATAAACAATTAATAGCCATGAAATGATGATCCTGATTTTACAAATTCTTCTTGGCGTGCAAAAATAAGAATAACATAGGGATGAAAGTTATGTTTGAGGAGAGTCAGTCAGGGTGAAATTAATAATTGATTTAAAAATAAAGCAGCTTTATCTCCTGTGGGACATGCCAGCCCAGCTTTGAAGGAGCTGGCAGCAAAAGGAATAGACAGGAGGAGGAAAGGCAGCCACAGCTGATGTGGATGGCTTCTCAGGGGAAGCAGGCTGGCTTGGATTTCTTGGGAACTCAGAGAAACTGTTGGCAGGGAGCAGTTAGCTGCTGTCCTCCTCTGAGAGCTGGGGAGATCTCTGGGGCAGGATGAGTGGTGGATCCCTGTCCTGGAGTCAGCAGGGTGTCCTGCTGGGCCTGGCCTGGCCACATCAAACTGGACAAAGAAAAGTGTCTGTGTGATTCAAAAGGCTACAGATAAAGGCAATCAAGGGGAAAAGAGAACTCAGGAAGGGTGGATCACTTGGTTGAACTCTCCAGAGGTGAATTGGTGGGCCCAGGGTGAGACAGAGGCATTCAAGTGTCTTCTGTTAACTTCTCCAAGGTGGGAACAAGGAGGGACAGGGAGACTCTCCAGAAGGAACTGTCAGAAATATATATATTATTGTATATTTTATATTATATATATATAGGGGAGTGCCAGTAGCTAAAAGCAACAGACCTAGAAGAG
Organism: Pyrgilauda ruficollis; assembly: GCF_017590135.1. Classification (NCBI taxonomy): domain Eukaryota; kingdom Metazoa; phylum Chordata; class Aves; order Passeriformes; family Passeridae; genus Pyrgilauda; species Pyrgilauda ruficollis. The sequence goes on along the minus strand of NW_024524377.1, from coordinate 6,224,068 downwards.
CTTTTGTTGAGAGTTTTGAGAATTGCATGTGAAAGAACTCTTTTGTTGGTTTGCAGCTCTGCTAAGCAAGTTTTCTAAATGAGATGTTTTGATTCTTATTGTCACATATTAACTTCAGGGATTTTAATGTTCTTCTCTTGCAGGCTAGAAAAACAGAAAAATATATCAATAATGTTGGGAAAGCTGCTTCTGACTGAGTATTTTGCAGTAATATTTTTAAAAAGAAATTATAATTAAACCCTTATGTGTATCCACCTTTATAGTCAGCATACATCTCTTAATGCATTAATTGCTTGGAGTCCAGATTTACCTCTTAATGCAGTAATGGCAATTCCAAAATATTTGTTGAAAGTCTGCTCCTAATGGTGCCTAAGATGGTGGAACAAAGAAATAAAATTACTCCATTTTAATGTCAGAAGCTAATGTATGCTTTTAATCCAGCTTCACCCAATATTAAAAGCACTTTGTTTTTAATAAACTTGAGGGTGAATGAGAAATCATTTTGCTACTATGACTAATATGGAAATGGGTTTCTGTCCTATGAAATGTATAGTCTATGTACAAAGGAAAATGAATTTTCAACTTGGAAACAGCTTTATTGATGTTTTTAAATGAAGTGAGAATGGCACAGTTCTTTAAATTGAACGTGGAGAAACAAAGATGCACTATTAGTTTTATAAGTCATTTCATTGTCAGTAACCTAATAATTACAGTAAATTGTATATGTAACAATAACCCCTGAGTGTTACTCATTACAAGCAGATAGTCAATGATGTGATAAGGCAAAAGTGCAAGGTGATAAGGAAGGTGGTTAATTACAGTAATGACTGATTTTCCATGAAGCATGGTATTGCAATTTATTTGCTCTGCAGCAGTTAGAATGGCAATAACTCTGCAAATGCTGACTGCATCCAATGGCTCTTTCCCAAAGGCAAAGCAATTGCTATGCACAAATCTAGAATATTACACAATGTTACAATATTCTAGAATATTTGGAATAAAACTTATCTTGAAACCATCAATGAGTTTTAATAAATAAAACCCATTCATTATCAAGAATGCAATAGCATGAAAAGGAATGATGCTACTGAATTCATTAGATGCTCAAAAATAACTTCTTGGTCTGTAAAGCATATCCTGGAGTTTCCCAATACAGCTAACCTGTCATAGACATGGCTTAGATCTGCACAGATGAAAATTCAAAGGTTGGTTGGATTTGCTTTTGTATTTTTATGAGCCTTAGGTGTTCTTTCAAATATTTCCCTTGACTTCCATCAGTTATTTAGCACTTGGGTGCTCTAGGTATCCATATCTGCTGTTCTTTAGAACCACTTGAGGAGTGAATTGAGTTCCATGTGCAGTATCCTATCTGCATTATTTTTGTTGATTGCACTCTGTGATTGTGGTAAATCCCAGTCAGCTCTGCTGCCTGGCAGGATTGGGTTCATTTTTCCTCCACAGGGCTTCAATTAGCAGTAAAAAGAGGTCCTGTCTAATTCTCCATTGTGGTGAGCCAGTGCTATTGCACTCCATACCAAATGACTGCAAACCAAGAGCAGGTCACTACTGAATCTGGTTTAAAAGGCCACAAGGCCTTTTAAAATGACCATATAAACATCCAAGAGAATCACCTGATTCTTTTGGAGCGGGTGCTCTTGTAGGCAGCAGAATATGTGGGGAAAACAGGTCTGAGATGGGGACAGTGTTGTCAGGATCTGTAGCCCAGATCCTGGGGCTGTGTGATCACATTGCATTGGCTTCAGCAGAGCAGACCTTGGAGCTGTGTCCTTCAGGATTTGCATCCCTAGGAGTGCAAGATGCCAAAAGGAAGAGCTGCCAGAGGTTCTCACAGCACTGGTAACTTCAGCAGTACAGTGCTGTAAAATGCATGTTCATTCAGCTGGCAGTTGTTAGCATTTTAGCTGCTCAGTGGAGGAGGTTAAATATTGATTTTGGGTTATCTTGGATCTGATTTGAGTCTCTGCTCAGTGTCCTGAGTGGCATGTCCCACAGTGCAGGGGTGGCCCAGGAGAAGCTCTGGTTGCAGTGCTTAGGAGTGAACAGGTATCAGTGTCTTGGTGACACACAGCAGCCTGTGACACCCTCCTGGGGAGGAGTTCTGGTCCCATATCCCAGGCACACTAAATCCATGGAATTATATATGCTGGGAGTTATAATTATAGTGCAGGAACAGATCCCTTTCTTTCCTCTGTCTCCTGCAATACCCCCTTTCAATCACTCACCACAGCTATTCAGGAAGAACAGGAGGACAGGATTAAAATCTGTCAGCTCTCTTGGGCCATTTCTTAAACACCCACAAACTCCCAGCCTAACCCAGGCTTTCTCATTTGATGGTTCAACTAGGTATAATTAAATTTAATGTTATATATAGAAGCTACTGGCTCCTGTCTGAACTTTGTCTAAAGATTTATCTTGGTAATAAGGTTATACTAATAATTGCATTGAGTTTGTCTTAGCTCAAAATGTTTTTGCTAATCAGAACACTCTTTGCCAACTTGGTGAATTATCTTCTACTTGTGTTAAATGGAAAAACTATGTAAACTGAAAGCACAGGGTAATAACTGTAAAGAACAATCCTTTCAATGACTTGAGCAGAGATGGCCAATTACTTAATGACCTCTTAATATGAAGAGAGATTGTTTTTCTAGGATTCTGTTTTGTGCTCAGATTTAAACAGCTTAAATTCTTTCTTCAAACTCAACATAGCAGATGAAGGAGATTATTATGACTAAATGAGAGTAGTATGTATGGGTAAGGCCATATGTAATAACTCTCTAAAGTGGAAAACTGAGATCTGATGTTTAGCTAAAGCTGTCTTTGTCTTGGCAATGGTCCATAATGTATGTTTAATCAAGCAAGCAAAAATGTTATGTTTGGGGTTTTGGGGGCTTTTTTTGTTTGTTTGCTTTTTTTTTGAAAAAAACCAAAAAAACACTTCATCAAAATGGAATACTTTACTGAAGTTTGATTTCAGCAGGGTTGTTTAATGAAGACAACAATCTTTTTCTAACAAGAGTCAGATCAAGGGTAATATTTTCAAATGTGCCCAAGTGATTTGAAGAACTAAATTGAATTTCTGAAACTAACACAGACATTTTACATGTTTCCAAAATAGATATCTAAGGCACCTGAGTAATTTTTCATTTCAAAAAAACACCCACACATTCATTTTTATGTTAAATAGGAAAGTATCAGGAAAAAAAATTTCTCAGATCAGATACTTAACCCAATGTTATATTCATTGCTAGTCACAAAATTAAAATTTTTAAAGAACAAGCATAAAGAAAAATAGCTTCCACTTTTTTTCTAAAGCTAGGCTGAATTGTTAATTTAAATAAGAATGTGATGAATCTGAAGAGGCTGGATACATCATTGGTATCACGGACATTATTGAGTCCTTCAGACTCCTGGGAGAGGGGACTCTGTCTTTCCTGGTCCAGAGGTTGTGGTGCGCAGGTAAGGATTATATCCTGACTCCTGGTTTTCAGTCTGTCCTTAGGGTATCTGCACTGCAATGGACCAACCCATGCTGCTTTTAGCTGTCACTGAACAGAGTAAAACTGCTGTGTGTGACCCTGTAGTTCATCACCATTGATGGTTTCTCCCACTCCTGAAACATTTCACTGAATTTCACAATTTCACTGAGTCACTCAGGACTGGGAAGTTTTATCCTCCCTTCTTCAGAGTGTGTGGGTTTCTGCATCCATTATTTAACTGTGTTTGCCTTGAGAATTCCCTGAAATAACCCCACACAACAAATTCTCAAGGCAGTCAGGATTTATATAGCCATGGAAAAATATTCTATTTGTTTCTCTATGATTTCTTTCTCTCTGCTTCAGTGTGAAAGTGGAAAGGAGTTATAACAGACCATTATCTTCATGTTTTGTTGGCATGTGACCTTTAGGCAAAGAACAGTGGAATAAAGAACGAACATTTGTGCATGCAAACATAGCCACAGGTACTATTAGCTATTCTAAAGGAAATTAGATTAACTTTGTTTTAAAAACTTTCTTAGGAAACTGTTTTAGATTTGTTAGATAATGTCAGCTGCTTCCCTCAGCCTGAAATTATGTTTTCATCCTCACAAAAATAATGAAATAATTGTTTCCATTCTAGTAATGATCTGTATATGATGAAGCACACAAAATTTTATGAGAAGAAGGAGGGAAAAAAAGCAAAAAGTGACATGAAACAGTGACAGGACTACAGGAGTAGGCATGTGGTAAAGTGGAGTCTCTAAAAGTCCTTGGGAAAGCCAGTTGTCTCCTTTTTAATCATAAAATTATTGCAGGACTTGGGTTCTGGCTTCACGCATGTGCAATCTGTCTCAATTTGTATTATGTGTTCAGGACATCTCCTTAGGGGCCAGTTGTGTACCAGACTGGGGGGAAAGGACACCACTAGATCACCTCCCTGTTGCATGTAGGAGAAATTTTAGCGCAAATCTAACTTTTTAGAGGAAGATGATGACTCTGGGAACTTTTAGTATCTTTTTACTAACTGTGGAAAATTCTGTGCTGTGCTTGGGTACTGATGGCATCCTTCGTGTTCCCAAGGATCCAACCTTACCATCCCAGTGCCTGCTGAGATACCAGGCGTGGTGTTTTCCATTCAGAGGTGGAACAGCGTGGATTAGGATTGGGCACAAAATCAGTGAGTCTCTAAATAATGGATCAGAGAAAGAGCTTGTGGAGGAAGGAGGAGGGGCAGAAAGAAGAAGTATTGATGTAGGTCAGCCAAACATTGAAGTGTGTCTTTAGTAGGATGTTGTGGTAGTGAAGTTAGAGACAAACTAGACATTTTAGCAATAAACCAGAAACAAGATAAGATGTCTAGACATCAATAGCATTTACTGCATGAAAGATCTATCAAAGAAATACAGCAGACTAACAATAAAAGGCAAAGATGCTTTTAGTTGTTGAGGTTTTTTTTACCTTTGGCTTGCACAGTTTTTACTCAGTGACCTTCTGTCTCATCTCTGTGTGTGGTAGCAATCTCATCTGAAAAAGAAATTTAGTTTAAACTTGCAGTTTCCATTCGTGAATCAAAGAATTTCTAGAGAATATCTAGCAGTTCTCTTTAAAGAAAAGCTTAAAAATTAGATCAGTTATTGAAGAGGAGTTACTGAAATTTGGATCATGATTCTTATGGCTGAAAAATGAAAATATATTAAATTGTAGTGCCACCCACATGCAATGTCACAGTGATTATTGCAATTAAATGTAATATTGCTAATGCATAATATAATTATAAAATGTGAGAATGTTAATTAATATACCTTTTAGTATAATGCATACCTAGGAATTAATCAGCTCTGCATATGAGAAAGGTGAAGTAGCTCTTGCTAGAGAGCCTCTAATTAACACTATAACATTAAACAATTAACATTATGGTGTTAGACAAACACAACACAAGCATTCCATAAAACACAAAAAGGAAATGAGAAAACACAAGGTTGTGGGCCAGATTTTCAATGAGAGTTGCTCTGTGGATGGTAAAAGCCCTGCAAAGCCTGACAATGTGTTATCTCTCCTCTGTTCAAGCACTCACAAAACATGACTGAATAAGCATCCTTCAGTAGGATTCCCTTTTCCAGAGGTCTCCTTCTTGTTGATTTGGGAAATGGTTCATTGCAAATGATCTTGAATTAGGGTGTCAGTGTAGCAAGTAATCATGTTTGACCATATTCCTTCATCACGTCCTTGGTTATAGGAATTAGCTCCTGTGATCCCCATCCTTTGCATTAGTCTGTATCTACTTCCCACTGTGGATAGAGAAACAGGAGCTTCAGGAATCAGTGAAGAACCACCAAGTGAAGGAATGATAAACCATTTGCACAGCAGAAAATCTTGAACAGAATTTTACCTCAGGAAGTCAAAAGCACAGTCCAGGTGTGCAGCTGAACACTTGAGGCAACGAGGGCATTGCACTGTAATTAAACTCATATTCCTTGTGCATCCCTAAGGAAAACTAAAGCTCTGTGATGATGGTGGTTCTCCTCCCCTTAGCCACAATGTTCTGCAGTCTCTGCCCTTCATGTAAAAGGGTCAAACCCTGAGCTGAGCTTGCACAGACCTCAGTGCTCAGGTGAAGCCATGCCGTGCAAATGCTCTGTCATGCAGAGATTTTGTACAGGGCCATTGTCACAGCTGCAGCCTTGAGCACTTGCGCACAGAATTCTGCAAGAGGTCAGGGTTTGTAAATGCACAAGAGTAAATAGTGTTGATTTTTGGTGATATAGTATTTTATTATATGGACCAACGAGCAATGGATTTTCAGGCAGGACTTATGAGTTTCAGGCAGCTGTTGAGATAAAGATGATAGCAGGGGGCACCAGTCATATTTAAGACAGTTTTAGGCATGTTTTTTGTGAAGCAATTAGGATAAAATCACTACTCCCTGTATCCACAGTGCATATTGATTTTTAAAGCTGCATTTATTCAATATTTATTTGTCTTGCTCATACATGAAAGGTTCCTGTTCATTAGAAAAATGGGCCCAAGTACCCACCCTGAGGAGTCCAGAGGTGAAAATCATGCTGCTGCTACCTGAGCTGGCAGCAGCACTTAATTGTAACAGAGCTTCATACTGTCTTCTGCTTTTTACAGCTTATGGGCTGATGTAATTATTCTTGTTCTGCTAATACAGCAGGAGTGGAAGGTTTCCCCTGCCGAGACCATTTCATGTCCTTTAAAACAATATTTCCTGGTCAATTCAGTTCCTCTTTCTATGTTTATATTTGTGTACTGGGAAGTTCCTTTTCAGCACATCACTGCAAGAACTGAGCCTGAGATAAAGTTTTCATTCATGGTCAGTAATAGTAGTCAAAGTATTTCTCAGAATGTTCTAAAAAGTGCCCATTTTGGAGAAGTGGCAGAACTGAAGCTGCAGGAAGGGATTTTTCTCTGGCATACTCTGTCATTATCTGAACATTTACACCAAATTGCTCTTCAGCAGGTGCTTGAAACAGAAGGGTTGTGATCAGCCTCAGCTATTTCAGTTTCAAAATGAATAGATGAAAAAATTCTTGGGCTGTTAAAGCCCAAAAAATGAGGTTTCCTTATGTCAAAGACAGAAGGTGGACTGCAAAAATTTCCACTAACTGCTAAGTGGATAGGGATACTCTACCCTCCATAATTTTATTTTTCTTTTATTTACTTCCCTTTATGTTATTTTTTTTTTTAATTTTTTTTTTTTGACTGTTTTTGCTGAGAGCTGTCAGGTTTTACTTTCTACTTAGAAGGTGCTGTTCCTGAAGGAGTAAGGTCTGGAGAAGTGATTCAGTTCACTCTGATGGTCCAGAACTCTTAATCAAATAAGATTTAAGAGCTTTGTTGATACTTTTGTTTAAAAAACAAAAAGCATTGTATGTCTATACATTTGCATCAAATGCACTGTCTCACATTCACATAATATTGACTCCAGTTCCAAGAAAAAACAGAAATAATGATTTTATAATTCCTTTGGAGCACCTGGCAGTATCTATTTAATGTAAAAATTTTCCAGCTGGAATGTGGGGAGTGCCTGTCTTGCTGGAGATACAGAACTGTTATTTTTATGACTATGAAAACTGTTATTTTTATGAGCAGGAGCCATCATGGTTTGGCATGAACAAAACATTTACCTACTTTTTAAACAATTGCTGTTTCATACCACGCTTGGGTAGCTTTCAGTAAATTCATGTTTCCCATGGATTTCTAAAGAAACATGAAATTCTTTTTGTATTTGCAGGAGTTAAATTACATTTAAAAAGTAGTTAATTATGACAGTTAATTACGACATCTTGTTGTGGTTAAAATGCTAAATTTCCCCAACTGTTTAGAAATATTTTGGATGTTATAGAAGGAACATGCTCTTTGCATCTGACTTCAGCTTGCTGGCATGCACTTGAAGAAAAAAGAGGCAGAAGAAAAATCAAATCCTGGCATAATGCTACTAAAATACTTTAAAGGTGATGTCAAGAATGGATTAAATGCAAGTAGCTGTGGAAATTCCAACAGAATGCAAGGATGGTAAAATCAGCAGAGGTCTGCAGCTGCTGTAGACAGGCACAGCATGTGAGACAGGTGAGTGCCACTGCTGGGGTGGTCGTGGCCCAGCTGGGAGGAGGAAAAGCTCTCCCAGTTCCCTCTGCCTGCCCTTGGCCTCCCACCCTCGTTTGCACAATTCCTTTCTGCAGAATTCTGACCTTGTTCTGAGGGCATCGGAGGTACAAAAGCTGTGATCCAGCCGAGCGTGGCTCGTGTGTGCCCTTGGGTCTCACCTTCATCTTTCCCATTTCTTGTCATATCAATCTCAGAGACAACTTTGACACCACATCGTTTCTTTTTCTTTAACTTACCATAATAAATTTAATGTTCACAGAAGGCGCCTGACTGACAGATCCAGAGAATAAAATTATTCATGAGGAAGGTAGTTATAGTTTAGGATCAGTTTTGTAGTTGCCATAATCTTGACTTGGAGGACTTCTCTTAGTGGGATTTCTGACTGAATGGTGCAACTGGAAACCAATTTGATTCTTCATACTTATCTATAAATAAAAAAAAAGCCAGAGAATTGAAGATGCATCAAATCTGTCATACTCAAGGAGAGCCCTTGGGACAGCCACTGCCCAAGTGTGAGGCCAGTAGCAGCTATTTGTCCTTGGCCTGGAAAAGAGCATCCCAAGAGCTGTTTTACCTCCAATTGTGCTTAAAATCTCCTACAGAGAGGTGAAATTGTGGCTTGAATACTGGAGGCACCAGGGAATCCTGGATGTGCTAAAACCTTCTCCTGGATGCACTTATCTTTTAACTTCATTGACAGCAAGGTGAAGCAGTGCTCCAAAACACCCTGACCCCTCTCTTCACCTCTGTTGGGGAATTTTTAACCCAATTATTCTCTTCCTGGCTGGTCAAGTTCTTTTAAGGAACAGATTAAACACAGTAGGCTCTCATGGTAACTGCACCAGAAAAACTTTTCCTGGGTGGCACATCTCTATATCAAAGCCAAATTCCTTGATGCTGAGAGAGACTGAGGGAAGAGTTCATGTTCCTGGTCTGCTTTCATGTCACTTGCACTAGAGATGCTAATAAGAATTTATGATGTTGTAAACTAAAAGGACTTCTGGAAGTGCTGCTTGTCAGTGGGAGTGTTTTTGGTGTGTCTGACTGTGGTGGTGTTTCTGTTTCTATTATTTATTATAATTATTATTTTATTTACTATTATTATTATTATTTTAAGCTGTTGGGACTTTTCTGTTCTGACTTATGCAAGCAGAAGGTCAAACTAACTTCACAGGAAATGAATGCATTGAATTCAAATGTGTCTACACACGATGCAGTGTAACTCATGCCTTTGTTTTGCTTATGAAATAGGCTGGAGAGTGTAGAAAGACAAACTAAATTAGAACTGAGTCAGTTCCCATCACAGAGCCTGAGCTTGGCTTTCCTCAGCACATAAATTTGTAAAAGGGTTTGTTCAGTGCTTGATAAAGAAGCATATTTGTGCTTTACCCACTCAGGGCATGCAGCTTGCCACAGCCATCTGCTCACATCCCCCCTCCTTTTTAGTGTAACAAATCTGAGGCTAAAATATTGATAAACAATTTCTGCTGCTAAATTAAGACTTAAACAGTAAAGAGGAGAAGGGATGTGAACTTTAAATTCTCCAGACATTCGTGCTACATGTAGTGCTGTTAAAATTATGGTGGTAAGGATCATGATAATTGTTTTCAAGTGATTTTAGTTAGGCTAGCAGTAGAGATGATGAAAAGAGACTCCCAAACATCTCACCTGTACCCACAGATAGCTGGGTCATGTGGGTTCATGTACTTGGGACACCACAAAGAGCTTCTGAACTTAAAACACAAGACAGGGCAGAGAGAGATGAGGAAAATAAAAGCTGAATAAGGCCAGAACATTAATTTAAGAATTGGAAGAGGGAAAGAAGGGTGGAACTCTATCTCCAGATTTTATTTTTGAGCAACTTATATTTACAATATGATAAACATCCCTTTCCATAACATTTTCTGGCTCAGCAGAATGATTTGGGAATTTCTGCTGCCTTACCCTTTAAATCCAGAAGTTGTCAGGTTCAGCAGCCTTCAGAAACACCTTTCAGAGAGAATGAGATTTGTGATAGGACATGTCAGAAAATGAGAGGAGTTTTCTGCAGTTATTTCCTCGTCTGTAGAAGGAACACAGGTGCACTAAAATTAAATGAAGAGATGATTTTTTTGGAGAGATCACCGCTGAGGAAAGCACCTGCCATCACAGCCACAGTAATAAAAAGATTTGTAAAAGCCATTCTACTCCCTGCTTTTAAAAATGCCAGCTGCTGCTTGCCTCCCTTGCTGTGGTTTCCAGGTTCCTGGAGGCTGCTCCTCAAGTGCCTGCCCAGACTCCCTGCTGTTTCTCCCCAGCGTAACAGGAATGTGGTAAATTCCTTGCTCATCTGCTGTGTGCTGTTAAATCAGTGGAAACTGCATTTCCAGCATGTCTGAGAGCCCCTCCCAGCCCCTTCCTTCTTTGAGCAGACCCCTCTCCCAAGGCAGTGGCTGCACAGTGCTGTGACCTTAATTTGGATGATTTTAGAATGTCTCATCTCTGCCTCGTTTTCTCTGTTCCTTCCCTGTTCAGCCATTTGAGGATATCCAATGTTTTGAGTAGTCTGACTTTCAAGAAAGTTAATTAAAGCCCCAGCCTTAATGCTACCTCAATATTTGCTCGTGTAATTTGATTTTTATATGCAGTTTTCTCCATCAAAGTGCCAAAATGTGCTGTAATTTAAAGATAGTGGTGTCTGATGCTTAGATTACCAAATGACTGCAGCATCTTAGATGCTACAATTTCCCATAACAAGAAGAAATGTTTTGGTCCTTCACTCATGTAAACAGTACTTCATAAACCTGAGAAGGCAGGCAATTACATCTTTTCACCACAAAGGAAGATAGATAGCAAATCTAGGAGCAAAAAAGTATCCTTTTTGTCCAGTCATGGGTTGTACTTTTATTTGGAGGTCTCAAAACACTGCTCTGAGATTGATGATATATAATGAGTGCTAATCTGAGATCCTTGTGCATTCTATAAAGTTATAGAGGTAGAAAATTGTATTTTTCATGTTTTATTTGCAATGAAACACCTAACTGGAAACTATAAAATGTGTCTGTAGCATTTTTGCTCTCTGCCTGGCTGTGGGTTTGGTCTTTATTTAAACACTGTTTCAGCATATCCCTGGCTAATAAGGGTGGGTGTTTTACATCATTTTAGCAAAGTGAAACATTGGAATGATATGACTGAAAATCTATATTGCCATTTTTCATTTTTATTATTACTTTTTCATAATTAAGCAATAAATACAAGCTGTGCGGATCTGTATGATTATGGCAAGCTTTCTTGCATACTGCAAAGAATTTGGGAGTAGGTGGAAAAAGATTCCAGCTATGCTAATAAAATTAATCTTTTAATATATTGCCCGCTGTTATTTTACATCAAGAGTGTGTTTGGGGCATGTGGCAAAAAAAAAAAAAAAAAAAAAAAAGCTGATTGCCCCCAAGTCATATATCTGTAAATTTTTCTGGTAAATTAGAGTTAGACACAGTTCTTTGGCATTTTTGTGAGGGCAAAGTGCCTCTACTCACCTTTTCAGAGTCACTGCAATTAAAAGCAGATGTGATGAGTTTGGATTGGTTGCCTACAAAGGTCTGGTGTCCATTTAATGAACGCAGTTACAGATATTTTTCCAAGAAACAAGGATGAAAATATGTCCTTTTACCTTGAGTGTAGAGTTGCTGTATATTTGATAAAAAGACAAAATCACACGAGCAGGGCTGTAAGTCAGGCAGGGTAATAAAAAGCACATTGGAAATTGTGTGTGGAAGTGAGGTGGCAGAGTTATTTATCACACCCACTGTGCACTCTGCAGAATTTTTCATGATTACAAATGTAAATTGTCAGAGCTGCAGAAGGACTTTGCTCCTCCCTCACAGGTTTTGTGTGTCAAATTTCTGCTCATCCTCTGTGTGACTGAGTGACAGATTTTCCCATCACTATTTACACAAAAACTCCATGTTACAGCATTGCAATCACCTTTTTATTCTTATGTTTTATGTATTTATCATTTTGTGTTGCTACAATAACTTCTCATATAATGAAAAATAATAATAATTGTGTCAGCATAATAATGTAGCTCTACTAATAGGTGTCTATAAGTGTCCTTCAGTTCAGAAGATGAATGTTGAGATAAAAACCCCACCCATGTTGCGCTGTGAGGGTAAAGCAGTCCCTTTTAACAACTTTTTGACTCTTAGAAACGTTCTAGTTATGTGTTCTCTGCTTACATTTTGATTAGTAGGATTCAGAGCACACTTGAATTGAGAAATTGCATTTCAAATTGTATCTTTTTTCATTCAGTCTGATTAGGTGGATCATTTCCTCCAAAGCTGTCTTACATTTGGCTCTTAACTAAATTTCCTAATGTGTTATGGTCTTTGATCTTTCAGGCTGTTGAACTGTTTCATTGAAACTCCCAAGTGGGACCAGCAGCTCTCCTGATAATCTGATGCTTCTAATAAGTCTGGCAGTAACTGAATCAACTCTGTGTTCTTGCCAGTGATAAAGATGGATTCAAAAGTGTTGTTTTTTAAGATCTGTTGTGAGACCTTTCCCACAGTGTTTTCCCAGATGAAAAGAATTAATAGTCAGAAAATAATGCTCTTGAAGTACTAGGGTGTACAATGGCTTTATTGATTATGTGATGGAGTTTCTTATAGTTTTTCCAGGTACATCATGTTCAGAGTCAAAAAAAAACAAAAACAAAAACAAAAAATGAAACCAAACCCCCTAACTTTAGTGGGGAAAAACCCAATATTCTTAGGTTTTGTTTTTATTTTTCCCCCTGGGTTTCTGGAAATGAATGAGTTTAAGGCAAATGCTCCTGAATGGGAGCTGTATGGGTTTGCAAACATTTGATCTTAATTTTGCCTTCTTGATGTAAAAATAAATTTTCTGTTCTAGAACCAAGCACAATCCATTTAAATTTCTTCACATGTTGGCTGATTGGCATCCCCTCAGGAAAAAAGGCCTGCACAGAACATTATTAAGGGCCAGATTCCTTAGGGACTCTGCTGTGGATCTGTGGTAGTGTTGTGCAGAGAAGGATGTCTGCTTTATAAAATCTCTGATAAATGGGGTGGGAGGTCCTGAGTCCAGGTTTTTAAAGGTGGTGCTCCACTAAACTCTCTATATAGAGAGAGTTGGGATTACAGCAAGGTAATTGTTTTTTCATGACCCTATGACTTTCCCAAAAATTCTATGCTTGTCCCAGTTCACTACCTAAAATATAGAATTCAGTATAATTCCATGAAACATTAAGTCATTGTCAAATTCACAATCTTCTAATGAAAAGCTCTTTAAACTGAAACACTTGTGAAGTACTCCAAATGCCATAGCATTTCCTGGATCTATGCTATTGCCTTTTTTGTTTTTGTGTTTGCTGATAGAGAAAAAAGCACTTGGTGAAATAATCAATTTGTTTGTAGATAACTGCAGTTCAAAAATCTATTTCTCACCCTGTAAAATTTTTCCATTGTTTTTGGAAATCCTCTGGGAGATGTGATTCACTATCTCTTTCTCTCTGGATGTGGTAATTCCCAAGTCCCTCTTCTGATCTGGGACTAAGTTACTGCCAGCAATGTTTTGTCTCAGCATTATATATGTAATTAATTTAATACAACATGCACATACTGGATCACATAGTGTATTTTTAAGTTTTTTGTCTGATATTTATACTCAGTTTCTTAATTACTTTGAAATATTTTTAAACGTAACTGAAAAAACATTCCTGGATATTTCATTTGACAAATAGAGGCTGCTCCAAAAGAGCAGACCTTTAACTTCAGTGCTGAAATGCCAGGAAGCAGTTGGCTATCCTCAGTCCCAGCCTTTCATTTAGCCCAACTTTTTTTGCCTTGTACAGATAGATGAGATAACAGCTTGAGACCACAAGAGTTTTGTTACAGTCCATTTTCCTCTCTCTCCTATTTACCTGAAAGGTGTTAAAAACCTTGCACAGCACTTTGTATCATAGATGCAGAAATTAATTCTTTGGATTTGGGTTTGAAGGATCCCATCATTCCATTGAGTAGTTGTATTATTTTGAATACTGTGCTGTAGGTTTGGGCCTGGCACTGTGACCTCAAGCATAACATCTTGCTCAAGTTCATCCACGCCTGTTACATGGGCTGTAAACTTACAATTTTCTCCTCACTGGCAGCTGTGGAAGCTCTGTTCAATTTGCAGTGTGGGTATGACTCCACTGGCTACAGCTTCCCAAATCAACTGATCCCAAGGGCTCTGTGTCCCAGGTGGAAACTGCAGCTAATGACTGTTTGCATTAATGACTGATGGATTCTTTCAATCAAAGGAATTACAGATCTGTTGCAAAGTCACTGTAGACATGGGTGGTTGTACACAACTAAACTCCTGGTGAACACAAGCACTTCTTCAGAGCTCCTTGGATGACAGCATTGAAAAGTCTGGACAAGACCAGGGAATCTCTTACTGGGGCCTGTGCTGCAATTTTCCAACCACATGTAAAACACTCGACAAATTTGCAGAGAATTTTAGTTGTGTCTCTGTGGTGAGGGTTTTTGGTGCTTTGGTCACTTATGAATGTCAGAAGAGCAGTGGTGAACCTGCAGATGAGCGTCCCCAGGTAAATGTGCATGAAGCAGAGGGAATTCATCCAAAAGCATCCAAATTCATCCAAAAGCATCTTTGAGGACCTGAGAGGAAAGAAGGGAAAAGTGCCTTGTGACAGGAGACATTTCTGTGTCACACTGAGGAACTGAGCACATGCTGAGGTGGAGGCTCTCTATTTTATATCATAACATTATATTATATTAGAAAAAGGGAGGAGAAGTTTAAGTGGTTTAGACTAATTTAAGGCAACATCATGGCCAGCTTTTATTATGGATGAGCATAAATGTTTTATTATAATTGAAGACTAGTCTTGTATTTTTTCCTTCTGTTTTCTAGCCTTGTCCTTTAGCTCACTTATTCAGTAGTCTACAATGCACATATTTTTATTTTTTATCTTAGTACTTTATTCCTTGGGTCTGCAGCCTTAGTGTGCACTGGGCTATTATAATGATTCTGTTTATTCAGCTTCTTCTTTGAAAACAAACCAAAGCAGTCCTTCTGTGTCTGCTAAGCTCAGAAATGTACTGACAGTGTTCTTCCCACACTTTGAATGTAACAAGCATAAAATTGCTTCCTTGTGGATGTTTTCATCCACTCCTGTGGCAAGCAGTATCTGTGAAGTGCCACTGGACATGTATTGTTTCTCCTTCTGACTCAGCTTTGAATTCACCTGGTCTCAGACATTCTACAGCTCCTGCTGCTGTTCCAGCATGAAATAATGCATTTTTTAAGATAAAAAAATAAGGCCAGAACAATTTCAATGAAATGGCCTATTCCTGTGAAAATGTGTCTATTTGTGAACACACTTGTGGGGCTGAGTGATGTGGTGCTACTGCAGTGTATGCCCTGCCCTTAAGTTAAATTAATTTTGAAAATTTGATTAATTTGATCCTTTCTCCCAACCTCACAAATATGCCTTTGGTGCAGTCTCTCGAGGTGCCAGTGCCTCATTTTGGCCTCTCAACCAGAATCCAGGGAGTAGGATTCAACCTTCCCTGACTTTGGATATCATCTGGACTCTGGGCAATGGGAAAACAAATAGGCAAAGGGAAAAATAAGCACTTCTGATTCCTTCACAGACAAGGAGAACCCATAGCATTGAGGACCTATTTATCCCCATTATACATCAGGGAGATGCTTAAATGCAGCTATCTGCACTGCTAATAGCTAAATTAGGTGATTGCATCTCAGTCCTTTCATCAGCTTTTATCCAACTTCATTAATGGCTCCCTGATTTATAATTGGATAATTTGAGGCTACAGCTTTCATTTTTCCCCAGTGTTATCACCTTTACTTCTTCTTTTTGAGTTATCATGTTTTTCATTGGAAAGTGGACTGTTTTCACAAAGAAATTCCCCACACAGCAGGAAGGAAGCAAAGTCTAAAATGCATTGGATATTCTGTTATTCAGAAAAAAAAAAAAAAAAAAGTTTAATTCTCTCCATCAACAAATGGCCTTTTTCCTTGAATTGATGGATTTCCTGAGTTGTCTGTGACCTTAAAGGACAAACAGCAAAACCAACCAGTGCAGAAAGAAATAAGGAGCTGCAATTACGCTTGAGATTGCAGGGGGTTTGATCTAACTTCCCTGTTTCATGGTCAGATCAGGATAGTTTAGTACAGAAAATGTCACTGGGAGTTCTGAAATGAATGGCCAAAGGCAAGTGCTAGGAAACCCCAGCCCCATCATTAGAGCTCTGCATGTTCTTAAGGCCCTGCAGTTTATCAGCAGCCCAGAAGAGTTTATTATACACATAAAAACTGGCTCATTTAGACCTGGGATCCAATTGCAGAGAAGGGCTTGGAGCTGTGCAGTGAACAGGACTGAAATCCTTTCACTCCCAGTTGTCATTTAACACTTGCAAACCAGCATCTTTAGGGACTTCAGCCCTGCCCTCTGACTCAGTCACTGCTGCAGCTGCTTGAGCGTGAGCTTTCATGCAGGGGATGATTCAGCTGGTGAAATTATGTTACCCTGAAATTACTTTGGTACTTAGCATTTAATATTCTTCTCTTTTGCTCTGCAATTAGCTTTTACTAATGCAATTTAATCTATTTGTAACGTTTCTTGAAAATCATAGTAGACATGATTTGAAATGAAGTTAAATCTCTTGAACTTTTCCTCACGTTAATTTGAAATGCCAACAGGGCACCAACTGCTGTGAAAATTAATGAATGAGCTCCACCAGACTGTCTTTCATTTCACTGGATGGCTTCACGCTCACAGAGCATATGTGCCAAACAAACTATTCTCCAACACTGCAGATGATGCTGGAGGGAGAAGAATTTTGCTGCTGTAGGGCTGAAGGGTCAGGTTTGTGGGTCCCCAATTTCTTTGTAGTTACATTATGGAGAATAACTCATGGGAGAGGCACCTCTCCCCAGGAAGATTTTTTTCTTTTAAAGAAAATTTATTTAAATGGTGAAATATTGCTACACTAAACATGCAGACTACTGTATTTTTTCTGAGAGTGTTTTGCTCCTCAATTGAAAAATCCCAAATTGGGCCCTCAGTTTCCTTAAAAGTGAGGGCAATTTGTCTGTTATTTATCAGCCATTAAGCTGCGAAGAATATGTAAAGCTGCCATAGAACTAGGACTAAATTATTTATTTATATCTTGCACATTTTGTTCAAAACTTATATTTTATGCTGAAGAACTGGGGAAGTGCTTGGTTTTAACAGTTAAAAGAGAACGCCTGTGCAGAAAAATGAATTATCAGGAGAAAATAAGATTAAAAAAAATAATTCTTAATTTAGAAATGCTTGTGAGCCAAAAGAAAATAAACAAATGCAGGTAACTTTTTTTTTAGGTAATATTGTCATCTTGTATTCATTAAAGCCCACTTGCATCATATCAGTAATTTTATTATAGTGATCAAATGTGCTGTGTTGAGGGCTTGAACAACAACTTTGCCATCATTCTCTGCTAGAGTTCCCTTTGGCATTCTGGAGTTTAGCTTTTTTTTTCCTTCAGACACCACAGTAGTTATTGATTGTGTTCCTGCTGACAAAGTTTTAATATATTTCTATTTAAACACATGTGCATGTATTCCAGTATAGCCTTGACTCCACATACACCCAGTGTCACTGAGGGTGGTTTGTTGACTCAGGTGGGAAATTCAGTTCTGAACTGGAAGTTGTAAATATACCTTTGTTGTTCCACTGTTTGCAGTCTCTAATAACAAATGAAACTAAAATCAAATTGTGTGATCAGTAAAACTGTCATATGACATTCCCTCCTAGATAAACGATCAAATAATCAATTTTACTTACACTCAGATTAAATAAAGTACAGCAAACACAATCAATTTTTTTTTTAATACTCTGCATTGCAGTCATATAACGAAAAGACTAATTGGATTTGGACTTGGAAAAATGCCACTGCTGTGCTCCAAAAATTGAAACATTGAGTAAACTGTGAAATAAAATAAAAATGTGGGGCAGATGTGTTCTGGTTATTGTAATGCAAAGGATTCGCCATTTCTTCTCTGGCTTGGGCTTGATGTTTAATAGGCATAATGGCAATGTTCTGTGGATGGACACAAGCTGCTCACTCTGCTTGATGGAAATAAAATAAAAGAATGTTTAAAGGCATCTTTTAGAAAGGGGACATGAAGAGACTTGTCAGCAGAGAGCCTGTGACAGAGTGGGAATTGGTGATGGGTTTGGCTGCACACTGGACTGCTCTGCCACGGCCAGGGCAGCATCTCTGAGCAGGTCTGTGCCACCTTCAGGGGCAGAACAAGGTCATCTTGTGTGTCATTTTTCATCACTTTCCTGCGTCATCTTTCCTCTCTTGTCCGACACCAAGGTGGTTTCAGACATAATTTATGGCTCTGATTTATACATCAAAACTCCCATCCAAACGACTGCCTGAAGAGCAGATTTCATAGCTGGAGAGGGACGTATGAACAGCACGTGTTCTGAAGTGGTTTAGGGGCTCGAGGTGCTGGCTCACAGAAGTCTCTGAGTGGCACCAGATTTGTGCCTCCTGTGCAGGGAATTGCACAGGGCAGCCTCAGGGGAATGGGGTGCAGCAGCCAGGTTCCCCAGCTCAAGGGAAACCTTTGGGAGCCAAATCTGCACTAGGAATTGATTTGATTGCTTAAAAGTAGCACTCTGTAGGGCACGGGGGTTGCCAATTCCCACACCATGTATACCTAATATTACCGGGTAAAGTAGTGGATAATTAAATATCTTTAAAAATTCCTGTGAGTTAGATTTCATAAGATGCTCATAATAGAAATTGTCAGGCTGAAAGTGGTAAGAGATTTAAGAACATGTTAGACAATTTCACACTTTTGGGTTTTTTTTAAAACAGCCTGGTCCGTTTTTATTTCATCTGGATCAGGAAAGGCTTTGATTTTGGACCACCTGGCATGTGAATGCTGTGGTTATGTTCACTACATTTACGTTCTGTTTCTCATGCTTTTCTTTCTATTTCTGCAATTGTCGCTAATCAACTTACTAATTCTCTGGCTTTCCACATGCATTGTTTCACGCTAATACAATTTATTTTTAAAGTGTGTTTTTTCCCCAACGAAAATGATTTTTTTTCTTGGATTTTTTAAGATAAAAATTCAAATATTATATCTGAAAATACCAGAATGAAATAATACAACATATCTGACCTGATTCTGAAGACCTTTTTTCCAGCTGTATGCTTTGGACAATTTCTCTCTGAAATTCCTGAATGGTATGCTTGATTTAAAACTGAATTTATATGCAATCAATATATATACAACTATAATATTTGTTTTTTCTATAATGCTCAAGAAGAATCTGAACTGATAAACATTGCTGGTACACAAGCAGTATTTCAGGACTCTCTGCATTGAAATTTATTCTGTGGTGTAAAAAGACAGAAAAGCTACTAAGAAAGCAATTGTCACCTCTTTGGTCGGGAGGTGGGAGCTGTTGAGGCAGGGCAGGTCACACATGACATTTCAATTGGTGTTGCAGCATTTTGTAGGTAGGGACTGTCAACACTTCCTTTATTGACTTTGGTGCTCAGGCAGACACCAGTACCAGGCTGAAATTTCATTCACAACAAGTGCTTGTTCTTTAAGTTCTCTAAGCTCACAGACACAGTTTAAGCTGGTTTGTTTCCAGTTTTAGAGCGAACAGAGGAACTGGAGGAAAGAAAAGGTTTCTGGCTTCTACACACACTGCTTTGTGCTCCTGCTCCCAATTTATTCATCTGCTATTTTATATAACATCATTTTCCATTTGCCATGTTTAATACATGATATTTTGCATGAGAAAAGGCGCTGTGGTGTTTCTTTTATATCTGAGATTATCAGGGCACTTGGAAATGCTGTTAACAATTTTTCACATTGATTGATTTGTTAAGCCACATCCTCTGCTTTGTGTCTGTGCGAGACCCAAATGAACCTAAGTAAGAGCAGCATAAACATCTCTGTTGTAAGAGAGAGGCTGCCTCTTCATCTTAAATTATGAATCCAGAAGACTGAAGCAAGGAAATTATTTTGGTCTGCACGCTATGAATAATGCATGTAGCACCATTAAATGCATCCTGCATGTTGTGGAACCAGAATGAGCTGTTATGTTAATAAACATTCGTAATGTTCACCATAACCATTCTGAATGCTTTATTGCCAAAAGAAATGGTGAACCCAAGGACATTCAGCGATGTCAATCTTATTACAATAGCCAATTATTAAACTTACAGCTGTATTATCCTCTGTCTCTCCATTTGGTATGGGTAATTAGTCAAATCTATGGGATTTGTAGTATTTTTCTGTTACATTGGTAAGGGAGTTGGGTGTTTCTCATGTGCAACCTCATTTAATTAAAAAAAATTGCAAAACTTTCTGTTTTTCTGAACACAAGGAGAGTAAACAATGAAATAACACGAATACCTTCTATTTCTAGGCTGCTTTCAAACTGTATTGAGCACTAAATCTTTCTCTGTCATGTCAGCTATGTTTCTAAGGCTGTGGAAGCTGCTTCCAAGCTGTCATCTGTTTTTTGAGTGAAATAAAAGCTAAGTAACCTCCTAAGTTCTCTTTTTTGTTTTTTTTTCTTTTTTTTTTTTAATTTCTCTTGAATGAGATAATGGTTTTGGTTCTTGTCAGAATATCAGTTTTCAGAAATGATAAGGGGTTTTTTTTTAGACTGTTTTATTTGTTGTTTAATTTTTGGAGGGGGGGGAGGATGGTGTTTGGTGGTGGCTTCTGAAATTCTTTTAGGGTTTTCTTTGCCATGTGCTTGACAGCAGTTGCTGTTTGTGAAGTCTGTCAGACCAAGTGTATCCCTGGGAAATGGCTTGTTAAAACCTTCTCTTTTGGTGATGTTAAATTTTCTTTATAGCTTAAAGCTTTTCTGCTTTCAGTCCTTAAAGTGAAGAAATAGGAACTTGTGCAATTTCACCTTTGGCTACATCTTGTCTGTTGTGGTTGTTGCTGAGCATTAACATTGGCTCATACACCATCTCCCCCACGATTTCCTTTCCACACTGCTGCATATAATTCAAAACTAACAAGGTCCTAATTAGAAAAACAAATTTAATCCTCTCTGTAAACTGAGCTCTTCTAGCCAGGAAAAAAATGCCTTTTCTCCTCCCTTCAGCTCTTTGTTCTTCTTCCTTATTTCTGCTGTTTGAGAGGTTTTCTTAAATATTTGTGTTTCTTATCCACTGGCAATTCAGAACTGTTAATGATGGTGAGTCCCATGCTCGCTGGTGATGTCAAAAGTCTTCACATGCCTGTTTCCATTGAAAGCCTCTTTTTTGGTATCATTATTAGGAAACGTGACATTGCAGACAAGTGAAAGAGAAAAATGTGTACAATTTTCCTGTATCCTGACCTGTCTTTAGATCAGTTTCTCCTGCACTGTATTCTATAATTCATTCTCTTTATTCCCCTTCTTCCAGGAAATGATTGTTCAAAGATGAAGATGAAAGGGTGGCCAAGTAGTTACTACTTTAAATGGAGAATCAGCAAAACCTTCATCTCTCCATTCTTTCCTGGGTTAGGGATAAAAATACAAAATTTACAACAAAAAGCACATGAGAAATCACTGGTTTATTGTTTTGTATCTTTCCAGAATGGAATGACTTTTCTTCAAAAATTCAAATATTTTGTGCTCTTGGTTTCTACAGTTCCCAGCCAGATTCCTAACAGCATGACAGTCTGAAATGGAAGGAACAGGTGATGAGTAGAGTATTTATTCTGGATTTACTGCTGCTGGTGGCAGTACTAGCCTTTGATGAAAGTTAACAATGCTATTTGTGTAAAAGTGTAAAAGTGTTAATTCAGTAAGCTGTATTTAATGATTTATGGTATTTTGTGAAGGTGCTGAAGTCTTTTGCCACATGTTCAAGACATATTCATACCTTTGCACAGAGAATGAAGTGGGAAGAAAAACATCAAATGAAAAAAAACTCTCTCTACAAAGGATTAAACTAGAACTTACAAGATATGAGGGCAAGTTGTCTTCATGGTGTTGCCATCCATAGTGCATAAGTGAACTGAGATTTCTTAGTCAAAAAGCCAGTAGGGCAGGATCTTAAAAAAAAGCAGGAAAAAATGGTGGCTGCTGATAAAAACCTACTTGCATACTTCTTTGTCAGAGTCAAAATACTGTGTTCACCATTTAACAAGTTCTCTGTTAATATGTTTTGGGCTAGGCCTTAGAGGCAGCAGGTGGAATTTACAGTACAGTCAGTGATTTCCAAATTCTATTCTCATTTATTCAAAAGCAAGAGACACAAATTTGCCTCCTTATTCACTGAACTGAATGTCATCCTCAGGCCATTCTTCTGGTCCTCATTTTGAAGGAATGTTAATTACTTTCTAATTGCAGCAAGCTGGCATCAAATCAATCTCTACTCAGACAAAGTTTCCATGCCTGTTGGACAATAAAAGACTTGTATGTTGATAAGCTCCTTTGATTCTGCTTAGAAGTTACACATTCAAATCTCCTTAAAAATATGGTTTCCATTTGAGATATATTTTGTAAACCTATCTAATTATACTTGGATAGCAATCTCTAAAAGAAAACTAATTTCTTTTCTCATCAAAAGAGCAGCAGGTTTAAAGTTTGTGTTTACTTGGCAACTAAAACAAGGCCGAGAAAATAAATATTTGAGCCTAAAAAATTCTTTCAGACTTTTCAATCTTATGGTTGGGGCTTTTTAAAGGGACAATAAAAGTGAGAAATCAAAATGGTACCCAAAGAAAGATCAGGGTCCTATTATGCATGCCTTGTATTTCCAGCTCTTCACTCCCCATGAAACCAGAGGTCCCCAGAGGGTCCTTGTCACAGCAGTGCTGCTGTGGAGCACAAACCTCTCTCTGCCTTTTGATTTCCCTGAGTTTGTTCACCAGTCCTCATCATCCTCATTCCCAAATCCTCTTTACTTGCATTTTTCTGAACTTCTCTCTGTTTTCCCTGGTATAAAACATGGAAGATCTGGGAGAGCTCTTTGGAAGCAACACTATTGTTCGTGGGTTTTACATTAAGCTCTTTGTCTTTCTTCCTTGCATATTTCCCAAAAGAATTTTTTAAGGTGTGAAAGGCTGTCTGGAGAGGCTGCCCTTGTATCTGTGAGTAATTGCAATATTTAAAATTGTGTAGGATGTGGAGTCATGCAGTGTGGTCTAGTGCACAATTAACATCTGTTGGGTAGTTTATTCCTCTGGCATGTTTCCAGCTCGTGCTGAGGATGAGAGTGCAGAATAAGTCAAACAATTTGTCCAAGTTTTTCAAGCAGGTAATGGTGGTTCATGAAGTGCTTGAGCAATTATATACGTTTATGCATTGGGTGTTAACTGACTGGTAAAATAAGTGACTGGTAAAATAAGCATTTTGTGACTACTGCAGAATATTTCTGTAAGTGTTTCCTAGTAGGTTTATGTGTTGAAATTACTGGATTCTGGGATGTTTACATTTGTCAGAATGCCTAGTTCATTAGCAGGAAAGAAAAATCAATACTTAAGAGGAGAGGGAGAAGGAGAACTGCATAATGATAACATAGATGAAACTGCTTATTCAAAAATGAGGAAGAATTATCTGGGTTTTGTTGTCCCCATGCTTAAAAAAAATGTATCTTGTCCATTTTGTTATCTTTTTTTTTTCTTTTGCACTCATTCAGTTTCATATAAAGCTATTAGATGAATTTTTATGTTCCACTTATGCTTGAAAAAAAATGCATTTTCTATTAGATAATAGGTGTAAAAGCTATTCAGCATTCTGTAGAGAACTGAGAGCTGTCCCAGCAGTAACCTAACTGTGAGCAGTAACATTCTGGACAGTGGTCATGGAAGGAGTTTCTACTGCAGTTTCTTGTGATTGGCTCGAAGAGTTTGGAACTGAGTATTTTGAAAATGTACAAGGAAACAATCATTGTGCTGCTAAGCATCAATTCAGGTGCTAGAGTTGCTACATTACGTCAGTCCTTAAAAATATTTACTGTGTCAGTGTCTTGAATATTGCTGGGATTAGGTAGAGTGTTCTGGAGGGTTGCTGTAAAATACAATCTGATAGTTTATTTATGGTTTATTTCTGGATTGGTTTTGTTTGGTGTGATTTTTTTTTCTTTACCTTATCACAGAATGTGAACACAGCTGTGCAGTGCCACAATATGGCAGCAGAGAGATGTATGCTGTAAAATGCTGCCTCAGCAGTTAAAGGATCAGATTTTCCAACACAGACTAATTCTTAATTGCTCCATTTCCATTCACTTAGGATAGAGCTCCAGTTTTTGATACACTCAGAAGCATGAAGCACCCTCTTTTATAAATCCATCCCTAGCAATCCAGAAATGGCCACTTGGCTGCTCCCAGCCCTGCAAGCATCTGACTCCACTGGGTACCCCATTCTCCAGTACCACAGCAGCTTGAAGACACACAAAACTCCTGTTATTCCAGCAAAATACAAAACTCCTGTTATTCCAGCAAAATAACTGTATTTGATATGAAGTGAGGGCATCAGAAATCTTGTCTTTAAATGTCTCTGTTTATTATGACCAGAAGCACCACTTTGGAGCTTTCTGTGCAAGGGCAGAGGAAGAAAGAGAGGCTCCATTTACTCCTGGCAGGTCCAGCATTCAGGGATAATTTTGGATAAGGTGTGGTCTGGCTCAAATCCCTGCTCTGGGCTTGCTGGGGAGCTGGAGGCTACGTGCTGCTGTCACTTGCCCTCTAGAAGGACAATGCAGTGGCTAATTATGGACATCTTCAGGATTATTCAGAATTTATGGTTCTCAGTGACTTTGATTATCTTTGAACTGGGTCCTTGGAGAGATACTTTACATTAGAAATAAAAGTCTTAAGAGCATCATACTGGTATCTTTAAAGGATTTTAAATAGATAATTTTCCTGGCTTAATCCTTTGATCATCTCTCCCTTTTTGCAGATCTTCAGTCACTTTTCATCAAATGGGTTACACACATTTTTCTTTGAGGCTTTCATAGGCTACCTTCAGACTACCAATGATTTCTGACTTGTTACTGCTTTTTATCTTCAGGGAACTTACCAACAGTGCTGCCAGCTGTCATAGTTGTTTTAATCTGATGAATGCACTGGGTGTGTGGGGTTTTTTATTGTTGAGAGAGATATTTTGTTTAAACTATAAATCCTACTCCCAATAATACTTCTTGCATGTTTATATGCAGTCTTGAGGTTGTAACTTCCAATTTCTTCTTGTAATCCCTAAACCAGCTTGAAATTAAAATATGTTAGTACATGTGCGCTTCATTACAAAATGGACTTTCAGGATTTCATTAGCATCTGGTGTGTTGCTTAATGTCTTCTTGTAAAGCTAATTAAGTGTTATGCTATAACACATAATTGTATTTTATTTTTTCTTAGCAGTACAGCAGGCTGCTCCAGGAAATAAATAAGTGAATGATCAACAGCAGCATTCTGAGTTTTATTTAGATTTTCTGCACTCTCTTTTAATAACAACAATAATCACCACAGTAGCCAGACATGTAAAGGTCCAATTTACAGATGCAATGAGCTTATTATAACTGCAGAGGAATTCAGTGGTGTCTGCAGCTGCTGTGCATGTTGGGGCTCACATCTGTAATGACTTCTATTTCTTAATGTGTACTGTAGACTAATGTACTAATGTAGACTACTATTTTTTAAAGTTTCTAGTGAACCAGCTGTAGTTTTTAAAATATGCTGTCTATCACAATCACAGTGTCTGTCTGAATTACCTGCCCCCATCTTTTGAGTTTTGTTCAGTTCTAAAAGACTGCAGGAGTTGGGTCTGGGGTTACCCACCTCAGTAACTACTGTAGCAGGCTGTGCTGAGTTTAGAAGGATGACTTTGGGATGTGTTGAGCTCTCTGTGAGATCATCCTTGATGGGTTATATCATCTAGATCTGGACTCTGAAGGCTCAGGGGGGTTTCTAACTTAGATCAAGGAGCCCATCCCAAGGTCAGTACATTCACCCTTGCACAAAAATGAAAACAAATTCATCTTTGACTTCACTGGTCTCCCTAGACCACTGCCTCCTTGTTCTCTCTTTAAAAGCCTTTAGGATTCAGGCAGTCTCTTCCAGTACTTCATTCTTCTTAAAGCTGGAGTTCATATGTATAACCAAATCTCTTCCTAATCTTAACAAACCTTCATTTTATTGATGTTTCCTCTAAAGGTTCATGTTACCTGGACTTCTGATTTTTCTGCTTGATGTCTCAGAATAATCCTACCTGAAGGTCTTGAATTCATCTCTTCAGCTTTAACACATTGATCTGCCTATACCTTGTACTATCCAAAAATGTTGAAATGGAGGTAATAATGTTACCCTGCTGTCAACGTCTTTTGAGGATCCTTTCATAAAAGTTCCTTATTAAATAAGGATAGATAGATAAATCTCTCTAATAAAAGAGGCCTGTAAGCACCTAAAGCAGTCAGAATGGCATGCAACCATGAAAAAAAATCTGCTCTGCAAAGGTACAGATCTGGGTTAAACATTGAGGGTAAATGTAATATTTTCTTATGAAACACAAGAAATATTGATGAATTGAGCACAAGTCACCCATGCTACATGAGTTCTCCTCAAATAGTCTCACATCAGTCTTCAGCTTTGATCTGCTGTTGCATTCAGTGAAACACCAATTTTTCCTGTTTAATGGAGCAGAGTGGAGTAACTAAGTGTTTTAGCAAATGTTGCCTTTCTGGTGGTAAACACTGGACCTTCCTTTTGAAATCTGTCAAAGCCTCTAGTGGCTCAAAGGACCAGTAGTGTGCTGAACCATGTAATGCCTGTTGGAGTGTCAGGACCAGAACTGGATGAAACACCTACAACATTGCTGAGTGGTTGCTCTGCACTAAGGATTTGATCCAAGGCCACCAGATTAAAAGCCTTTAGACCAGCCTGCTGTTTTATGTAGAGTTTATTCTGTGATCTTTAATTTGCATTTTTTATGTTGCAATCATGGCTGCATTATCTGGCCATTCTTCTATGGCACCAAGGAACCAAAGAAGCAACAGATGAACTAGGACAAAGAAGAATAATTTAAATTCTGCAGATGTTGCTTGCTGACTATGTGTCCTTTATGAAATGCCATCCTTGCTGGCACCCAAAGGACCAGCACCACAGTCCAGTACCCTTCTGGCATGACAGTAAAAGAGCAAGAGTGAAACAAGAGAATCAATTATCTTTGTTCCTTAGCAATACCACAAGGTTATTCCTTGTCCAAAAGACAGCAACAATAGCTCTGGATTAAAAGCCCTGCATTCTCTGCACATGATAGAGCACATTTGTGGTGCTCTGTAATCAGAGAATCACAGAAACACAGAATATGCTGACTTGGAAGGGACCCAGAAGCATCACTGATTCCAGCTCCTGGCCCTGCACAGGACACCCCAAGAGTAACTCCATGTGCCTGAGAGCATTGACCAAATACTCCTTGAGCTCTGTCAGACTGTGACCACTGCCCTGGAGAGCCTGTCCCAGTGCCCAGCCACCCTCTGGGTGAAAGAACTTTTCTAATATCCACCTTAAACCTCCCCTGACTTGACCTCAGGCCATTCCCTTGGCTAGACACTTGCTGTGGTATAAAATGGGACAATCTTCTTCCACTCAGCTGCAGCAGAAATCTTTTCATAACATCTGAACATATCTCAGCATAAAATATCCCTTAGTAGCTGGGATTTAACATGTCTTGTCAAACAGTTAACTTAAATGTAACTTAGCAGCTGTTTGTAGGTTGGTTTATTTGTTTTCAGACTACTGGTTTAGTGGAGGCAGAGGCAATGGTGTCTTTTAAAATATTAAAAAAAACCAAAAAACCCTTGATAATTTGCCTCAAATACCAAGAAAAAAGCTGGCAGCTGATAAAGAGACTGAAAGACAAATAGAACAGATGAGATTACATTTATTTGTTGTCAGTCTGTAATAAAAACCCACATCCATTACTGCAATGAAAGTATTGGAAGAATCTGTTCCTAGGCTTTTAGATAAATTCCCTCCCACACCTCTTCAGTGTCATCAGTTTCTCGTTAATGATGTGTTCTGATTTGTCAGATAACAGATACTTCTGAGGAATAATTCTGAGACTCCAGAAGAA
Source organism: Pyrgilauda ruficollis (assembly GCF_017590135.1). NCBI lineage: Eukaryota > Metazoa > Chordata > Aves > Passeriformes > Passeridae > Pyrgilauda > Pyrgilauda ruficollis. The sequence goes on along the minus strand of NW_024524377.1, from coordinate 6,195,817 downwards.
AAGTGCTCACACATGGAATTTTTCACTTCTCCAGTCACTGTGGCTTGCTGAAGTGGAAGATAAAGTTATACTTGGGATAAATAGTTGCATTTCTTTGTCAGTTTTTCTACTTAGCCTTTCTGAAAAAGATGAGTTCTGAGCCAAATATTCTGAGCTGACTAAATCTTTCATTTTTCTGCTGATTTCTGGAGTTATTCCTCATTTATAGGAAATTAGTGTCTGACCCAGAGAGCAGCTTTTCTACCAGCATTTCCTCTGTCTCTGCAGTTTCCCAACCTTGCCCTTTGCCAGCTGTTGTGGGAAGTGAGGTGATCCCAGAGCTAGGACTGGCAGGCAGGTCATATCTAACAACTTCTCACAATTTCCCTTAAGGCAGATTTTCTGCAGTAGTTTTGGAGGCAAATGTCTGATTTCAGCCTCAAGCTCTATAGGAACACAGAGTTTACATATCCTTTTCTAGTTCAAATCCACATCTCAGTATCATATTTCATGCCTCTACTCAGAAAAACTATAGTGTTCCTATCAATTTCTGCATACAGAACTGAACGTAGGCTTGATATCCAGCTGCTTGCTTCGCCTACTGACATTTCCCAGCAAGCAAATCCCTAAAGGAATAACAGTTTTCTGTGTTGGATGCCAGACTCTTTTTGCCCTTGAGTGCAAATGGCATCATGTTGTAGAGGCAGGTAATCTCAGAGGTTTTAGAAACTTGCTGTATTGTATTTGCTGGTGACATCCATGGCAGGGAGGAAGGATGAATCTGACTCCATATTCTCAGAGGGCTAATTTATTACTTTATGATACTGTATTTAAAGAATACTATGCTACAGTATACTAAAGAATACATAAATGATACTACTGAATGCTAAAAAGGTAATAATGAAAACTGGTTACCCTTTCCAGAGTCCTGACACAGCTTGGCACTGATTGGCCAAAGAGTGAAAGCAACTCACACCAGAATCCATGGAAACAATCACCTGTGGGTAAACAATCTCCAAACACATTCCACACATCTCCAGCACAACACAGAAGAAGCAAATGAGATAAGAATTGTTTTCGTTTTCTCTGAGGCTTCTCAGCTTCCCAGGAGAAAAATCCTGGGTGAAGGAATTTTTTCAGAGAATGTGAATGCCACACTTGCTGCTTGCACATCTACTCTGGAAACTCATCTCTAAGCTTTTCCTCTGTCCCTGGAAGTGTGGTGACAATGCAACAAATGGGAAAAGAGTAGTAGAGCAGATTTGTGTGGCATCCCCACAGCCCACTGTTTGCCCACAGTGCTGAATGTCTTAAATTAGCATCAAAATTTCAATGTGCTCTGTAGGAACATTGTGTTGTCTGGGGCTGTTGGAGCTTCCTGATATCACAGGAATAAAGGAGAGTCAGGCTCTTAATGAGTCTCAACAGATGTCTTAGTCCATTAGGCACTGTAGGAGATAGCTGCAGTGCAAAATTAACCTTTCCAGACTCTTTCTGTGGGCAATGGGGAGAGACAGGGGATTCAAAACAACTCCACTGGGCTCTGTGTCTGGATTGTTCTCTGGGCAAGCTCATCTCACCCCGCCAGGTGAGCAGGGAGGGTGCTGTGGCTCACAGGGCTGAAATTGGCTTTTGTTCCTGCTGCTGGGCTCCCTCCTGAGCTCCTGCCTGCCCCAGCCTGGATCTTCCCCTGAGCAGCCCCAGTCCCTGCCCTGCTCTGTGAAATGATCCATAGGAAAATGCTGTGTTCTGGTCCACAAAACTGACACAGTTAATTTGTCTTGATTTTGTATATTTCTTTCACTGATAAAAAATGGAAGCATTCCAGTACATGCCAAGCAGATACACTTAAGCAAAACAACCCAAGAATAAGCTTTTCAAGATATGTGGTGATGCCTCTTTGAGACATTATGATTATAAATGAGCATTTAAATTGATAATTAGCAAGGTGGTCTAATTGATTAAACCTGTATTTGGATTTTACATACACACCTGGTGCTGGATCAATTCCTACTAAGCTATGTTCACTGTATTATAAATTCAGTGTATTGATTAATTCCAGTCATTTGATGTAATATGAAGCTTTTTGTGATATCTAGAGCACAGCTTAGCCTGTTGTGATCTCCTCTTAGGTACTGTATATCTAATACTACAATTTTACTTGTAGTTTAAGAACAAACGGCAGTTAGGAAGGAATGCTTGTCTTCATTTCTAAGTAATTTTAAAATAACTAAATTTGAAAAGTATTTTAATTACTTAGCACTGACTGCAGAAATTAATATTTTCCATGTAAGAGTATTTGATTTGTAATCAATTTAGTTTGCATATTTTTAGGGTTTTTTTGGCTCTCTCTTTTCCATTAGTCTAGCTCAGACTTCTAAGAGAAGTTTGTTTCCTAGTTACATTTTGCATATTTTCCCAGAACATGTCATTGATGTGATGTTGCCATTTATGTAGAGTAATTTAAGTTGGCAATTTTGCGATGTAGTCCCAAAATAAAGTTGTAGTACTGCACAATTCTTCAGTTTGGTGTGAACTTAACACTATTTTAGAAGTACTGCAAACCATAAATCAATAAAGAGGTGTGCCAAAAGCTCCAGCACTGTTTCTGTAAAGAGATACCTGCAGTGTTTGTGGGTGATCTTCCACACGCTCTGAGGAAACCACAACCTCAAGAGCAAAACCAGGAGTTCTTTTGCTGGAATGGAAAACTCTAGCAAGAAGTTGAAGTGGTGCTAACTCAGAAAATCATAAAGTGCCCATCAAGTTGGGCTTTATTAAGTAAAATCAGCTTCTTAGAGGGAATTCTGACCATGCAGATGGTTCTTTCTGTGTGAGTCTGTATGCTGAGTTCAGCATTTACCTTCTCCATCATTCTGAGCACCTTTAGTCCATGCAGTGATATGTCAAACAGTGAAGGCAAACGGGAGGCCTCCTGGCATATTCAACAGTCATGCTGATATTCAGCAGTCATGGTTTCTCAGAACAAAGTGGTAAATATAGGATTTTCCCCTGAATACTGGGAGATTTTCAATAGGACTGACAAGTCTGAAAATTGGAAAGATTCTCCCGGAGTAGAGGATTCCAGAGTGAAAAAACCATAATTTTAAATGCTTATATTTCTAATTTTCTGTATGTTTGACTGGGTTATTGCTGTCACTGCTGTGATAATCACAGTACCAGGAAGTTAGCAAGCATTTCAGACTTGTGTGCAATTTAGAAAAGCTCATTTGAAAGGGATGTACTGCTCTCCCACTGCCTGCTTTTTTCCCATCTAACTACAGTGGTGGATGGGAGCATCTGGTGGTTTCACTGCAAATACATTTTTTATTTTGTCTGCATGAATGTGACAGGAACTTATGGCACTTGGAATAAAACCCATGTATTTATTCTCTCCTGGCAAATATGGGACTGTCTGCACAATCCTTTTTCTTAGTTGCAAGTCAAATATATCCTTTCCTTTTGGTAATTTATAACATTAATTTCCTCTCATTATCCTCATTCTTTCATGATTCTTCAATGCTGTTTACAGAATATGTGCCATGTACAAACTGGTAATCAAGACTTCAGGGCCAGAGGAGGAGCATGTGAAAGAGGTAAAACCCATTTAATGTCCAGAGCCTGTAGTTTAAGGAAGAGGCCAGGGCTGCAGGGCCACAGGGTGGAGGAGAAAATTTTAATCCTGGTCTTTTCATCCCCTGGAGAGTATTCCAGACTAGTGTAGTAGAGCTTTCTACAGCACTTCTGCTTGTGGCTGCTGTTCAGTCACTGGTTGGAGATGTCTCCTTCCCTGTTGGCTCTCAGTGGCTGTCCAAGTTCTAGATTGCAGCACCTAAATTTGAGTACCTAATTAGACCTGTCTGTAAGTGAGAGGGGCTCTGGGGGTCCCACAGGGAGTCTGTGACAGTCCTGACCTCCAGAAACTCAGTGAGAGGCTGTGATGTTTGGTAGAGCTGGAAGAACATAACCTTACCAATTACTTTTATTCAAATTCATGTATCATTGAAAAGTTTTTAATTCTTTCCATTTTTACTGAAATAACCTGAACTGAATAGCAGTTTAACACTTGTGACCTCTGCAGATCTCTCCTAATGTGGATAATCCTCCCATTCACAGGCATGGAAGGATCAGTGTCACACAGATTTCAATCCATCAACACCTTGACAAAAGCCTGAAAATAATTTTATTTTAAAACCTAATTTAATGGAAGAGGAATAAGGGTATTAGCCTGAGGTTATGAATAGGTACATTTTGCATAAACTCTTATTCTTTAGCCAAATGAAAAGTTTCTAAATCCTGTGTCAAATTCACATTGGTGATGGTAGGAATTGATGGTCCTGCAGGTCCTATGCTTTTGCAGCAAGAGGTTCTCAGTAACTTGCTGCTATTTTTATTATTGCATTTATTTTTTTAACAAGAAAGTTTGCCATACCAGAACAGTGAATTCAAAAGCCTTCTCTGGAACTGTCTTTCCTTTTTCCTATGGCTCCTTGATTTCTTTCCTCTCTTAAATCTCCTCCATCATTAATCCTCTGTCTCACACATTCACATTAAAGTGTCTTTCATGCTGTGCCTAGCCAGGGCAACGTGCACTGTGTGGAGATACTCCTGGTAGCTCTGAAAGATCTGACTCAAATAATGGGGCACAGCACTGCCCTTACTGGGTGCCATCCGTTGTGTTCTGCTCCTCATCAGGGCTCTGGCAGAGCCAGCTCTGCTGGTTTTCATTCAGGCAGTACTGAGCCAGCTAGAAACCCTCCCAGGGGCATTGTGCAAGTAAGATGCAGCAATGTGAGGATGTACAAATATATAGGAAAACGCATTCCTAAAAAACCCCAAACTTTTTTCTCCCACTTTAGAACCATGTTACTTAGAGAAGAAATTAAAAAGGGTAAGGGAACAAGTCACCTGATAGAGTTTGCAAAGTGGACAAAGCTGTATTTAAAACAACATTGAAATGCTGTCACAGCCATAAAATATCCATGTCTGACTGAAGCTGGAAAAGGTTTTTAATTCTGAAGAGAATATAGCTTAAAATAAAATAAATGTGAAGTGGATATAACCATGAGGTGGTATGACATAAATTGAAGCAGGTTGAACTGAGTGGCAGAGCTGAGTTGTTAACAGCAGATGAACAGGATTTGCTGGGCTACACATGAGAGTGTCATAATGAGGACAGGAGCTGGGAGAGGAAGGATGGTCCCTCCATTAGTCCTTTGAAAAAATGTGGATCAGGTGCAAAGATTGAAACTGGGAGACATTTTGAAAGAATAAGAGATCTAAGCTGGACTTTGCAGTATTGTGGTTTTAGCATGGTGTAAACTCTGGACTTCAGCTTTAGGTTATGAGTCTGTCTGAGCAGCAGGTGATTTTTCTCACTGAATATGGAGTAGAGGAAGATGCTCCCTGTTTGGCTGTACTATGCCAGTGCTAATTGATGTTTTCTGGTTCCTGGCTGTGGGTGAGTTCAATTGTACACCCCCAAGGAGGACAGTGCCCGTTTAACCCCTGATGTGTCTGCTGCAGCATCCCTCTCCTCACCAGCTGGGTGGGTCCCCTCTCTCTGCCTGTGTCAGGGACATTGCTGAGCAGCAGCCAGGTGAGGTGTTCTCTGCTGGAGCTGCACCTGGGGTTTGTGACTCTCCAGTAGCTTCTGATCTGCAAAAAAGAGCCCAATGTGGGCATCAGTGCTTCTTCAGACACCTCTGCTCTCAGCCCTCTGCCTCTGCCATTGGTTACTGGCTGTGACACACAAATTTTCCCTCTCATTGCAGTGCATTTTTGATGGCAAATGTTTGTGTACACCCTCTCTTGCCAAAAAACTGATGTGATTTGTTCCAACAACTGCTAGGGAAAAAAGCAGAAAAAAAAAAGGGCAATTTCTACTATCACCTGTTCTGTTTGTAGATAGTCACCTCCCATAGCGTGTCCTCACTCCTCTCCACTCACACTGTCTGATTTGTCTGATGAGATAACTGGGGCTGGTGTGGTTATGCAGCAGCACAGTAAATTATTTACCCTATGAGCACAGAGGGATCCTGATTTCTGCCAGATGCTCCCAGTAGATTTAGTCTGAGAGGACTGGGCCATCTCTTCCTGCGCGTGTCCACCTGTGCCAGCCAGCCGGTGCAGGAGAGCACCCTGCATGTGATGGGATTCTTGTCCTTATTTTCTCTGAGTGTCAAGGCATAGAAAACTCACCATAGTTTAAATTGTTTTACTACAGTCAGTGCATTTTATTGCCTCACTTGCAAAGGCCAGTGATGTGGAACACATTAATTGGCACTTGTTGGGATGCAGGGGGCTCCTCAAGTGTTGAAGGTTTAAAAAATAATGCCATGACCTACAATTTTTTTAAAACCATCAATGAGCTTTAAAAGGGGCCATTCCAAGTATAAAGTAATACTGGGAGAGGAGGAAAAAAAAAAGATGTTAAAAAAAAGGATGAAAATTGTTTTTTAGTTTTGTTCATTGCGCATTTACCAAAATCAATGTGTCTGCAAATGTTACTTGTCTCATAAATCATTAGGTCACAAACCTGCACAATGTCAATGTGTTGTTGCTATCCTATTAAATTAAATTACTAACCAAGGTAATACTCAACAGCACATTTCACGTGGAACAATGTTTTAATGTATTGAGGATGCCTATTAAACACAGCAGTCAGCTAGTATGATTTGAAATCTTTTAGGTGGAAGAAATACTAGAAGGAGATAGAGTGGAAAAAAACCATCTAGTCACTAGGGATATAATACACTGAAATACTGGGCTGCCATGATGACAGATATTCTACTAAATCCCTGCCCAGTAATTATCAAAGATGGGTTGGTGGGTTATCCTTGGATTTGGCACCTTCAGACACGAGGGGATTGGTACACTTATAGATAACTGTCTCTCTGTTAAGCTTTGGGGAAAACTGAAAGGTAAACTCTGAACCTTATTTTTACTCAATGTTCCCTGCAACTGTATTTATAAAAGGCAGGGACAGGCTGTCACCTCCTGAAGGAAACAGTGAAATGTGCTGGTTTATATCTATTCCACAGAAATTTTAAGATTAGAGCACTCGGGTTGTTGCTCTGTGCATTAAAGCCTAAAGACAGTGCTTGCAGTCCCACGTTATGTTTGGCATAAGGAACTGAAAGCCCAGCCCTACTGGCCAAAATTCAGCCAAATAATGGTGTAAAAGGGTTGTACTATCAGTACATCAGCCATGACCATTTTACCATTAAGGGTGAATTTCTGTGGCTGTGTTTATCTCCCCCAAGGACAGCATGCAAGTCAAATAGCAAAATTTGATCCCTCTCAAGCTGCAGGGGAAAGAACATGTCAGGAGACAAAGGCAATGAAGAAAAAAGATTATTTTTGTCTAACAGAAGCTCCTGTGTTACCATTTTCAGTTGTTTGGAAGAGGAAATGCACCATGAGAAGGAGTTAGTGCGGGGTCACGTCTAAGATCTGATGGAGAATTAGTTAGCTGAAACAGGTATGGAATTGAATGTAGTATTCTTTGTACACATGAAATGCATCTTTTTATTTATTTGTTTAATGTACAATTCAAAATGTTATCTGTCAGTCAAATTCCCAGTGTAAACTCCATTTTTGTGTTTTGAATGTAAGATTATATGCAAATATTGAAATATGGATAACTTCTGTTTTTACTGGAGACTACAGTCTTATTCTCTAACACTTATACTCTTCTATAATGCTAATGACTGTGATTAGGCTCTGAATCTTACAGCTTGAGATCATCTTTATTTTTATGAAGTATTTTATGGTCATTTTAAATTATGGCATAAAACATTTAGTGTTTTGTAAAGAAAAAGGAAGTGCCTATCTGAAAGACATTAATTATATGGAAGTTCAAGCCACTTCTTGTTAGGACATATTTTGCTATTTGTTTTGCTAAGTTTAGTGGTGATGCAGCATTTTTTCCCAACACATTCACCAACCAAAGCCATGTTTATGGAGCACCTATTCTTTGGGTAAGAACAGGACAAGAAATCCTCTATAAAATAGCAAACATTGTAAGGTTTTGGTAAATGGGTTTAATCTGCTTAGTCAGGTGAAATTCTGGCCCTAGAGAGGTATACAGGAATTTTGTGGTAAGCTTGAAAAAAATAGACTAGCTATAAAAGCTCATCGTAAGCTGATTTTATTTATTGTGCTGGTTCCAATATAAAGCAATTAATGCCTGTTTGCTGCTTTATTCTTATTGTGAAGATTCTTTGTTCAGCCCCTGTGTTTGGGAGCCCTATTTCACGTTTTCCTTCACTGCCACTTCAAAGATGATTGTATTTTTTCCACATTTTTCTGTCCTCCTCTTTGCCAGCTGCATTGATTTTCATAGTCAAGACATATTTCCTGCTTCATAATAGATTCCTGTCTACTTCTCCCACCTCTTAATCAATGTTTTTAATACTTCAAGAAGTCATCAGTAAGAATGGCTGTAAAATTTAGTCACTTCATCGACAGTTGATTTTTGGTTGATGCTGAAAGCCATTTGCACTCAAAGTTTCTGTCAGGTAATATAATTTTTTTTTGACTGGAATTCAATGAGTACAGTCTAAGGTAATTTAATTTCTGTAATTTCACTTGAGATTGAACTTGTATAACTGCTGACATAAGGGCATTAAAAGATGTGTACTTAGTTCATTGTTGCAAAATACATTCACAATTTCACTGATCACAGGGCAAGAGCCACATGATTTGAGAGCAGACACCATTCCTGTATGTTGTCCATCTGTCAGCCACTGACACTGTATTTCCAGCATTGTTTATTATGTTTTTAAAATACAGCAGTATGAAAGCTGTAGGTTTAGGTAGAAAACAATTATTTTGGTTTTTTTTTTAGTAGAGATCAAGAAATTAGACATCTAGATGTCTTTTAGCAGTCTCAAGCACAGCATTTATCTTGAAAGGATCATACCAGAGATGAGATGTGCATTGTTGTCTGCCAGGTAAGTAACATTGGATTACAACTAAAAATACTGAGATTAGTTGAAAAGCTGAATTGAATGTTTATAGTATTTTATTGCAACTCCTTCCATGTAGCATTTTCATTACTTATAGGCATAGATCAGTTCAGTCTGGATGGTTTAATTTTTTTTTTTAATAGAAGGAGGAAGACAGGAAGAATTTCATCATCAATCGAACAGCTGAATATATCACATTTTGCATTCATGTGCAAGGTAAACATTCATTGCCATGTGTGGCTTAATGTAATCATAATAAGAACAGCATGTAACATTATAATATGCTTATGTCATAATTTAATATACATCCATTATGTTGTAATTGCATATTACTATGTGTAATTTCATTATGCTTGTTAAAATTTGTTATAATTCTTTGTCCTAATCTGTATACCTTGGGGAAGATCTGGGAAGGTTGAAATGAGACTGGAAAACTGTTACCCTGCTCAGTAACAGAAGAATGAATCTACATTTTTGACCAGTGGAAGAAGCAAATACAGTCTAGTTTGTTGGCCTTTGCAATGAATTCCGAGATGGCAGGAAAATCTCCTTCTGTCTCACTGGAATCAGAGCTGGGCATCTCTATGGCTACTTTTGGAATGTGACTTGTGGAGGACCTGAGCTTTGGGCTGGTGGCTGTTTCCAGAACCCACCCTGAGGATAGGGGGAGAGCTGTGTTGGTTTGCACGGACAAGCTGTGCCTGTTAGTGGGATTCTTGCAGGGTGACCATCATTGGTTGCTGCCCCTTTAGCTGGGTCTGGTCTTGGGATCAATGTTTTTGTGAAGTAAAATATATCCATTTAAATCAGAAACTAAATGGCCACCTCTGGTGCCCTTGGGGTTGTTTGTTGATGAGAGTGCCCATCATAGCTTGTTTTGGAGTCCATTATTGCCAGAGGTGCTTGCAATGGTTTCTAGGATATTGTCCCACCCTAAAGGTAGGGCATGTGTTGCTAATCCACAGGAGGAGCAGCTTCTGCCTCTCCTGGTGCAGATGGGCAGAATGAGGTGTGAACAGAAATTTCCCTTTCACACACAGACAAAACAGACCATAAATGTCACCTTCCAGCCATACAGGAAATTTGTTTCAGTGACAGACATATACAGCAAAGAAGTAGATACGGATTTTAAAACCAAACTTGTTCCTGTGTTTAAAGAAAAGCAGTGTGGTACATCTTTATGGTGCTCCTTTTGTTCAGCTCTGAGTGAGGCTTTCTTCCAACAAGAAGTGCAGTCTTTTCCAGGAACTATTCTCTCTCACTGACACATTGCACTTACAAATAGTGTTAGACCAGGTGTATGAACTAATCTTTGTTCTGGACTTCATTTGCAGGCCATGGCTTCTATTATATTTAAGTACTTCTTGAAGCTCTAAATCAAGGACAGCCTCGGAAGTGGGCAGCTTGTATTAAATGTAATTACTTTAATCTGAAGCTTATGCTAAAGGTGAGACTTCTAAACAAGGGTAGCCACTAAATTAAGAGTGGCTGCAGTTAAGAGCATGAATAGTAAAAGTACCTCTATTAAATAAGGGGTAGTAACTAAGTGAGGGATTATAAATGAAGCTATGTGAGGGTTGTGTATTATGCGATTCCCAAAACCAGAAATCACCTCTCCATATTTCCTCTCTTGGAAATGAGCAAAAAGATACATAACATCTGTATTTGGACCAGGGTTCAAAGCCTGGTGAAGTTCAATGCAGTGCTGCCACTTGTTTATATTCCCTTATTTCTCATTGAGAATGAAAAGCTTTTAATAGAGAATGCTTAGGATTTTCAGTGGTAACGTTGGACTCAGGAGCACAAAGCCAAGGATTACATTTATAATTATTTTTTGAAATGTAGAACCATTTCTTTTTCTTTCTAACCATATTTTTTTACTCAGCCCATTTGTGGTCAGTTAAATTAGCATATCCTCCCAATACGCAGGAGGCAGCTTATAGTTCTCCCAAGTTACCTTTTCATCTTGGATTCTCTCTGTCATATCAGATTTCCTAACCTGCTCTATGCTGTGATGCTTTACCAGAACTCTGATCATTCCCTGATTTTCATTCCCTCCAAATGCTTCTGAGAGTTTATGATACTTATTAAATTCCAAAGTTTCTATTCCTGATTTGGAAAAGCAGTGGGTGTAGTACTTATTGACTGCTTTCTAGCAGATGACAGAAGTTTTCACCAAGCACTGCAGACAATATTCAGGCAAGAGTCCCCCCAAATTGCAGACATGAACTGCAGGAACTAGAGGATATTAATGTCTTGTCTAGTGCATCATTGAAGAAAAAAATATGTCCAAAAGGCTGGATAAATAAACTATCTCTTTTATGGAATGTTCACTTGTTAGTAGGCATGATGGGAACATAGAATGTGTTCTTGCTGGGATAGAATAGCACCAGAAAATAGAGAACCCAACCCTGTTTTCTGTGTTGACAGTTAAAACTAACATCAGGTGAAAAAATAGTTGAAATAGGCTGAGTCTTCTTTATGTGGTTAAAGGAGGCAGACAAGAGCAATTTCATGCAGGGAACAGATCAGGTAAATACCATCTTTACAGTATTTATGCTTTTTGAGTAACTGGAGCAATTTCCCTTTCCATTTCTAAAGGAAACCATTTTCAGATCTAATGCTGACTCAATCACCTCTAAGAAATATTTCTCAGCATTCACAAGTCATCTTAAGGGGCTTATTTTCTTCACTGCTGTTTTCCTCATCTCACACATCAGCTCTTCTCTGTCCCAGCTTTTCAAAGACAGTCTGTCAGCATGCAGACTGCTGCATCAGAGGCTTGATTTCTGTAACTATTGTGTGGGAGAGACTGAGCAAAGGGAAGAGAGCTTTTTGGACTCTTTCTCTGTATTAGAGTGCATCTTGAGAATTTTGCTTCAAAGCCCAGTACAGTGTAGGCAATTCTTGAGCAATTCCTTACTCTCATTGTTGTTATAAATTAAGCATTCTGTGCAAAGTAAGTGCTGTAAATGAAAACAAACCCCCTCTTAATAGCCACTTTTAAATTCAGCTTAAAATACAGTAGAATAACCCATACTGGTGCTCATCCACATTATTAACTTCTTATGCATTGGAATATTTAAGGACCATAAGCTCTGTGTGTCAATTCTAGCCCCTCTGCTAAAACTGAAGACAACTTTTAAACTCAGAATAACAATTTTAACTTTGCCATAAAATTACTGCTTTAAATTTTCCATGGCCCAACTCTTCAATGACATTTATTCCTCTTTGTTTTCCTGGTGCATTGTTTTTCTTACAGAAGTAATAAAACATATCAGATAACCAGCCAGCTGGTCTGTTTCTCTATAAAATACTTGCTTTCACAATGGTTATTCAGAAGATGTTGTAGAGGCTGAAGCCAGGAATTTATTCTTGCATGTCAGTTTAGGGAAGCACAATTTGCACAGAATGCTGGAGTACACCTATTTGTCAACTGGTTCTTTTTCTTTGGCAGGAAGTTGATATCTTGTATTCCAGCAGTTCTTCTTTCCAAGATTTATGAATCATCCCTGTTTTTCAGAGTTTTGCTTTGCATTAAATAATAAAGTAACTGCTACACCAGAAAAGCAGTGACAGAAATAACAATAAGAAAATTAACAGCACTTACCAAAGCTAGAAAATGAAGAGGTAAAGTTGAACTTTGCTTTGCAAATTTGGAGGTGAGGAAAATGTCCAGAAAGTCATCATTTAGATGGAATAATAGATCTTAATATGGGAAGGGGCTCCAAGTAGCCTTTTTTTCCAGCAGTTGGAAATATTAGGAATTTATATTTTCTATAATAGTTTTTCTTAGATGTTTATTTTTCACTGCTGTGCATGCTCACAAGCATTCTGACCAAGGCCACTGGGAATCTCTCTGCCATCTCAGACCCATTCCAGCTGGACCAGAGACTAATTCCAGCCACTTGCTCAGTCTGCAGTAGGTATGGTTTGTAAATGCAAATGGATGGATGCATTTTAGATATGATTTTTAATGCTTTCCTTCAGATAGAGTGAAAACCTCCAAATCAACACTTAGTACATGATGATGACAATGGACAGTAACTCCAAAACACTCAAAATTATTAGCAGGTTTACTGTATTAAAGTTTTCCTATTGTTTTGACACCTAGTAGAGGGCAAATCTGATCATATGTGCACATGTTTGTGCACTCATTGCACTTCCCGAGTGCACGTGGAGGTCTGCAGCCTGTGAAGGATGCCTTTGGATGCTGGCATTGTTGGGGTCTTGGTCTAAAGCAGAAGCATTTGTTTGCAATATTGGTAATCCCATCTGCCTGAACTAATGCATGGCCTGCTTGAACTGGCCTAACAACTTGAACCACTATCTTGTATGTTCTGAAGTAATGATTTTAACTTGGTATGGGAATATTTTGTTGAGCCCCTCTTAGATTTTCAGTTAAAGGAAAAAGGAAGCAATGTGATTCTCTCTAAAATTTACTACTTACTTCATCAGATGAAATTTTGCATCTTCAATGAGAAAACTTAGATTAACAAACAGTGTGCAAGGTCAGGTTAAGAATGCTGTTAAATGACTGAATCCTTAATGTGGGGATGTTGTCTCAGCACAAAAGGAGCCAGAATTCCCATGGCAGCTCCTGGGGTCTTGTCACCATCTGATTGTGACTGATGGCCATTTGCAGGATGGATCTGCACCTGCCTCTGCACTCTTACTTAAAAATTAACTTTGTCAGGAAATAAGATCCACCAAAATGGATGAGGGAAGGATCCCATCTTTGTCTTTCTGCAGGTGTTCTTGTTCATAGCAATAAAAGAAATCTTTCAGACTGCAGCTTCTTCAGCTCCTCCAAACAACAGGCAAATCTTTAATTCAAATGTTGCTGGCAGTTACATGATCCACATTAGAGGTGAACTGTGAAATGTTCTCAAGGCATATCTCAGGGTGACATCCAAGGAAATGAGCCTGGAGCTGATGCAAGCTTGCCTTCCTAGCTGTTCCTCTGTTTTAACAGAAATCAGTAAAATTCTAGCCATGGGAATAAGAGAGAATCTGAAATCTAGAGCTATCAATATTATTTATTAGAAGAATTATTTTTTAAATTTGAAGATACATATCTGTGGTTGTGGGTTTTTTTTTTTGGTAGCTTTATTTATTTTTTGGGAGAGCTATCAATATTATTTATTAGAAGAATTATTTTTTAAATTTGAAGTTACATATCTGTGGTTGTGGTTTTTTTTTTTTTTGGTAGGTTTATTTATTTTTTGGGGAGGGTTTTTTTTGTTGTTTTTTTGTTTTTGTTTTTGGGTTTTTTTGTTTGTTTTTTTTTGTTTGGTTTTTTTTTTGGTTTTTTTTGGTTTTTTCCTCATGCTTTCCTGATTTCTCTGTGCCTTGGGTGCAGTACTGGGACAGCCCAAGAATCCACAGTTGGATCTGCTCAGTTTTCTGCAACTCTTTATAATGCTAGATGATAGCCTCAGAATGTAATGGAAAAGCAATCTCTAAACAGTGCCTACTGCACTGCATTTTGTAGAGGGAAATAAAATCTCTCTTGAAATGAGAGTAACAGGTTTGCCGCTTTACTCTTGTACTTCCTTACCCTACAAATTAAATTCCTTTGGCTTTTCTGAATTTTGGCTTATTAACAGATAAAAAGACACTTTGCACATTTTCCAGTGCTCTGTTTCGTGTTCTTTAAGAACAAATATAATTAGTATTAACAGGAGGAATTCCTCAAGCTCAAGCCATTACCCAAAATAATTTCATTCAAGCTCAGTATCTTAGCCTCATCTAAGAAATACTTTGCAGGAATTTTTTGCTTCTGTTTAGTAAGATAAGAAAAATGGCAATAAAACAGCTAGTGCTAAAAAGAGGTGAGGAGAAGGATCCAGCTGATAACTGTCTGAATTAATTGAATTATTCCTCTGAGAACCATTTCAATGTAGGTCATTACAAGGGAGTGAGTCTGAAGCTTCCCTCAAAACCCCTGATGCAAGGCCAGTTGACACCAGGGATTAGATTCCTGTTTATGTTAAATAGGAGCTAAACCTGAGCTGCTGCTGCAGGCTGACACCCACAAAGGCACTTTGGCTCAGCATCACCCAGCTCCAAAACACCCCAGGATTTGCAGGTGGCCCAGCAGAGCTGGATCCACAAGGCTGGGGGCAACCATTCTGAGCTGCTCTAACAAAATCACTTTGGGACTATTAGGCACAAAGCTGCACATCCAAGGACATTTGGGTGCCTCAGGGGCTTGTCTGGGTCCTCTGTGGTCTCCTGTTAACAGCCAGGTAATTGAAAAACATGCAGGTGCCTTTGAAGAGTTTAAGCCTCCAGCCTTAACCTGCCAACTTTAATAGAACTAATATTTTACCAGCCAGTAAAACAAGACTGAGATCTGATGGTAGTGTGGGCTGTGCTCCCCTGCTTGGTCACCGAGATGAAAGATCATCCTCCAATTTCAGACATTTTAATTGCCTTTGGAGCCTGCAATTATAAAGCAAGTTATAGTGGGAGATTTCCATGACTGTGACCTGAAAGATATTACTTGTGTCCTATCAGGAAAATTGAATAACCATGTATTTCAAGTCATGATACTGCACCTTTTCCTCCCAGTCTGGAGGTGTGTAACAGTAGAATCCCTCAGATATACAGAACAGCTTATGCTTGAGAGGCCTGGAATACTTGTGATCCCTAAAATAGTTTACAGATTAATATTTTATATTGTTAATATTTTAATGCTTGCATTCTTTGTAAATTTTTTTTACATATTTTTGGGGTACTGACTTTCTGAGGAAAAGCTGGGGTTTGACTACTAAGAAATAATTAAAAGAAACCCCTTGTGCTGAGTTCCAGAATTAGAAATCTTGATTTAAAAAACTGTGCAATTACATTTTAAGGTAAGTTTTACTATGAGAAAAATGTCTCTTATAAAGAAACTAGACCAAAGATTTGTTGGAAAATAGATCCTGCTTCCCTTCCTGGAGTATCACTGCATTGTTCCCAAGACGTGTGCCTCATACATCAGTGCCATCTCTGTAGAGTTCTTGCTTCATTGCAAATCTTGTATAAGCACAAAATCTGCAAAAGCACTTCAGATGAAAGCTTCAGGATTAATCATTCACTGTAAAGGAATGTCATAAAATGTTAGTTTCTGAAAGATGTGCCATCTCTGGAGATGAGGAGACCCTGGGAAGCTTTATGGTGACCTTTGAACATATTTGAAGGGTTTATAAGAGTGAAAAATACTTTTTACAAGTAGTGATAGGGCAAGGGGCAATGGTTTTAAGCTCCAAAGCGGGTAAACTTGGATTAGATTTTAGAAAAACATTCTTCACTGTGAATGTGGTGAGGCACTGGAACAGCTTTCCTAGAGAAGCAGTGGATGATGCAGTCCTGGAAATGTCCAAGGCCAGGTTGGATGGGGCTCTTGTCTAGTGGAAGACGTTCCTGCCCATGGCAGGGGTTGGACCAGCAGAACTTTAAAAGTCACTTCCAACCCCAAACACTTTCTGATTCTATGGTGTGTGTCCATATCCTGATAAAACTCCCCAGCTGTGCCAGTGTCCCAGTCTGTCTGTGCTGAGCTTGACTGTGTCACACTTGGACACTCCTGAGTCTGTTATTAACAGTGGTTCTCAGGATGAATGTACTGAGAGCTGGAGATGTTTTCTCTTGTAGATCAATCTCTGGAAAAGGTCACTGGGGAAAGAGGAAAATGAGCTGTCTTTATAGCTGTACTATTTATACTTCCCATTGAAACATTAAGGAAGGTAAACAAAATGTTTTTCTTTCAAAACTTTAAAAAAAATAAAAAGACCTTTGGCTTTGAAAGCAAATAGTAGCAGAAGGTTTAGCTGTGAATTTACTTGATCAGGTTTTAATGGGATTTTTCCTGAAGTAAATGACTACATGTTACAAGAAACAGCACTGGAATCAGGATTCCAATCAAAACTTCTCAATCAGGGAAAGACTCATTTCAGCATGGTGTGGTTTATGTTGTGGTTCTCAGAAATACCCACATTACTTGGGATTGTTTGGTGTCACTAGAAAGGGCATTCCTAACTCAGCAGATCCTTCTAAATAAACAATGGAAACTGTAATTTTTCAAACTTATAGCTGCTGAAAGAAAAAAATAGTGGCATATAAACATCAACTATAGATTTATTTTTTTTTTAAGTAAGGAACTTCACTGATACATTTACTACTTTTGTTATTTGGATTTTCTTTTTTAAATGCCTTTTTTAAAATTTTCAATGTATCTACTGTTTTCATGTCAAACTTGGAGATCACATTTCTATTCCTGCAGTGATCAGTTCACATAATTCAACACATCCAAAGTAAATCTATGTGGAAAATATTTTTCTTAAATTTTCTTCTTCTTACTGTTAGAAGTTACAGCCTAACAATCAGTTCAGTATTTATGTGATGTGAATTCATCAGACCATCACTGCCTATTTTTGACATGTATTACTCAATTTAAAATTTTGATTTTTGATGTGAGAGAGGACATTTAGTAACAGATTTGCCACAGGATGTTTGTGGTCAAAATACCCACCAAATCTATATTATAATAAGATACATAAAGCATCCCAGAGAGTCCTCCTCTCCACCTTTCTTTCCTCTTTTTGCAGCACCTCTTCATTTTTGGCATCTCTCACTCTGGGACACATGTACTGCTGGCACACAGCAAACTTGGACTTGTATTGACAGGCTTGTTGTGCTTTGCCAGTCAAAACTTATTAAAATTGTGTGAGGCTTCATGTAGTCACCTTCTTGTTGCTCTTTTGGACACAGTTTTGTATTCTGCAATAAATAGGAAGCAATGCATCATAAAAATCTGTCTGTATTTAATCTCTCTAGTGTTGTTGTGATAACTCCAGGTTTCTGGAAGAAACAGAACCCCCTCCTCTTGGCAAACAAGTTTTGTAAATGAGGTTATGTTTCTCTGTCTCATTATTTCCTTACTGGAGCAAAATAAAGGCATAAATTAGGGTACTGGGGAAATAGTAGATTTATTATGATTTATCTTGTGCTTTTGGGTCTCTTGTTTCTTCTGGCAAGTGGACAGAAATGGATTGAGCAGCAGAGTCAGTAAGAAAAATAGGCTTATTGGGGGGAAGGGCTGGAGTTATCTTGGCTCTCCCTCCCAGCAGAATTCTCAGTTACAGAATGGTTGGGGTTGGAAGGAACCTCTGGAGCTCAACTCGCCCAACTCTCCTGCGAATGTGGGTTGGGTAGGATTTCATTCAGGTATGTTTGGAATACCTCCAGAAAATGAGACTCCACAAACTCTCTGGGTAACTCAGCATCTGAAGATGCTTTGTAGATCATTAAGCACAAAAGTGCCTTCTGCATTTGTGGAATTCATTCCTTCATCTGATGGTTGCTGGGAAGTGACCAATAGCAGCCAGAGGCATCACTCCTCCTGTTTAATCTGCAGAGCGTGGCTGGCTTGGATCTCCCCAGACCTGTGCAGGGAGATGCTCTGGGGTCCCCTTGGCTCTGCTCAGTGCTCTTCTGCCAGTCCTGAGCCACCTCCACGTTAAGTGGCCTAAATTCAATTACCAAGCCCATCAGCCATGCACTCATATAATATCTGAGCCCTGCTGTGCAGTAGGGGGAAGCAGGATGTCAGGAAACCTGCCAGGACTGGGCCAGCTGCTCTCCTCCCAGGACACCCCACCTGGCATAAATCCCAGTGTGTGAAGGAGCCCCAGCTCCATGGGGACTCCCCTGCTGCTTTGTCCAACACACTCCCAGCAGCAGCTGGCTCATCTGGGGTGATGTCAGTGAGCTCCAGCTCCCTTGTATCCCAGTACTGAAGTTTAAAACAATCCCCTTCATCAAGGAAAAAAAAATACTGGTTTAGGTATATATACTGTTTTTTGGGATATATTTTTAAAAAAAGGGGTACAAATATGTTCTTGTTTTTACTTTCTGTTATTCATGGGAGAAGTGACACAGTGTCAGACAAACAAGAAGAAGAAGCTGTAAGGAAGAGCTGAACTCCTGTTAGTGTCTTATAGACCTCTTGTTGTCTTCATTTTGTTTAGATTTATTTTGAAATGTGAGAATTTATTTTGTAGTTACATGAAACAAAAGGGTGAAATCAGCCCTGATAGTTCTGCTATACTCCTGCCTCTCTGAAATCTGCTGTGTCTTTATTGGAAGGATGTAGGGAAGAATGAGATGGAAGCTTAAAATTTGATCTTTTTGCTGGGTGCATTGCTGATTCTTATGAAAATTACTCCTTCCACCTAATTTTCACAAAAAAAAAAAAAAAAAAAAAAAAAAAAAAAAGAGAGAAAGCTTTTGTGTGTTTGTTAAAACACTGCCATTTCCAAATGGCTTAAAAATCATTTCAATGCCAGATGATTTTGTAAGGCTAATGTAGCCATTTTCCTACTTCAGTTGAATTCTGTATCTTAGACCCTAAAGCTGCCTTTGCTTTGATTGCCTGCTGTCCCTTGGTGGCTGCTTTGGTCGCCTGCAGTCTTGCAGAGGCTTTGCATAATGCCAAAGGAACAAGCTATTTCCAGAAAATATCACTTTGCTTCCCAAATCCCATTTGTTTTCCCCACGTGCCCAAAGGCAAAGCAGCTGATGTCATCCTTGTGGGCAACAGGAAAAGCTCTGGCTATGAAGTCTGAATCCTTTATGTAACCTATGGAAATAACAGAAAAAGGTGGTTTCTAAAAATAAGGCCACACCTTTATGTTATAAGATTGTTTGCATGTTTTCATGTCTGTTACCCCAGTACAGGGCACCAAATCTCTCATCAGCTGGGTAATTTGGCTGTTGTTTTGAGCATTTCCTGGCTTCAGGGATTTGCAGGTCTCAGATGGGACATCCCAACTCCTGGATGCTGCTCCTGGATTTGCAGTGCTGTGGTGCACCTAATTCTGATGGAAGAGATGCTTTGGGTGGGAGATTGCCATATTCAACAATGCACTGTCTATCATGTAAATATGTCTAATTCTAATTTAACCCCTTATCTAGGGGGTAAAGAAGCCTTGTGGGTTAATAAAGGCAGAGAAGCTGGAGGACAAGGAGGAAGAGGGCTGATCATAAGCATAACTCTGGTGCTCATTTGGAAGTCCTTAGGAAGAGGAGTAGCCTTTGCAAGTGATTTTACCCTGAAATTCATTGTTAGCCCTGTGCATCTTGGCCACGTGAGAGCAGAGGACTGCAGGAGTGATTCAAGGAAAGAAATATTTCTGTCTTTTGCAGAGGGCAGCATCTTTCATCAGGTTCATGACTTTGCCCCAGTTTACTCAGATCACCTGTATCACTGCCACAAGTAAGATGTGATACACCATGTCTAACACTTTCTCTCTTTGCAAGTCCTTTCCCCTTTGCATAGTCAAATAAAAGCTGGCTGAATTTTGAACTCATTTTAAACTTTTTGGACAGTTCCATCCTGATCAGTGCATCACCAAGGGCTTTCATGTGTATGGTGCATTGTCCCAACCTGTTCTGAGATATAATTCCTGCAGTGACAGACAGCAAAGGCAGCACTGCCAACAGCCAGGGAGGGCTTTTGTGTTTCCCATTAACAGTTACACCATTATTTAAGGCAATGAATTATTTTTTGAAACCCTGGGTACTGGGTTTAGAAAAGGAAAAATTGCATGCACAGCAAAGCTTCTGAGAGCAAACCCAGCCTGGATGTTTGGAGTTTTAAATGATTGATGGAAACTTTCTGTCTTTATTTTCAAGAGTGAACAAGCATCTGCTGTTGCAACTGCTGGTTAACAGGCTCTTTTCTCCATATGAAGTGGATCCAATTATATGCTCCATGCCATCCCAAGAGAAGAACAGAAGTAGCTCAAAGCAGGACTATTTAATAAAGGAGAGGCATAGGATTATGGAGAGTGTAATCTTTGCTGTACTTAAATAGGTTGCACTGAAAGGGAATTTGCCTTTCTTTCTCTTCGGAAAACAGCTGTTGTAAGGGCAGAGAAAAAGTAACCCAGTGAATTTAATTTTCCCTTGTCTTTGTTCTTGTAATTCTCTGTTGAATTTTATTTATTCTATATTAAAATATGCATGGAGTTTATTTATGTTTTATCCAAATCCCTATGAAAGAAGTACTGCTCTTCCCACTGACTTTGGTGACCTTTGGATCAAACTGCTAGTGCTGTTTCTATGACAGTTTTGGCAATAAATTCAAAGATGTTGCAGACAAAACAAAGTTTTCTTGACATTTATAAAAAGTGACAAATTATTTTTAAAAACTTCTGGAGGAAAAGCTGCACAATATGAAGGCATTTCTTGATGTTCTGATTTTTAAAATTACATTTTGGTGTACTTTTGTCATCCTGGAGATCTGTGTACCCTGCTAAAACTCAGTTTGTAGTATTAGATAAGGCTGTATTTTTCAGTGGTATTTTCTCCCATGATCCCTCTCTCCTGTGCTATTGTCAGCCACCCCACTCTCTTCCATCCAATGCACTTTTTCCAGCTAGAGGACAAAATGTCTGGGAAAATGCAGTGTAACAGTTGTTTATGACAGATTGTAATTTGGTTCCCTGTCACTTTCTAACTTTTCCATCAACAGCCCAACTAAATTTTCCTTCCCTGTCTTTCCCCCCACCTGTGAAATTTGCCCTTTCCTTGCCACCCCTGTAACAAACACTTCTGCAATCAGGTTTAGTTATGCTCTGTAGCTCCTTCTATGGATGTGTGTATGTTCCTTCTATGTAGTTCCTTCCTAGTACGCTCTTCTGTTCCTCCTTAGTTGCATCCTGTTTAAAAACTCAGAAAAGAAATATTTTCTTACTCTCTACTAGATCAGCCACAGTTTTTCTTAATTGGCCTTGGCCTTTTGATCTCCTTTCCTGCTCTGCAGTGATGCCCACGAGGGGTTTTGCTGAGCACTGGGCACCGAGTGTTGCAAGGATGAGCAGCTTGGGTTTGAAGGTTCAGCACTGAGCTCTTCTGCACCAGAGATCAGACAGGCCTGCCTGCTAATTGCTAGGAAGGGAAAGTGCTGGAAATATTTATGTTGATAAACTCTTGCAGAAGTATTCCTGCTGGAAGTGTCAGAAGCATTCCCTGTAGTACAGCTTGTGGTGGGTACTCACTTTTCCTTTCAAAACTTTCTGTGTTGTACTGCTCTTTCTGATTTTGGCACTTTGCACGCTTTCTAACAGACTTTCCTGAATCTTGTCTGTTTGTAAACTCCTGGTCACTGTCCAGTCACTGTCCTGGCTGATTCTCTTAGGCTGGATCATTCCTGGTCCTGAACAGGGAGTTACAGCTTCACCTGGATGGAAGCATGAGTTGTACAATTTTCTAGCCTGAAGATTCTGGAAAAGCATATTTGCATGAGTACTGTAGATGTTTACAGCTGCATTTTCATGCAGAACTTAAGCATTTCTTGAGAATCTGAAATGTGTGTTTTGTCTTATTTTTGTTCAACCTGTTTCCTTTTCTTCCTAAATATTACAGAAAAAAGAGTTAGCTGATGATCCTCTTTATTTTTCCCCAAGTTTTCTTTTTTTTCTCTTCACTGAGGGGGCTTTCAGCTTTTCATTCACCAAAATGATTCACTCTTCATTTATTCCAAAATGCCCTTGCTGAGAATCTGCAGGTCACTTTATAGCCCACTGTGCAAGCAGTTAACTGAAATTCTTAGGACTCTTTCTAAACCAGCTATTTCCTCCAAATTGGTCGTGTAATCCAGTGTAGTTTAAAGCCATTTTTGCTAGTAACTGTTCATAGTTTGGAGGTTTAACCTCACATGATGAATACACTGTAGTGTCCCTCATGGTAGTGTCCCATTTTTTGGCTTCCACTTCTGTTCTCTCTCCTTCTCTGGGCTCAGATTTTTCTAAATGAGCAAACCCCAAAGTTCACCATAGTTTTCTGTGTGATAGTGAAGGAAATTGTGGCTCCCAGCTCTTCAGAGGACTCTTCTTGGTGGTTGTATTTAGAACTTCCCCCTGGTCCCCTTGGGGAGTGATTAAATATCACTGTGGAAAGGGGGTGCACTGATCCACAGGTGGAGAAGCCCCAGGGTACCTTTCTGGAACATTATCAAAAGGCCTTTAAGGTAGTCAAAATAAATTGTCTCAGTGTGGGTTTTTTTTTATCCTCCAGTCTGTATGAAGCACTTCCCTTCCTCCTTTCTTCACTGTGGGTGACAAATGGAAAATTTGAAAGGCTGCTGAATACCGTGCATTTTCACAGTAGGTCAGGTGTTTAGCACAGGTGTTTCTGAACCAGCATTGCATTGGTAAAGTGCACTGTGCTTGATGACTTTACAATTTCAGCTTCTGTCCACGTGAAGCAGGAGCCTTCCATACACAGCACAGGCTGCAATTTAAGTTTGTGAAAATGATGGTTAGCTCAAGAGTAGAAAGGGTGGGCTTGGATCTCACTCACAAAGCAGAGTCAGCTGGTGAAGCTGCCAGAGATCTGGCAGGCTCAACAAAACTGTGGATTTAAAAAGGTACCCTGGTGAATTTAGCCCTTTTAGGTTCTGGAAATCAGTTACACTGGATTTTTGATTTTTCTTAATTGTCATTGTTATTCCTAAATATCTTTCAAATTATTTCAGTAAAGGCTGGATTAACAAATTATTTTTTCCTATTTACTAAACACAATGTAATTGTATTACATCTTCCTTTATTTATATTCAGATTATCAATATTTTTAAAGAAGAGAAAAATCTGTGTTGTATAATAAGTATAGCAGTCTCAATGATTACTTTTACTAAAACTCATGAAACTTGCAATTTAAATGAACTTTTTTGCATGGAATTCTCTTAAGACTGGGCTGTAATTCAGTACAACACAGAAAAGAAAAGAATCATGCAGCTTCAGAAATAACAGTGAGCAGAATTCAATGCTTTAATTTATGAATGTATTTGCACATTAATTTTGTATTTGTGTAGTCAAGGATGCATGCTTTGTTTATCTTCCATGTCTACTTTTCTGTTGGCAATATTCTGTTGTTATTTTCTTTGCTATTATTATTAGGTTTTATTATTTTTTGGTTTGTATTATCCTAGAACTGCAGAGCCAGATAATAAACAAGGTTTTCTTGTAGAAACTGCTTTGTTATCATATAAAAAAGAAATAGTATCTATTCTTAACATGTTATTGGGTGCAAAGAAAGGAGCAAGGACAAAGGCTGGGAAAACATAGAACTTGAATGAATAAATCTTGCCTAATGGTGGATATGTCTGATTATACAGTGCCACACTGTACATTTGTGCTTAAAGTCTAAAAGAAAATAGATATAAATACAACCTCATTTTTGCATTGCCAGTGATGTGACAGGGCAGAATTTTTGATGTTTCTCACCACTAGCTGTAGCTGCAAAGAAATTCAGATAGGGTGAACTAGTCCCACCTGCACCCCTGAACACAGTGAAGAATGTAAGCCAAACACTCTTTGTTTCAGAGTGGAAGGATTTAATGAGATCTCATGGATGCAGGATGGATTTAATGAGATCTGATGGATGCAGGGTGGGTTTAATGAGGATTTAATGAGATCTGATGGATGCAGGATGCAAGGGGGCCCAGCACATCCTCAGTCAGGAGATTCAGACATAAGGGCAGAAGCAGAAGACAAACATATGTACAGAACTCCTAGCTGGCAGTCTCTTAGATGTTTTTCATCAAAATTGCCCTAAATTGTCCTCCTGTCAGAGCACAGGACCCAATACATCAGAGGTGTCATTTACCATATCTACAGCAATCTGTTCAAGTAGGTGATGGTACAATTGATATGCAGATCCTGCAAATTTACACCACAGTCAAGAATTTCAAATCTCTTTGCCTGCTTTTGACAGAGCTGCAGAAGCTGCTGCTCTGGGGCTTTTAGATTTTTATTCATGCACAAGAGTGAATTTTGAAATGGTCCTTTTTCTCCACATTCCATAGTACCTGCCATCACCTGTAGCCCTCTTTGGATAATTTTAGATTTTTCTCTGCTTTTAACATCCAGCCTAGCATTTGAGCCAAAACCTACTTTCTCTTTGTGGGATTGTCATGCCCCTGACCTTGTGCCCAGCTCTTTTGTGGAAAACAAGCAATAATGAAAGTCACATTCAGAGTCATATCCTGATAGAGGGATCCTCTGTTGAATGTTATCTCATATTTCAGCAGCTTTGCTGGCTCCAGTGCTTGGAAACATTTAAATTCCCCTTTGGATGGGATGAATCCTTTTTTTTTTTTTTTTTTTAAAGTATTCTTTTAGCTTGTCCTCAAATATGTGCTTAACCCGATCATTCAGAGTCTCTTTCTGAGAATGAGCTTGGCAGACAGAGTGAGGCTCCCATGAGTGGATACAGCCTGTTAATTCCATTTTGAGGAGGTATCTACTTTTTCAGACACAGCAAAGATACCAAAAATGTGGAACATTTTGAGGAATGCTGTATGACTTACAGAATCTGTTCATAACACACAAAAAACCCCGCCTCAACTCACTTTCGTGTTTTAACGCTAATTCAAAATCCATTTATTTTCTTTTCATCCTTCCTACCTTTTGATGAAAATGTTTAATCTCTCTTTTACCCAGCACTGCTCTATCGGTGCAGTTAAGGTGAAAGAATACATTGTGGAAAGAAATACCTTATAAAATAAGTGAAAGCAAGAAATCATTAATTTTTGTAGTCATGCAATTTGAGAGAAAAACAGAATAACTGTGCTGTAGGTAGAGACGTTAATGTCACATGCTAAGTAAGGCAAGAGAATAGGTCTGATTCTTACCCTGGAGTTATTAAGAGATAATCGTTACATTGATATTGTAATGTATATATTGTACAGATACATTCCAATGGGAAGTTGAAGAAATATCCAATGTACTTATGGCTGATCTCCATGTACCATGATCCCTGTCCTGACTATGGAATTACTTGGTTTGCATGGGAATATCCAATCTTACAGCAAGGCCCTCTGAGGGTTAATGTGCCTTTATTGAACATGCAGGGCTTTCCCAGAAACTGGAAGCCCAGAGCAGGAACCATCTCCAGTGGCAGAGAAGGGGCTCTGCCAGCCCTGCTGAGCCCTGAGCAAAGGGTTTAGGTTCAGGTGGCACTGTAGTGCTGGAGAGGGAAGGTTCACAATTTTGTTTCTGCAGACAGCAGTTTATACCTTAAAAATTATCTGAGGAATCTTAAAACACACCTAAACTACACACACAAATTCTCTTTAAGACTTGTACATTGGCAGTGTGATGTAGAATGAACAAGGGGATTAAGATATGATCTCATATGGAAGTTCACCTCTAGTTTGGACAAATTGTTTCCTATAGTAATTTCTTTAAAAATATGAAAAGGATGTATGTAATATATACCCTACAAAAATGTGTTTACCTTATTCAGGGCCCAATTCACCAGAGAAATGAAAATTTCTTTTGAAAATGAAATTTTCAAAACATTACCTTCTGTGTGCATGGATTGCCTTTGGTTTTCCATTCCTGTGAAACTTTCCACTCAATTTTGCAAAATATTTACTCATGAAGTCACATTTAATGAAAGAAATTCAAGTGCTGTGAGAAAATCAAACTAATACACAATAGTTCAGTATTGTGTATTGATCCAATATTGATCTGTTTAAATTACTCTGCTTGGTTCTCATTGGAAAGGGGAATTTGGGATGACAGATGTGTTGCCCCTGCCTGATTTAGCTATGTACCTTCCTGGGTTGGTTTTTCCAGACCAAGGACATGGCCAGAATATTCTGATCTGTGGGCTGAGTTTCTTTTCAGTGGAAGCCAGAGCAGGATGGCTGTTGCATGCAAAAATCTCTCTCAGTAATGGAGCCATGGTGTTCAAGGGCACAGACCTATATTTAATATCTTGGAAGTGTTTCTGGGTCCATTGATTTAAACATAGCCATGATCCTCTTTCATCTTCAACTGAAATTTATGAAAATGTTACAGCTTGTGACTCACTGGGACTACAATGAATCTTGGGGGTTTTTACTGTCTCGTGATGTCCTTGATAAAGTTTGATTGCTCACTAGTTTTGCCTGGACCTCATCCAAAAGGTCCAAGCAAAACCAGTGAGCTTGATAATCATACCCCAAAGTGCCAGAATTGTCATATTTCCATTTCTTCTCAGCAAAATTAAAATGAGGGATGTCAGAGTTCTAACCACATCTTCTCTTATAATTCTTTCTCAAGAGTATTTTGGGTACAATCTTTCAGGTACAACTCTTTAAGTTCTTCCCTTAATCGTAGACAAAATTAACCCTAAAAACACTGCTAATTCTAATATTAGTCCCCCATACTCCTCTAACAGCTGTTTTTGAGTTTGTTACCTGTGGTGTGTTAGGTAGGATCACTCAAACCTTTTCAGGAGCAAGTGTTTGAATAGTGAAGAAAATGCACACCTGGACTCTTGGAAAGTACCACAATGAGGGTAGTACAACTTTGGTTTCATTTTCACTTCCTGGTGATGCTCTGCCATAGTACAAAATGCTCAGAAACTGAAGTCCACTGCATTTATGTTACAGTCAAATCTTGTGCTGTCTTTTTGATGTCTGAGAAACAATATTTTGAAGGAGCATTCCCAGCCAGAGGTATAGTGGGCTCCATTTGGGACTTAAGAAACCCTAAAAAATCTTTGTTTATCCTTCTCTCAATGAGAATTAGAGTAAATATTTAGCTTTTTACACTCTAACAATGAAAACCAGTACAGAAGCTGCTGTCAGCTAAGGTTTTCATCTGCCTGGGACCCCCATTTGTGGATGGGGTCATATATAACTTCAGATATTTGTTGCTCAGCTACTCAAGCATTGGGCAACACTAAATGGTCTCAGTTACCTGAACTGTAACAGCTTAGAGCAGTACCAATCTGCAGTTTGCATGTCTAGATTCATATTTAAGTGCCTACAGTTAAATGCCCCAGTTTGATTATTCAGTTATGACCATAACTGTAATAATATTAGTCAATAACTGTAATAATATTAGTCAATAACTGTAATAATATTAGTAAATAACTGTAAAATATTAGTCAATAACCATGATAAAAAACTGTATGGTTTCGCTAGAGGGGATATTGCCTTTCTGTCCTGTTACTGTTCTTTAAAAAGCAGTGATACAGAACAACCCACCCAATGACAGTGTTTGTGAGCCTGTCCAGAAATGGGGGGTTTATAAATTAAGATATTACTTCATCAGGAATTTGATCAGACTCTCAGTTTGATTTCAGAAACTAGTGGAATATTTCTTTGACTTTACTGGGTTTTGGAT
The DNA here is from genome assembly GCF_017590135.1 of Pyrgilauda ruficollis. Lineage (NCBI taxonomy): Eukaryota > Metazoa > Chordata > Aves > Passeriformes > Passeridae > Pyrgilauda > Pyrgilauda ruficollis. Next base: position 6,167,694 of record NW_024524377.1, on the reverse strand, counting down.
CAAGTCCTGTAAGGCACCATGCAAAAAAAGGAAAGAAGTTACCTATTCTTTTCTAATAGTGCTTCTGATTTTTTTTCTCCCTTCTAGACCTGTTTTAAGGCTTCACCTGCTAAAACTAAACCAGTCAGCTCCTGAAATTTGGATAGTGGCTCAGCTGAAGCACTCACATGCGGCAGGGTGAGTTTACCCTGTGACTTCCAGCTTCCCTTTCTGATGTGGTGTGTGATATTTGGGTTACCTCACAGCACAGCTGCTGAAGCTGAGAGCTTCCCTCGTGTGTCCCCTGTGGATGTAGGGGTGATCACAGATCAGGTACACTCTATCTTGCTGGACACTTGGCTCTCTTGTTAATGATAGGAATGGAAAAGCTCTTTAAATACTTGCTTTCATCTCCTTGTCTTTATCTTGTCTCCTCTATTTTATCAATTTACTTAGTGTGGGAACATCCTTTAGCTTTCATCTACCCAGGACTGTCTTTAAAAGGAACAAAGTGTTTTGGTACACAGTGGTCTTTTCCTCCACTCTGTCTCTCCAAAGGTAGTCAGATCATGCGCTTTATTTACTTTTTGGACATGTTTGCCGTTCAGATATTATCACCCACCTGGTTTCCTTGACAAGAGCTCACTGTGTTACAGCAGTTGTCCCTGCTGCTGTTCAGAGCACAGGTGGTGACAGCAGGATGAGGCTGTCTGGAGAGTTTCTTCTCCTGTTAAGAGCTTAAAGGTCTTTACTGAAAGAATCTGAGGTGCTCTGCAGCAGGATGAGTGAAAAGTGAGTTGGATCAGTGCTCCAACTTCTCCTGTGTCCCACACCTGACACACAGCCTGAGCTGGTGGGTGCCTGTGGCAGAGAGGGTGGAACTAAATGGTCTGGGGGCTCCCTTCCAACCCTTGCCTCTCTCTGGCTCTCTGTTATAGCTTGTTCATGGTGCTCTGAATGGAAAGCATCCCTTGTTCACTGCCTGATCAGTCCTTGATTACCCCTAATGCCTCCCCAGCATACCTGTAGTGCCAGTCTGCTGAGCTGTTTCAAGTGCTAATTCCTCCCTGTAGTTGCTTAGACATGAAATGGTCTCTTAGTGTAAAAGCTTACTAATTTCTACCCACAAATAATTTTGAAGTTAAAGCAAAAGACCTAACCTTTTTTGTTTTCTGAAAGATTTATGAAATAATAATCAAATATCCAATTTGTTCTGATGTTTCAAAATTATGTGGCTATTAGGTATTTTCCCTTGTGCTTTTATATTCCATTTTGTTATTTTGTGAGTGTGTAGGGTGGTATATTGACTATATTTGAATCTGACCCATTGAATTACTTCACTGTTTACAGTGACCATCCACTGAAACTTAGATATTCATGTTTCAAATTATGATGTTGCAAATTCAATTAGATTTTCTCGCTAATCTAATCCACATAAACATTAAAAATTAAAAGGAGTGTAGGAGCCGTCAAATGTCATCTCACTGTTTTGCATATTTATTTTGTCTGAGTTTTAAGTAAGTTAATTATTCAGTGAAAACTTTGAAACTAAATCATCTCTGATGTTTTGATCAGCGGCACTGCTGGTCTCTCAAAATAATGACCTTTAAATATAAATCACAAGGTTTCTTTGCCTACACTGTGACAAAGCACTGACAAAGAACCATCACACTGTATTTTTCCATGTCATATGCAGATAAGGTTCTATTTTCTTTCATCTTCTGTAGTAATATAAAGTTAAGAAGATGTTAAATAGCCAAATCATGCTGCATTTTTACATAATTAAGCAAAATCATGTCATTAGGAAAAATGGGTTGAGATTACTAAACAATCTTGGGATATGGAGGCATGATTTAGACACATACCTTGTATTAAAATTAATGAGGATAACAGTAATTCCTCTACATCATTTTGAATATCTCAGCAAAAAGCGGCAACTTGAGACTTTTTAGAGGTAAATTATTATTGATGTACATTGTCATTCATGGTGAAATTAATGGCCAGACAAATATGGTAACAAAGTGTATTTCATATAATTTCTCATTTGCTTTACACTACACAAGCAAACAATACAATGCAGAGAGAGAAACAAGCTAAAAATAACTCACAGCCATGGGACCATTAATCTTGTTTCCTACCTCTCCAATAACAAAACCTGAGCTTATTTTGACAAGAGGAAATGAAGGCTCTCTACATTAAATGTTCAACCACGTGTGGTCTCAGAGCTATTATTCACAGGCTATTAAACATATATATTCATTATATTTAAGGGTATGGGTTTGTTAATTTTTAATGGCTTGCTTGTAACTGTGGATGTTGATACAACAAACTTTTATTCTGCAGAAGGAACAGATTCCAAGGTTCATGGGGTTTTTTAGCAACAGTTTCATCTGTAAATTTTAGATTAAAGATGTGTTTTGGCCACCTGTCTTGTGACTGTGCTGAAGGATTGGGTCAGAGGATAAACTGGGAGTCCCAGTGTATGTTATAGTATGCTGTTGACTTTGGGCATAAAAATATTACTCTTTTCTGCCTGTTGGTATTATCAAGCTCCCTTTGAAGCCTGTGCTTGTACCTGTGCTGTGAGTTCTTGCTTCTGATGGAGGAAAACATCATTCTAGTATGTCCTTTCCAGCCCAAAGTGCCATAACTTGCTTTCAAAAACACAGAGAAATGACTACTAGGCATTAAAGGTCACATCATCCTTCCATATTTTAAGGTCAAACTGGGAACAATGGTCCCCATATATTTTGTGTATGCATATAGCAGGTCCTGAGCTCTTGTAGCATTAAGCCAAGCTCGTATTGCAGTGCTTTTTCATTGGTTGGAGTCATTTTCCTACCACTGATAGTGACTGAGTTTGATAAAAAGATCAAGAAATCATCCCAAGGGGGAGATGGCCAGCCCAGGTGTGAAGATTGGGATGTGTCAGTCTCCACAGAGTGCTGTGCAATGAAGGGCTCACTCACAGGCTGAGGCTCACCCTCAGGTTCCTTGGAAAGGTTTGTGGCAGGAGCTCACATACTTGCCCTCAGATTGCAAAAGAAATCCCAACATTTTAACACATGTATTATGTTTCTTCATGCTTTTCTAGCTGGCCAGGAAAAGCTCTGCCAGTTAACATCAGTAGAAAACTACAGCTTTTAGTTGAGTTATAACAGAGACACTCAGGCATGAAGCAGGCATGAAATAAGCCTCAATTTTTGATAGGTGGGTTTCTTGTTCCCCTCAGTGACAGCTGAATGAAAACTAGTATTGCACTGTTCTTTAAATGTCTTGCTATTAACTCTGTGCAAATGTAACATTTAGGGTGCAAGAAGCACTGTAGATCTGGCTTTTCACATACCACTTTATAGAGGACTATTCCTATTTTTCTCAGAGGCTGTAAATGATTAAAAAAGCAAGCAAAGGAGATATAAAAGTATCACTGAGATCTAAATGAAAGAACACGGGGAATATATGTATTCCATTTGTTGAAATAAAGACATTCGAACATCTACCCGTGAGCTTCCTTGCAATACACAGTGTGATTTGCTTTAGGCATTTTAGCAGTTATAAAAAAGACATTTCTAGGAAACATTTCTGCAGAAATGTGCTTCTACAGGCTTCCCTGTGAGTCCTGTGTGGAGAAGTTAAGGCTCACTTGGTGGGTTACACGCTGGAGTCTAGAAAAAGCAATTTGTAGTAACTATCAAAATATTATTATTTATTTATTTTATTTGATTATTTTGATTATTTTGCATATCTGGATGTACAAAATATTTATTATGTCATCTCAAAGGATCAACACATCAACATCTCAAAGGATGAGATTACTTTCTCTCTAGCAAGTCACACACAGGAGCTGGACAGTGCATATTCCTCAGGAAGTTCAGATTTGTGACTTTATATACAATCAAAATTATATTGTAGGAAAAGGCAGAAAAGGCCATTTGGAGTTTCTATGTGAAATAAGTAGGTTTTTGGATTTTTTTTCTCTATGGTCAGACAAAAATGACAAAGTCATAATTACAATGGGACATTCAAATTCACTCAAAAAAGCACATTTCCCCTACCCTGCCCCACTGTTCATTTTTCAGTTTCTTTGAATGAAGTGATTTTCTTAATATGAAAAGGAGCACACAGTCCCCTGGATGGATTTTGTCCTATGGATGTTGATTCTGGCTCAAGTTCTACAGATAATTGTTTATCCATTCAGTATTGAGCACATGAGAAAATATTTGACTAAAGAAAAAAATCACCAATGATATGTAAAAGACCCCTTGGAAGTTTGATTTAAATCAGGAAAGATTAAATCAGGAAATAGCACTGCTTTTATTGGTAATTGATAATTATAGTATTAAGATTTATTAATTTATCTTCAATAGTGTTCCCGGGTAGCAAAACATCTCTGGGTTATCAACACTCTCTCCAGCAAAAATCCAAAATACAGACCCAAAGCAGACCCAAACCCAGTTCTGTTATAACCAAAGCAAGAACAGAGACAAGAAGTTTAAAATGAATATGTAATTTGGAAGATGAAATGCTTTGGTGAGAGCATAAAACTGAATTTCTGAACAGGCTTCAAGCTACTCCACGTAATATAATTTCATGTGGTTGTCATTTCTGCTTTTATTGCTCAGTGAGTGGTGAGACATTGTGTGACTAGACAAGTTTTATCTTGCTGGAGGATTTCTTAAGAAGGCTCTTTTATACATTTTTCTGAAGTGCCAGTTACTTTCCAGTTAAATCAAGTTTCCAATGAGCTTTTTTTAAGAAACTTCCACCAGTCTCTTTCATCCCCTCAAAACTTCAGAGCTAGGTTCAGATCTTACCTTGAATGCTCCCTCAATACCTCTTTAAGTTTCCTGTGATGTTTATAGAAAAGTGGATTTGGAAATACAAAGCCTGCAGTTAGAAGGACACGAGGGCTGAGGTAAAAAGCACCATCAAAGGAGGCACCTGGTGGGACAGGACCTTGCCATATGCACTCTGATTCTCTGGCAGGCCACATTAAAAAAGGATTTAACCACGTATCCTGGTGTGCCTAAACTCTAGAAAAAAAAAATTGTATAATATTTGCTTTTATGTGTTCCTTTTATCACTTCCTTCAGTTTGTGCCACAACATTAGTGTTTTCTTAATGCTGTTTTAGGGTGTGATTTAAACTTTATTTTCTTTTCCTCATAGTACATATCTTGACAGAAGCCTGTGAGCTGTGATTGCAGCTTGCCTTCTGAGTAAACTGCATTTGCAGTCTCTGGCTAATTTGGAATTGTTAGGAGAAATACGTCTGTACTTTATTTTTTTCTTGGCTATTACCAGTCTTTTGACAAAGGTTTTGGGTTATTCCAGTGATAGAAAATTGTATATTTTCCAATTTATTTATTTCCAGATCCACAGGAGGGTCTGGGTGTAGCAAGGGCTGGTTGAGGTGCTGAGCTGCAGAAAGATGATGATAAAAGCCTGCACTTTTTCAGACTGTGTCCCATGGGATCCTTTTAGGAGCACCCCCATGGCACTTGAAAAACTTGAAGGAATCAAGATATCATCAAGAATTTAATTTCTTTTGGATCTACGCCAGTTTGTTAAGGGTTTTGGAATCCATCATGCTGGAAGTCACTATAAATATGTGTTTCTGCTCTCATAAATTGTGTTTCCCCACAGCATACTGAAATAAGCAGATGCCACTGAGGATAATCAAGCATAGTATCTTCTACTCATTTTTTAATATAAACTAGCTTATCAGCTGATTAGAAAAAAGATGCATGTCATATAATCAAGAAAAATGAGATAAATATTAGCATATTAAATCACCTCTGCCCAAAAAATTATTGATAGTTCAACACTTAAAGACGAGAATATCCTTTGTGAAGAGAAGGAAACTTCTCTGTACATAAAAGAAAATTAGCTCAACAAATAATCTTCTATAGTCCTTTCGTAATTACCTTTGACTTTGAGCAAGAATTCTGTGTTTCAGAATCTAACTTTTATCTACCACGCTGTCCTTGGATTAAAACACTCTTTATGGCATCCCATTTGTTGCCATGGAATTGGATGTAATGACAGATTCAACATTGTGGATTCTCTGGAAGAAACAGTATGGGGAGAAGAGTTGGGAGAAAAAGAAAAGGCAAATATTGAATGTGAATAGGTTTCTTTTGGAATTAGAAATTGTGAGAAAAATTGATATTGGCTGAAAATATAATGGCTTAGAATCTAATGTGAGCACAAGGATTGAGTCTGCAAAGTTTTGTTTTGTTTTGCTTTTTTATTTGACATTTTCCTTTTTGTGATGAGCAGCTGTTCATGCCATGGACTCCATTGAAGTCAGTCCTTCATGCTTGTGCAAAAAACTACTTCAGAAACAATATTAATTTGCTTCTCTGGAGAGGGCTAGTGCCTGGAAGTCTAAGGAAATTTTACATTTTCCTTCTCAGCTGAGGGAAAGTTTGGATCTGTACATTTTTCCCCATTTCTCCAGGAGAATACAGGATGCAGCTGTAATTGTTTCCTTGGGATGCTTTAGGATCATGACATTCACCATCAGGAGAGGAGATGGGCTTTCCTGCAGCTGTAAAACTCTCACTTTTCCAATAAATTAAGGTTATTTCCCTTCAGCAGTAAATGTGTAATGGGTAACTAATGAAAAATGGATAGGCCAGTGGAGAGCCTCTGCTCTCCAGTAATGTTGATAACTGGAGATGGCCATGGCTCACTTTTCAGGAATGGAGTGGGATTATCTTTCTTGTGTCCCTTACATTCCCTCAGGGAGCAGTGTTGTGAGCCAGACCTGTCAGCAGCAAAGAATAGAGCTGTCCCCCTTGCTACCTTGCTAACATCAGAATATTTTAGCCAAAGCAAAAAACATTTAGCATATTTGGCTTCTGATACAAAAGTTTAGTTCCATTCAGCAGTGGGACAATTATTCTAATAAAGTGGGTAAATATTATAGGATAAGCAAATGGAAATGCATTGAATCAAAGCTTCACATGAAGCTTGCTCCTGGAGGCACCCAACACAGAGACTGGACAGTCCATTAATATTTCTGGAGAATGATTCTGACCATCTGGGGAATTAAGAACTGTTGTTTCAGCTGTAGCTTATATTTTTCATAGCTCCATCAGCTTCCTTGTGGTTTGACATTGGAAGGCAACACCGCATATCCATTTACACAGAGGAAGCACATTCCAAAATATACCTGGGCTTTACTGAATATATCTGAATAAAATCTTCAAACCATGTCCCAAGATGCTCTGGGCTCAGATTAAAACACAGCAAAACCTGGGCTACATTCTCCAGTGGCACAAATTCCCACATTTGCAAAAACATCTCTCTGTCAGGGCTCTGGAGGGTTTATCTCAGGAATACAGTAGGACCTGTTTCCAAACTTGACTGACACCTCTAATTGAATATTGATAGAAATGTTGGCTTCTCCTAAAGTGGAACCATACTGAAACACCTGAGGATAATGAACAAGGCAAGAAAAAACAAAGAAAGCTTGCTTATATCTGATGATGTTTGCTTGGTTTTCTCTGTGGTACCTGGAAAATGCAGTGCCATGGGTAGGCTGTTGTAGCAGCCAGAAAAAAATGTCAAGGCTGTTCCAGCCATGAAGATTTCCATTTGGGTTGAATAGCCCTGTACTTTCCTGCAACTATGGATGTAAAAATAGAAAAGGAATAATAGTACTTGTTTAGAATCACTGTGTATCCATAAGGGAGAAGAATGTTCTATAGGTTATCATTCATTTATAATATGAGTGGGTGAATTGAGTTTGAGTGAGCTTCTGGATAATTTATCAGAAATGAATAATGCAAAGTGATTCTTAAAAAAAAAATCAAGTAAATCATTGTGTAACAACAGCCCTGCACTAAACAAACTGCTGCTTCTGGAATAGACACTTCCTGTAATTGTAAATCCTTCTCCAAAAGGAAAAATCCTACTTCTTATAGCACAAAGATGCCAGAGCAGGCTCTGAAGACATCCTGAAAAGCAGAAGACAGAGAGAAGATTCTCTGTAAAATGAAGAATAGAAAAAGAGAGAAAGCAATGGGGGATTCATATGCTTACAAAGCAGAAATGGGTCACGTTGGGTGGAAAAAAATGAACCTCAGGACAACAGAAGAGTGACCTGATAAAATGCAATATACTGAAAAGGAGGGCCAAGATCCGTGGGTGGGGGAGGGAGGATGCTCTGTGTGGTGAGCGCTGAAGCTGACAGATGAAGGGCACAGTACAGCCAAACAAGGGGACAAACTTGCAAGTGATTAAATACACTATTCAAAAGACATTAAGTTCCTGTGGAAGACAGATGGAGTTGACATTAGGAGAAGAAAGCTGCAAATAGAAATGGGAGGAGCAACTGAACTTTAGGTTTCTCTCTGGAGGTGAATTTTATGTTTGTTTTTATTGTCTTTTGTGGTTTTTTTTTTTGTGGTTTTTTCGTTGTTTTTTTTTAACAGAATTTGCAAAACAAATAACAGACTCATAAAGGAGTGATGGCTTTTCTTTTATTCACTTCCAGTACATCTTGTTTGCATACAGGTCTGGTCCCCACCCTCCTATCAATCACAAGTGTCTGGTACCCCAGATGTTTAGGCTGATTAATTTGTGTTAGAGTTAATATGTGTGACAACTTGTGCTTAATATCACTAACAACAGTTTGGTGTGGGATTACCTGGGTTTACTGTGAAAAAAGATCTGGTTGATTTTAATAGATTATTGTACATCATGGCTACATGCTCATGATGAGAGTTTGAAAGAGGTCTCTGCTGCACAACTCAGATGTGAGTCCAGAGATTGATACTCCCCTCTAATTTGGATCTATTCAGTTTTGACTTGGCTCATTATGAATGGAAAGACCAGCTGCAAAATTCAGATGATGTTCTAAGTTTGGAATCTGAGACTTGCCAGAGGTCAGGGACTTTCAGAGATAAAAGTGAGGTTTAGAGCTATCTCTAATAGGAAGATAATATATATTTTAGAAGGAATGGCTCTCATCTGTGATTTACCACGTACATCACACAGTGAAGGTTTTTACAAAAACTCTGCTTGTGTGATCCTCAGTGACAGTTCTGTGTGTTGCCTGGATCAGATTCTGATCTGTTACTGTCCTAAGTCAGCTGTGAATCTGTAATATTTCTGTTAGGTGTGAGAGGGGAGTAGCATAAGGGAATAGTAGGTATGGCATACATGAGACTGCATGTCACTTACAATTGTAACATATAGCATTTGTCATTACACTTTACAAGTCCTAAGGGCTAGATCTGGAAAACAGTTCCATGCCTAAGGCAGGATTTAGGCAGAATTAAGATATTATATTCTGAAACTGTAAACCAAAATAGCTGTTTCAGCTCTTTGCTCTTTCTTGAAACAGGTTTTTTTCACTTGATATTTTTGTAGGTGTCAGAGCAGATGTTAATTCCTGCAGGGGCCCAGCTGGCTGCTGTACCCCAAACTTCTTTACAGCAAGGCAGAATTATACTCAACAGGAAATGCAGAGGTTTAGTATTTGCCTTTTTATTGCTGTAGTCCAGGTCTTTCAATTTCAAACCTAAATGTCAACCAATATTGTTAGGATCCCTTGGGAGCGAGAGTGGCAAACCAGGATACAGCACCACAGAGATTAACAAATTCATCCTGCTGCTCTGAGCTGAGGTGCTGATTCATAGCACTGAAATTTTGCATTGTGCCACTGTGCTCCTGGGAAGGAGAGATATGGGGAATGGTACCCTGAGGAGGCTTGCCAGGAGGGGATGGAGAGGAGCTCTGTGCCACGGGACATGGCTGTCAAGCACAGCTGAGCAGTTAAAATCCATGCTGGGAAGGGAGCAGACCCCTGCCAGCACCCTCAGCTCTGAGAGGTGGCTAAAGAGCACAGCACAGAGCTCACCCAGGCTTGCACTGGCACTGCTAAATATCTGAGACCTGAATCATTCAGGTGTCACCCTGCATACATTTTTCAGGTGCTCCCAACAGGCATGCTGTTGATTTTTGTCTCCTACATCTTGTCCATGATCTATGGTTTACATCAAGGTTTCATGCATTTAAAGTACCTCACCTAGTGCTTTTGCTTTGTAATAACCCAGTAAGTTTTGAATACAGTCTATCTGGCTGTATTTTAAGTAGAATACTTTTTCATGTAGTTCTATAGAAACACTGACTTTTTCTCCCTCTTTGGAGATGTGTCCTACCTCTGTATCCTCTCCTTGCCTTAATTTTTGGGTCACATATGACACTGCCTTATTCATACTGTTAGGCAGAGGACCTACAAGAAACCCTAACATAAAAAATTAAGTTGATGGTTCAGCGATGTTCAGAAGTACCCCAGGGATACAGCCTTTTTCTTCATCTAAGAATTCCTGCTTCATGTGATCCTTGGAGCATTGAGGTAAAAATTAAGCCTGAGTTAAATTAGCTCAGTGCAGAAAAGGAACTTTGTTGCATTGAAGAATTTTCTGTGATGCCTGTGTATAAAGTACACAGCCTAACTGTAATTTTATTACTTATTTTAGAACTAGGCCTAAGACTGAATAGGTTTTTTTTTTGTGTAGGGGAAGGTGAAAAGACTTCCAGTTTTGCCAATTAGTGCAGCATTAAATTGCTCGATAACTTCAAGCTGAGGACAGCTGTAAATCTCAGAGCAGCTGTCATGGCCATTCAGTGAGGAGTTCAGCATCTGAAATGCTTGTCTAGAGACATGGCTGAGGAGATCAAGCCTTGTAGGTACTGCATGTAATCTGAAAAGAGGCCCTGGATGAAGTGTTTTGGAAGGGTTGATCCATTTATGTTAAATCAGGGGAGGTGAGATGCAATTAGCAACTACTTGGTAGCTGAAGCACTATCCACTGTCCTTGGTGCATCTCCCAGCAAACAGGATCGACTGGGAATAGGAACAAAGGCTGCTCTTAGGCTCAATAAAGACATCAGGAAAAAATTTCACCTGCTCATCTAGCAGGACTTTTTGTCTCCATCTCAGTGGCAACCAGCTCAGCTGGAGAGGCAACATCCAAACAGCTGCTCACTGACTTGTTTGAGATGTCAGCAATATGAGCAGAAGTCACAGAATGTTGTCATTTTAATTGCATAAACCCAGGCAAAGATTCTCTAAATCTTGAGAGAGGGTGAGGCAAGGTCTCCCTGGTTTTCTTTTATTATGGTGAGATAAACCATGCACTAGGATTGCCAGTAGTCTCAATTTCCTGTGAAAAAGGAGGATAAGTAGTACATGTGCAGATGTGTAGTGCAGGATTGCCTATATTTTAATCCTATAAGATAGAAAACAGGATGAATAACAGGATCATACCCATTCCTATGGATATCCATACTGACTGAACCTTTAATTAAGCAGCAGGTGTGCACCGGGGAATAATCTGTTTCTAGTGCTTCTCTTATTAATTGCCTACTCTGACAGTGTCATCCATTGCTTTTATACAAGGTATTATTTCAGTTTTAATCTGCTACATTTAGTCTTTATAAAAATAAAAAGGCACAAAAAAAGCCCAAAACAAACTCAGGGTTCTATGAAATTAAAAAAAAAACAAAAAAAAAAAAAAACAAAGCGAAATCCTCTTGGATTTTTATTTAGTATAATTTTTCTATCTAAAATTTCTCTGAAAGGAAGGTATTATTTATAAACACCTGACCAGTGTTAAAACTTCCTTGAGCAAGAGCCTGTGCAGGCAGTGTTTGACTTCTGCCTACTCAGGAACCTTTAGGGCACCAGACTCTCAGGCTCCCAGTCACACTCTACTTGCAGAGCAGTTCATGAAAGCCTCACCAGACAGATTCAATATGCAGCTAATTAATCCAAGAATGTTTTTTTTTCTCAGCTTTTCCTTAACTCTCTGTTGAAGTCTCTCAGGTGAGCACACAGCACCGATTAGCTGAGTACAAAGCTGGCACTGTCCTGTGAGTTGCTGCAGGAATGGGAATTTGAAATCTGATTTTTCTGAAGGGCTTTCTCCAATCCAGCTAAGACAAGGACAGCCTAAATGTTTTATCTTAGCCTGTATGGATAAGAAGGGAACTGTGGAGGTGGAGGTTGAATATCCTTAAATCCATTGACAGGAGGCTCTTAAGGTGTAATGGTCTTTTGGATTATAATTGCAACAATTTTGGTTTTTTTAAACATAATCTTTAAACTAGAGTAGTGTTTACAACAGGCTACACATTAACATCTCTAACTGAAAACATGTACACAAAGTAGTACCAAATTGCCTAATAGCACTGGCAATTGTCAAATATTCAGGCTTTAGGATTTTGCTAAGCACACACTTTAAAAAGTAAAAATTCATTGACTGCATGGGTACTTGAACAAAGTTTGTGTATCCCTGTCAGCAAAAGAAGACATTCAGCAGCTTTTTAATTAAAAGTTTCCCACATAGGTAAACCTCCTCAGACCTCCTTCAATTTAAAAAGCAAAATCCATCTCTGATGAAAACCTGCACTATATTTGTTCAGTTTAAGAGTTGTTTTAAATGTGCACTGTGAGCTGGTTTGGAAGAGGATTGCAGTGACAGAGGTAGCACACTCTGTGCTGGTTGGATCCCACAGACTCTGAAGCCAGAAAAGCAAATTGACCTTACTGAAATGAACCTGTTTTACTCTGGATGCTTCAAAGGGATTCAATCTCTCTGAATAGTTCTGCCAGAACAGCCTTTATAAGAATAAAGCCTTTCTGTAAAAAGTAGCTTTCACAGAAAGGGCAAATACCCATAAAATCAGGATATGCATAAATTGAAGTAATTGTTAAACCTTCAGAGATAGGCTTTAATTGTGGTCTCAAAAAGATTTTTTCTACTTGAAAATATTTTCAGTATTATGACCTCTCCCCAGTTAATTTGTAGTTAATTAACAGTTTGTCTTGGCTAACCTCAGCCTGCTACTCAGCCCCATGCAGTCTCTTGCTCAGTTCCTCACAGTGGGATGGGAAAGAGAACTGGAAAGTCAAAAATGAGGCAACTTGTGAGTTGAGATAATTTCCCAAGGGCAGGCAGGTATAGCCATGCCCAGGACATCTGGGGTTTATTATCTGTTATTGGTTACTGGGGAAGAAAAACTCCATCATTCAGAAAGTGCCCACTTCCTCCTCCTCCCCACAGCTCTGTATGTTGAGCAAGACCATGGCATGGGATGGGGATGGGGATGGGATGGGACGTCCCCTGGGTCAGTGGGATCAGCTGTCCTGCCTCGTGCCCTCCTGGCCTCCTCACTGGGGTGAGAGGCAGAAAAGGCTTTGGCTCTGTGTAAGCTCTGCTCAGCAGCAGGGAAATATCCCTGTGATATCAACTCTGTTTCCAGCACAAATCCCAAACCCAGCCCCATCCCAGCTACCATGGAGGACTTTAACCCTACCCCAGCCACGACCAGGACACAGTCACAGATTTCAGGAGAAAAACACAGTGGAAATGATGTTCTGGGTCATCAAGCTTTCCACCTTCATAAGTAATTGAAGCTCACAGTATTAAAGGTCCCATCAGACATAAGTTTGAGTCTTGGTGGGTCTTCTGACAGCAGTTTGCTTTTCCAAATTTTGTTGTGTCATTCAGAACATAAAAAGCCTCGGCTGTGAGCACTGCAGTGAGCAATGTTTGGAGAGGAAGAGTGGGAGTTAAAGTATCTGGCTTATTTTCTTTGCAGCTGTAATAACTCAGAATAATAATAATTGTGCCTCTCTTCAATGAAAAAGGAGTAGGTACACTCATGGCTCTTGAAAAGCACTTGAAGACTCATGGGTAGTAAGCAAAAACAAAGTAATTTAACTTGGTTATTTGTTGAGATAGAGTAATCAAAGTGCATCCCCTAGAAGTGCCTGTACATAATTGTTTGGCATTGATCAAGTGGAATACTTATATTTTTACATTAAATTAGGTTTTATAACAGCAAAAATAAACCCTAATTTTACTTATAATGCCTTTTGGGGACAAATCCCCTGAAATGGGATGTTTTGAATTATGCACAGATCATATTTGCATCTCTTTCTGCAGTATATTTGTCCAAAAAGGCTCTTGGAAACTCTGGAGATGAGATTGGGGAAAAAGACCTGGAGGAGTATTATTTATGAAACTATCTTTCCTCTTCAGCTTTTCCAAAATACAGAGGAAATGTTGGAGACCTACTGGATAATGCTGTTTCTGTCACTGGTGAGCAAATACTGGCTGGCTCTTCCAAGAACCTGTAGTCTTTATTCTCATTAATGTTCTCCTAGAGACAAATGAGCTGCATTTTCAGAACAATTTAGGGGGTCATGTTGCTTTCTACTCTGTATAAGAATTTTAACAGAGAGCCATGGTTTTCCCCTCCAGCTCCTTCATATGCAGCTTTCAGAAAGGTTTACACTGAAAGTTCAGAGCAATTTCTGATTCCTTAGCTGGGTGTTTCTTGGTGCAAGTAATAAACAACAAATATATTTCCTTTTGCCAGTTAGATTGTGTAGGGTATTATATTGTGGTGCTGTATGGTGCTGTAGGAAACCTTCAATGCAAGATATTATAGAAAAGGAAGATGATTTAACTTAAAGACAAATATAACCTCACACTCACCCTCTCATATCAACTGCAATAATAATTTTTAAGCACAAAAATATGCATGTGAGTAGCTCAAGTACCAGGATTTGTATCCAGGAGGTCTGAACAAGGTTTTGCACTGAAAAAGAGGACAAAGGGTATTGCCCAGCAAAGAAAAGAAGAATTAAATTGCGTGAAGTGAGAATAAAACTTTGAAGTCGAAGCTTGGCAAAATTGACAAGTTTTCTGGAATAAACATTTTGTCTCTTGATATTTTACACTCTCTAATGAGCAGTACTGATACATAATTGGAAGTAATGTAATTAACTGCCAAAGATGATTAAAAATATGTTTTTATAAATTAATTAAAAAAAAAAAAACCCTCACTCCCTTGTTACTCTGCTAAACTGATAATAAAAGAAGTGATTCCTTTACTGAACTGAGTTCTACAGTTTCACTGGTATTTAAATTGAATTTTGAGTGAAGTATGCAGAGAAGCAACATTCCTGTAAATAAGATATGGAGCTCTTCCCCAGCTGTGCACCTCAAAGCTCTGCACAGGGACAAGCTGTGTTACCTCTGCTCCTGGAGCTGGGCCACGTTTGCTGCCTCTGCTGGGGAACGTGAATTCCCTCTGAGCTGTCTTGTGTGAGCAAAGCAAAGGTGTTTTGTGTCCTTGCCCCATTTACTGGCATTTACCTCTTAGGATGATTTATTCCCACCTCACAACTGTCCCTTCATCTAGATGGTTTTAACTGCTGTTATAATTTAAGTGTATATTAAAAAAATATGAGCACCATTCACATCACATTGCTTTTGAGGCACAAGGACAGAGTAATTCCCACTCCCCCTGCAAACAGACAACTGAAAAGAGATGGAGTTCATCAGTAAGGCTTTGGACTGCTATTGTGATCAAGAGGCATTTAATGTTTGCCTTAATTTATCATACTATCTTGTCTGCTGGCCTTCAAAATAGCCAGCACAGAGATGTTTATATCTTTATTTGGTTTGGTTTTGTCTTGATTTGGTTTCTCCTGCATGCAGTAACAGCATCTTAATCTAGCTGATCAATCATCTTCAGGGCAAAGGAGATTAAGTGTTAGAGTTTTTATATCTGTACTTGTTTAAAGAAGGCAGCCAGGTTCTGGATAATTAAAGGATTATTTAATTAAGTGAATCTGAGAAATTACTTGAGTACTTAATTCCAGTCTTAGAATTATTTCTGAAATAATGAAGAATATTTAAAAAAAAAAAGAAATGTTGAATTGAAAGCCATAGACAAAGGTTTCTGCTCTACAGAGGAATGTGTTTATTCTCTTTTTCTATGACCCCCTATCTGATTATCGTCTCATTCTTAACCCCAGGGAAGTGCATGTTCCAAGTGCCACATACTGGCCAGAAACCATTGGTAAACAAATATCAGGGATAGTGGCTTGAGAAAGAGAGACATGAACTGAATTCTTACACTAGTAGTGAGCATTTTGGGTTCAGCATTCAGGTTGTAGCTCTGGAGGTTTGGAATCGGTTGTATTTTATTTCCTTAAGCTCAACCCTCTTTGTTGCCAAAAGTGAGTTTCTCTTTTTGAGCTCATGTCAGATTTCAGCAGTGCTGTTTCATAATTCAGTTTACCTGAACTTGGGACTAAAATAAATAAATAAATAAATAAATAAATAAATACAAGTGAAGGGGACTGAACAAAACCTGTGCGTTTGGGTCCTTACTGCACCTTTCAGCACTGCAAAGGAACTTACCTTGTTTATAGCATTTATCATCAAAATAGTTATAAATTTAACAGTTCAAATGAAGAACCATGGTATTTTGGTGCTTTCTTCTTCCTCATGCCAGGATCCATTTAGGATCATTTTAATGTTTGCTATTCCACTTGTTCACCTTTTTCTTTCTTCATTGATCTGCAGCCTTATGTAATTTCAAAATGGACTTACTGTACCTGGTTCTTTGTACAAATGTTGGCTACTTCTCTGTTTCCTGCTACCTCCAAAATCTATTTTTCTGGCTCCAGGTCTTTAATCACCAATGAGTTGTTTATAGCCATGAGGTCTCCAGTGTCAGCCCATGCCCCCTCTACCATGTTAAAGACAGAAACATTTTTCAATACTTGATTCACCTTTCTGACTTTCTGTCTTGATGGTTTGTCCAATACTTTCCACTGTGCCAACTTTTCTTTTTTATTTGGACCATTTGGGTTCTCAGTGGCACAGAGCCCATCTGTGGGGCATGAAAAAAAACAAAATGAGAAAATTGTGAGGTACTGGTGTGATAATGTGCTTTTTCTTCACACCCACGGTTAAGGCAGGAGGTGCATGTGCATATATTGGAGTTCTGGAAATAGCTCTAAACACATCCTCTCCTTGTTTTAAAGCATCCTCTGCTGCTCTAAAATACTTAAAAGTAGCAGCATCTATTTTGGGTGACTCATAATCTGCAAATGAAGAGTGGGGGTCAGTCACAGGTGGCTGACTGCAAACAGCACCAAACAGGCTCAGAGAAGAATCTCTATTTCCCAGTTCTGGTTTTCTGTTTCCTGCAAGAATTCAAAATGCTCCTGAGAGACATCTTGGGCTCTGCAACAGGTGGTGGTTTGAAACTTCCATCAGATCTCCTACTTTTCATCCAGCCCCTCGATGGGCATGCTTAGAAATGCCACAGGATAAATCTGGTGGCATCAGTCCCTTCCCTCTGACAGAAAAAAAAAAAAAAAGGAGGAATAGAGCTCATTTCACAAAATGGCACACTATATAATTAATGACTGTAAAAAATTTTGATAACTCTTAATAGAAAGGTCAGAGTTGAAAATGCAATGGCTAATAAATCACTTTCTCACAAACTGGATAGCTCCTATAGGTTATCATGGACATCTGTAATAGTTGTAGCCTAGAAACTGTGGGTAGATTAAGGGCAGACTTTTGTCATTTAGTTTTTTCTGTGATCTATTCACTCATCCCTCTGGTAGAGCACCAAAAATTCTTCTCCAGAAGTCATATAGAAAATAAGATTGAGATTAATGATGTGACAGCCACAACCCGTGATTACTTAGACAGTCTTTCTGTGGACTGTTTTGGGAAGATGATATTGAACACCCATATTTGCAAAAAGAAGCTTTACCCTCTCTAAATGGTTTTCCAGTAAATCATGTGCAGTCTTTGTGTACAGGAAATTTTCCTGGACTCTTCATGTTCCCTGTTGTTTACAACCATTCTGAAAAGCTACTCTAGAAATTGAATTTAACTCAGCTCTGGATAGTAATGACAAAGTACCTGGGATACATATTTTGGTCATCACAAATAGATTACAGATGCTGAGTAATTAACAACACATTATGTCTTGTGAGGATCTGGAGGAGCAACTCCCCCTCCTTTGTGACAAAAACTTCCCAGATGATGACAATCGGGCTGGACCCAAGGATGTGGAGGCAGTTCAAGGCTAACCTCTTAAGAAGAACATTCTGAGAGAGCTTTCATAACAAAATCACTGTCAGGAGGGAAAACTTAAGTTCAGTGGGACTGATACAGCATTTCTGTTTGGATTACAAGAGGAAAAACTTTTTATTTCATCAGCATTTAAAAAATCAGGATATGACAAGGTCCTTGAAGTGTCTTCCCTCTGTAATGGACAAGAGCTATGGCCAATCTGTACTTATTTATAAAATATGAGATATTTTCCAATCATACCTTCTTTATACTACACTCTGCAGATACCTGTTGGTATTTCATATAAGTTTAAAAGGCTTTTTCCTGTAAAATATATAGTCACATTTTTATTTCTTTTATATTTATAATACAGAGATGTAGAGACAGCATGTCATGGGTCACATGCTCCTCTTTCCTCCTTTCTGCACAAAATTTGAGAGGATGAAACCCAGCAGAGCTGAGGCCTTTCACAGAAAAATATCTCCTGAATTACCAGTTTAGACTGACAGTAGAGGACTTGTCTTGGGATTGATTACAACTTGTCATTGTAAGAATGTCATAAAATCTTTTAAAAGGTAGGATATTCCGGTTCTGCTTTACTCCTACCAAAACATGTTTAGTTGCAAAAATGGTGATTTGAGGAGGAGCTGGAGAAGCAGAGCTTGATATCATTAGCACCTTTAAAATAAGTTTGTTCCAGAAAACGAGGGTTCAGTATTTTCCAAAGAATATTTTCAGGTTGGTCACCAGAAATATAGGTATCTAGAATGACCACTAATATTGTCACTAATTTAATCTTGTGCATTTTAATTAAAATTTAGTATTTCAATATATTGCTACAAAATACTTACTGAAGTTATTTTTCTGTCCTCTGAAACCTCTGTGTTTGTTGCAGCTTTGATGGTTTTATTTGTCTGAAATATGTAAATGTGGTTTAAGTTTTATTATAGATAGCAGTAGGCAGGGAATTGAGGTTAGATTTGATAGCAGAAGTATTTATCTCAGAGAAACCCTGAGGTTGCTGATGTGTGAGAATGCCCCTTGAATACATTTGAGAGTGCAAAACATTGTACCAGACTTTTATCAAATGTAGAAATGATTGGAAAAAAATTAAAAATATTCCATAGGAAACTACTTGGGATAAGTATAGAATTTTTGTAAGAGGATTTATCCTGTCTGACTTTCCTTGGCAGCACTCTGTGTGGTGAGGGCAAAGAGGGAGAGTAACAACTGAGGGTCATTCGGGTGTGGGGCTGTCCCTCGGTGGCTCTGCAGGAAATCCCAGATCAGTGTGCCCTGGCAGGCTCAGGCAGGCACCAGGGAAATGACTCAGCTCCAGCAGTCCATACCTGTCACCGAGGGAGATGGAAGAGTGAAACTCTCTGACTGGAGAGAAAACAAACTGCAGGGGCTGGTGGCCAGCTGCCAGCACCACAGCCAGCCTGGGAGAGGCTGCAAGCAGCTCCAGCTCCAGCTGGGCACCTTGGAAAGCTAAAAGCACATCCAGGAGGCTAAATCCTGCTTCCTGTTAAATGTTTTGGTGTTGAATGAATTTTTTTTTTTTTTTTAAGGCTGTCTGGTCGTTAGTCATCATTATCTCTAGCCCCAGGAGAGGAGAATTGCAGACACAGAAAAAGTCAGGGCACCTGAGCTAATTGTGGCTGCCTGCAGCAGAGGTGGGGACTCAGAGCCCTGATGATGAGGTGGAAAATTATGTCATTTAGCTTCAGGAAAATTAGGTGTGAGGTTCAAGGTCTGTAAGAGATTATCTCCAGGGCAGCAGACAGGAAGAGGAATGCTCTCAGCCTAGAGATGGTTGGTTGGGCTTTCTGGAACACAGCTTTGCCCACACAGGGGCAGAACTTGGTGTGGAGATTTAAAGTTGTTCTTCTCATCACCTCCAAAACCTGCAGCACTTCAGGCTGCCTAAACTGTCCACTCCATCTGTCTGTGTGGTTTTTGTGATTCCTCCCCTCTAAGTCAGACTTCCCTGCCAGAGATGAATTGTGCCATATTGGTACCTCTGTGCACCTGGAGAGCTGCACCTGTGAGCACAGGAATGTAGAGAAAATCCTGTTACATCTGGATGGGCAAACAAAACTACCTAGCAGAATGAAGAATTTTTTTTTTTTACATATCCTGTCTTTATGCCTGAATAACTTTATATTCTCCTGTGTAAAGCTCCTTTGCTTCTGCAAACAAGATTATTCTCTAAATATCCATTTTACATGCACAGAGACAGTATAGATCTCTCCAGTTTTCTACCAGGACCATTTCAAAGAAACCCCAAACCAAAACATCTTTTAAAACAGTGGATTATGTCACATCTTTCAGCAGATAATATTAAAGACAAGAGTCTGTAACTTACTGCTCAGTATGCACATTTTCAGATGGAATACAGTTTTAAAAAATGCCAGTATATTACCCCATATTTCATTTTCCATTTTTTTGTAAACGATGTCTTAAGAGAGACACAAACCAAATAGGAAGGCTATTATTAGTATTAATAGTATTGCTTCTGGATTAAATGTATTTTAATATGTTTCACAATTTTAATATTCAATAGTAATGCTTTTATAAAGAATAATTTTTAGCTTTAACATTCCAATAGCTCTGTCCAAACTTAGACTTTTAAGCACAAACGAATTTGCATATCTACCGAGTTTAGGGGTTAATTTGTGCAATATTGCAACAGGTTATTTTAAAAAATATTACTTTGTGCTGCTTGCTCTTGCATTCCCTAGGGGCAGGGAGATGCCAGTTCCCATTAGCAGGATCTTGACCTTGGATGCTCCCAAAGGAGCACAGCAGGCTGGATGGGCAAACAAAACTACCTAGCAGAATGAAGAATTTTTTTTTTTTACATATCCTGTCTTTATGCCTGAATAACTTTATATTCTCCTGTGTAAATCTCCTTTGCTTCTGCAAACAAGATTATTCTCTAAATATCCATTTTACATGCACAGAGACAGTATAGATCTCTCCAGTTTTCTACCAGGACCATTTCAAAGAAACCCCAAACCAAAACATCTTTTAAAACAGTGGATTATGTCACATCTTTCAGCAGATAATATTAAAGACAAGAGTCTGTAACTTACTGCTCAGTATGCACATTTTCAGATGGAATACAGTTTTAAAAAATGCCAGTATATTACCCCATATTTCATTTTCCATTTTTTTGCAAACGATGTCTTAAGAGAGACACAAACCAAATAGGAAGGCTATTATTAGTATTAATAGTATTGCTTCTGGATTAAATGTATTTTAATATGTTTCACAATTTTAATATTCAATAGTAATGCTTTTATAAAGAATAATTTTTAGCTTTAACATTCCAATAGCTCTGTCCAAACTTAGACTTTAAGCACAAACACAAAGAATTTGCATATCTACCGAGTTTAGGGGTTAATTTGTGCAATATTGCAACAGGTTATTTTAAAAAATATTACTTTGTGCTGCTTGCTCTTGCATTCCCTAGGGGCAGGGAGATGCCAGTTCCCATTAGCAGGATCTTGACCTTGGAAGCTCCCAAAGGAGCACAGCAGGGCAGCTAATTGCCTGTGCCTTAAACACAGTAACCCTATAACACAACCAAAAGGGAGTAACAATTTCAGCAAATCCTTCAGTGTTCTCTGAAATTATTCTCTGCTGCAGCCAAGATACTTTTTATCTGAAGAAATTGTCTTTTTGAATAAGAAGCTGGGTTTGTCGCTGGACCAAATTTCAGCTACAATGACTAAAAATGAGTCATTTTTCTAGACTCATTCTCAGTTGGCTGACAGAGCAAAAGCTCCAGCATTTTTTAGTGGTATATTTTGAATATGTGCCTTGTCATGCATTGTTTGTTTTTGTTTTTTTTTTTTTTTTTTTAAATTTTTGTTTTGTTTTGTTTTGTTTACTGGATCACATTTTCCCTGAAGAATTGATGTAATGAGGTGCTGGGGTCCAGAACTCATAAGTATTAGGAGAGATTTTGCAAAGAGCTTTGAATCAGACATATACTTAGCAAATAATAGATGTATACAAATGACAAGTGTAATCGAAACAAATTTAGATCCATTACAGCAACACCAAAGAAAAAGCATTGAAAAATCACAATGCTCAAGATCTTAAAGAGAAAGTGGCAGATTTCTGCATGTGAGGTGCTTTTTAAAGAGGGTTAAAAAGAAAGAGCTTGCAAAGATAATTTCATTTTCCCTGATGGCTAGAACAGAGAGTTTGGCCCAAGGTTAAGGCAATTAATGGGAATTATTTTCAGTGTCTTAATGAGGTGTCTCACAAAAGTCAAATTGGAAGTGCTGAGCCTGGCACTGGGTGCTCAGTAGGAATTGGGCTTATTAGAGGAAGAGGCACCAGCAGATGGTGCTCAAGAATACACAGAATTGCTTCTGCTTCTGCAGGGCTAACCCAGCCCAGCACACAGATATTTGTGATCAGCTTTCCTGGAAAAATGGAAAAAAAAAAAGGCCAGATCTCAAGAGAAATCCTATCCATCCTGTGCATCTTGCACATCCTAAATAATGCCTGCAACCCTCTGAGTCATGATCTCCCCAAAGGAGGGGTCAGTGCAATTCTTTCTTCTTTTGTCAGGTCTGAGATGAATCAGTAGCAAGTCATGATTGGTGTTGTCAAGAAATGCTGACAAATTTGACAGTGAGGGCACTGCTGATTGCCCTAAACCCATATTTTTTATCAGAAAAATGGTATTGCTTGGCTTACTCAGAGCATTCCTTTCCCAGAGAACTGTCAGTGTCAGTGAGGGGTCTCTAAGTTTTTTAGATGATGCTGCCTGTGCTGAAATGCAACTGCTTTCTCATTTCATTTCAGCTTTGGATTTTATATCACTGATCTCTTTGGAAAACTCTTCTCAGTGTTGTGTTTCCAGGCATTCTCTGCCCAAGTATCTAATCTGAAAATTACTGCCTGTAATACTTGCAAAACTGGTTTTAGAAGGAAATTTGTCTCAGCTCTTGCTGCTGCAGCATGTAGGAGATGTCTGAAACACATCCCTAGGCTTGCCATCCAGACTTCTTTTCTCTGTTTCACCAAGAAGATTTTTCTTTGCCTCTCTCTGTGAACTTGAAAATGGTTAATAGGAAGATCATGTGGTCTATGGATACCTTCTGAATTATAATAGGAAAAAATAGAGTTGGAAATAGAAATTATCCCTAGAAATAACTATAGAAACTGAGAAAGAAAAGTCCTTTGCAATCTCAGACAGTCCTGTAAGTCGTGTACTACTCCTGTAGTCCTGCTTGAGAGATTTGCACAGCACAGCTCCTCTTCTTATTCCATGAAACCAGAACCATGTTTAGGCCATGAAACATTTCTTCATTTCTCTGTAATGTGTTCTAGTCAATGATTACGATCTCATTATATTAACTATTAAAACAGGGTAGCAGTTTTCTAGAAAACCTTTCATCTCTTCTGTTTGTTCTCTTAAGTCAATTAGGAATTTCATGATCTTCTTTCTTGATAATTTCTAATTCTTCTTTAATGAAATTAATTCTATGGCAATTCTGTCTGATACCTGTGGGAAAAAAACCCCAAACATATGAACAATGTATATCTTTTTCATACAGCTTGGCTGTTGTATTATACCTTTTAAAAATCTTTACTAACTTCCAGAATAATCTGTATTTTTTTTATCTTTCACCACACATTTTCAAAATGTTCAATAAAACATGTTTTAGTGCTAAATGACAAGAAGAAGATACATTTCTTTGAATCAGTTTAATTTCACAGTCTTATTAAATTTTGAATAGACTGCACTTCTCATCTGTAAAAGATAATTCATATTAAATGTTTGCAGTGGTTTCACTACTAGGCTACTAGGAAGGAAATTAAATCCATCCCAGCTGAAACCAGGACAATATTGCATAATTAATATTAGACACAGGAGTAAATAAATGGATTTATTTTTAAAGGCACATATGGAGCAATGACTGTTCCTGAAGGTTAAGAAGGGAGTGGACAGAGGGAATTCAGCTGTAAATGCTGACCCTGCTTCCCACTCATTAAGTGTATATTATAGTTTTGATTTGCATAGATGTTAACAAATGCAAGGTCACTAAATCTCACATGGACCAGGGCAAGGCCTGACAGAAGCCAACACAAGGCTGAAAGCTGCTGGCCCATCAGCTCAGCACAGCCGTTTCCCAATGGTTGTGTTCACTCTTCCATCAGAGACACATTTGTCTCTCTGAATCTTCTCCCTGTTGGAACACCTGTGTTTGGCAGCCACGTTATTCTTGCGAGAACCCAAAATCATGAAGTCAGTGGCATTCTGCAGTTGTTGGGTTTTTCTTGTATTTGAGATCAGTTTAAAATCCTTTAGGCATAGCCCCTGAGCTGTTCTATGAACTAGTGCATCTCAGTCTCCATCTTTTCAGTTTGCTTCCCTCTCTCTGTCATTGATCTGTCAATGCTCTCTGTTTTCCTAATTTACTAATGAGAACAGTTCAGTGTTATGCCCTCATCTTGGCCCAGAGAACTTGCTCTTTCAAACAGCAGAACAAGAAAATTTTTGACATATCCATAGAACAGAAATACTTCTATTTTGTCCATATTTTCACCACAGCATCCAGTGTATTCCATCAAGTTCAGAACTATGTGGAAGGTCATGTTTTACCACTGGCAAGTGCTATCCTGAATTTGACTCTCAAGTTTTAGAGCTGTGGTTCAGACGGGCATTTAATTAACACTCCTATAGCCTTTCCAAAAAACATTTGCTTTTTGCTTTCCCCTGTCATTTAAAGTAGCAAATACAGGAGAACTTTACCAGATTTTTTTTCCCTCTTGTACAAGTTCACTTATATCCCAATCTATAATGCTTTTTAAACTTGGATCACCATATAAACTATTCAAGTTAGTCTCACAAAAACTGGAAGCAAAGAAAAAAAAAAGTAATGAAAATGGAAAATAAGAAGAATAAACTGAAAAAAAAAATTCTCTTTATTTCAAGGAAAACCTGAAATTTTGGATGAAAGTTTTATCTGATTTCTTTTGATCATAACATCGTGGTCTGCTATGGTAAGGAGCTTTATTCTCCTTGTTTAACACGCAAACTTGAGTCAGACTAAAAATAACAGAGCAGAACCAGGCTGGCCAGTGGGTGAGCTTGAGAGAACAGGTGAACTCCAGAGAGTCTTTCCATGGGAAGAAAGATTAATCACCTGTCCTTGCTCTGAAAGCAGCAGCAGTGCCCAAGCACTGAGCCAAAGGCTGTGATTGCTCATTACCACCCCAAAACATCTCTTACTTGCCGTGGGCTACCAATACAGATAAAGGCAAATTTGGGTTGTAGAGCTTCTTCTCTAAACTGAAACCAACTGCATTTTGATGTCATTGGAATAAAATATGCTGAGCTTGAACCACTGAGAGTCTGGGACGTTGGCAGGAGCCTTTCAGCTCCCGATGTTGGAATTTACACTGGATGCTTGCAGCTACTTTGTTGGTACTGAAGGTAGCAAAGACAACCCCATGAGAGCAACAAGGGACCAATTCCTCTTTTTCCTCTTTCCCATAGTAGGAAAATTGCCTGATTCTAGCTGTCAAAACCAAAGTTTGCTGAATTCAATAGTAGTCTGTCTGGGTGGGAGCCAGTGAGCAGCACAACAGGGACAATAGCAGCTGTGGAACGTACCTTGCTCCAGGTCCTTCTGGAATGAGAGCCACTAAAAGTAGAAACAGCACCGTGATAAAAGTGGGCCCAGTGAGCATAACCCAGTTTTATCATGGTAAAACTGCTTTCCTACCAGTGGGGGAATTTGATTCCATGTCTGTGCCGGAGGATAAAACCAAGCAAACTCCTTCGTAATTCTTGTACTCTCTTTAGTTTTGTACTTGAGCCAAGGAACAGTTAGAAACAGAGTAAGTTTTGTATTTCTTCTAAAAAAATCTGATGTAAGAGAAAAATTTCAATATCCTGCCAAATATGTGAGAAAGGGTTAAATGGCAAGATAGCCATCCTCTTTTTTCCCCCTTATCCAGTATCAGCTGACACCTGAAAGACATCACAAAGCTTCAACACCTTGAAATAAACCTAAGTTGCACAAGGGAAGTCAGGCATTATTTGACTTTATTAAGTTGGCTCCTCCAAGTTTGGCTGTAATAAACAAAGCTGGTAAAAGCAAACACAAAGAAACCCTTTCATACTGCAAAATATGCAGCAGAGATTTGTCAAAAATGTCTTTGACAATAGAGCCACTTTACAAACACTGCTGTTGATTCTTATGCAGATGAGGCAGTTAAAAAAATGTGTTTCAGCAATTTATGGTTCTCAGAGTTAATAAAGTTATTTTATTAATGGAAAAAGTTCTCCCTGCTGGACTTCAGAACCTATTGATTTTATTTGAGTAGCTTAGTGGCAGACTGCTAAAGGTATGAGTTCAGGAGAGCTGATGCAGCAAAAAGAAAGATAGTATCTCTTACAAAAATTTAATTATCTTGACACTAAAACTGCATCTTATTTTAAAAATTAATCTCCATTAAAAAAAATAGGCAATGTCTAAAAGTAAAATGCCTGTCATGTGTTATTGGCAAATCTGAAATGAAACTGCAGTCAAGAATGATTGATTACATCTAAGGCAAGGAGCCATGATATGATAATGAAACTGGTTAGACAGAAAAATATTTGACTGAGCAAGAAAACTAAGCTGGGTCTCCAGAAATGAATGTTCTCGTAAAAATACAAATAGAAGTGTGAAGCTCACATAAAACCAGAAGATGTTATGTTCCCTATCTTCTGCTGTGTGGTAAAATCAAAGATCAGAAGAAAAGTTGGGAAACCAGCCTGGATCATTAGCACGATGCTTTTTAATATTATTTTTCCAACAGGGAAAGGGAGGAGAGCCTTCAGCCAATAGATTCATCTCTCAGCCACAAGAAAATGATTTCGGGTTTCTCAGGCAGGATTTTTGATTGAGTTATCCTGGAGTGTATTCTCTGCTCTTTACTGCAGCTTGGTATTGATGTGTGTGGAAGGGCAGTTTTCTGGTGCTTACAGTATGTTTCTTTCTAAAGTGTCTTGTAACATAGACTGTGGGTGTGTGTCCATGGCTTATATAGACATGGGTGTGTTATATTGCATTGATTAATATATCATATAAACACACAGACTCACTGCTGTGTCCGCAGAAACACACTTTGTATGAAAAAATCCATATACTTGCAGTAAAATGTGCAGAGTGTGTTTGATCCCCTCCTTTCCCCCGGGGAGCTGCAGGGTTTAAGGCTGTAGTGATGGTTCCTGCTTCTGCAGGAGCAGCAGAGCTGCGTGCTGAAGGGGTGGTATCCCTGCCATGAAATCCCTGTGCTGCCCCTGTGCAGGAATCCTGATTTCTCCCCAGGCACGGGTGTGTTTTGAAGTGCAGACACATTTACAGTGCCACTTACACACAATGTGTGCAGAAGAGCAGACTTGTCTTGGAGATTTTAGAGTGATGTTCTAAATGTTGTGCTGTAGCAGAGAAGGTGACTGGGACACTTCAGTGGAAAAGTGAGAAACGTGCCCAAAATCATGTGACTGTCTTAAAATAACAGTATTTTATCAAAACATTATGGCAACTCCCTAGTTTCTTCTGGAGCTGTTAAAATACAAAATCTACTCTCTTTGCTCTGTTACTGTTGCATTCCAACCAAGCAAAGTCAGAGCCTGGTAAATCTGTCTGGGAGGTTTTTAATCCTTTAGCTTCTTTCCAGTCCACGGATGACTTTGAAAAGCTTCAAAAAATCAAAGGATAAAGTAAAAAGTGAATCTGATGAGTTTTACAAATCAGTAAAGAAAGAATGATAAAAAAACCCGAAACAACTAAATTAAATCTTCACAAATAGACCCGTGTAACTCCAAGGACAGCAGTGCTTATCTACACAGAGCAGTTGCAAAAGTAAAGAAAGAACTGGGAATCCTATTGATAGAAGAAAAACAAAGTATTTATCCTGTGGCCAAGGAGGAGATGCTGAAACTGGATGTCTGAACAGTGATATTGAAAATATTTCCCTTATCAGCTTTAAGGTCACTGACATGCTAACATTCTCTGGCAGTGATGAGAACACATTCTTTGTGTGTACTGAGTGTGAACCCCCTTTCATTCCCAAATAATTTCTCTCAGGTTCTTCCTGGTCCATCCAGTGCTTGGGCTGGAGCAGCTCCAACAGGGAAAGGGCAAATAAGATCATCTTCACTTTACATTTGTGCTTAGGCAAACTTTTAGCCCAAGAGAAGTAATAAGTTAGAGATAAACAGGACAGAACTGTAATAATGAAAGAGGAAAGCAAAGCTCTCCCAGTATTGCCAGGTTCACATTTATGGAGTGCAGTAAAAAGCAGAGTAGGAAATAAGTCCTAGACATAACAGACATAGACTCAGTTGAAGTCTGTAGATCATATCTTGCTGTTGAAGTCCTCCATCATGCACAGTTGTAATATGAAAGCAGAATTTTCTGAGCTGTAATATGGCAATTAAAATTGATTTATGGACAGAGAGCCTTTGGTGTGATATCCCACTGAAATTTCAGAGCCAAAGGTCTTGCCACCAAGAAACTGCCAAGTGCTTCTGGGATCTTAATGACAGAGAAATGTAAATCAGTCACCAAAAATGTGGCTGCAAGTTTTGCTGTTCAGTCTGAATATTTCACATGGGCTCCTACCCTCTCCCCAAAATAAAGCCCTGTAGATGTCACTAACACAGCTTATTACATCCACTTTATTATATAATTTTTAGGGGAAAGGGTATTTATTAAAGCATCTGTGATTAAAATTTGTTATAATTTCTCCTGTCTAAAAGGCTGAAAGAACCTTGCTTTTCACTGTGGAGGTCATTCAGGAAGTTCTGTGTGTCCTTAGTGTGCAATCAGGTAAGCATCATCACTCACAGAAACACACATCCATTCATCAATTTTATAGCTCTGAGAATTTCTACAGGCTGGATCAAATTAATACATCCTGTTTGAAATGAGAGACATTATAGCTAAAATACTAAAATTGCTTTTTAAAACCACTTTTAAAAAAATTATTCCTCTAAAGCTGTACTGCAGAACTGAACAGTCAAGTCTGCTCTTGTTTGATTTTTACTCTAGATGAATTCTTAATAGCTAAAGTTTCCACTGAGACTTGTAGGCACTCAGCATGTTTAAAAATTGGGTAAGAGTATTTACACACAATTTTTGAATTTAAGAACCGTGGTGCAGGAATCCCAAGGATTCAGCCTGCTGAAGGACGCTGATTCCTGGTGTTTGTGTTCTGTGCCACCAGGGGAATCTTCAGCCCCTGCAGAATGGAGCCCCTGGATGAGAGCTGAACATGTACCACATCTAGAAATGCCTTCTACCTGTTATTTCAAATTGCAAATTCTAAAAAATGGTACTAATTGTACATTCCACATCTAGCAGTCATTCTGCCTCTTTCTTTTATCCAAAGCTGTAATGGGTTACAGAAACATATCCAAAAGATTCTATTGGAAGTTCCATTTCTTGGTTTTCATGTAAAATAGAAGTGCATGGTTGGTTTATCTGAATTTGGGATTACTCAAATAGCCTTTTAACCTGTTCTGATCAGGAGGAATTGAATTAATATTCCTGGGGATCTGTTTAAAGGCATCCTGCAGAAACAGAGGGAAGAAGGAATGGGGGAAAGTAACCTTTAAGTTTGTGTTTGTTTATTTGAATGTTCTATTTTGTACACGACGAAATAGCCTACAGTCTTGTCATTTAAGAGATGGGAAAAGCCTAAGGCATTTGATGTGCCTGAATACTTCTGTTGTATTGCCATGATATTTAGAAAAAAAAAATACATGTATTTATATTATGTGTTTTGTCTGCCTACTGGCTTAGCATTGGTAAAGGTTTGGGTGCCATTTTTTGTAATTTGTGTTAGCTTCTTTCCCTGCATATCACACAAGGTTACAGTGCCTGTATTCACAACATGTATTACATTGTAATTCCCTGACAAACTACTGAGGTTGAAAGAAAAGTGTGCATTCTTCATCACTGCATCTTTCACCTTTTTCCTTCTTGGTTTAGTTTTTTTTCTCCTTTCCCCTCTATGGAAGGATACAGTGATGTCCAGAAGACAAGGAACAGGCAAAATAAAATATATGTTTATCTTTTAAATATCTTTAATTGTTCTGTGATAGAAATGATTCCTACGTACAAAATAACATCTGAAGAAGGAGATATTTTTAAAAATCTGACTCAAGATTTCTATTCTAACATATCCTAACACTGAGCACTTTTCTAGCAAGTTTTGAGGAAATGTTCTCCACTGTGAAGGAAAGGAGGAAAGAGAAATGTCAGTATTGGTGCTTGCCTCGAGTAATTCTGTTGACAATAGGGGGTAATTAACAAAATTAATCATGGGTTTTATGCATTTTTAAGTAAACACAGAATATTAGTTACACAGGAAATAGCTCCCTCACTGGTGGGTGTGTAGCAGGGGTCACACCAGGGATCTCTTTGGCTCAGTGCTCTCATTCTTTGCTTGGCAGCAAGAGGGGCTAAAGAGAAATCAGAAACAGAGACTGCATGGAGCTTGCTTTCCTCCCAGCATGCTGCTCTGGCTTGTAGAACAGTGTGTAAGCTCAGGAAGGGCAAGAAATTAGGTTAGAAAACTGTCCCATCCTTGACACTTCCAGTTAATAGATTCAGGATCTCCAGTTATCAGACTCAGGATCTGCTTCTACTTCTCTACTTTGGGTTTTCCTTTGTTTTGGCTTCCAGCTCTCCTGAAGTTTTGTGAATGTAAGCACCTCAACATGGGCTCATGTGTCTGCTTTTAAGTTCTCTACTGGATGCAGATTCTCTTTTAAATAATAGCTCGCAAGCTAGTACTTCTCTATTTTTCTCTTTTTCTACTTTTCTTGTGTTTTTTATTAGAAAGAACCAGATTCTTCTCTGATAAATAATTTAATTTCCCCAAGTTGGTTTTATTATCCTGTATTATTTCATCAAGCTTTGGACAAAACAGAAGTTATAACCCCTTCCACCTCCTCTTATCCCATTGCCATGGTGTAGGAGGAAAATATTTCAACATAACATTGAATGCAGAATATCAGGAAATAACACACATTTTGAAGTCTTGGTACTAAACATTTCTCACAGGTGTTAAGTGGCCAAAAGGGAAAATATTATCTCATTTGCTTCTCCTGTGTTTTGCTGCTTTGGAATGTGGTTGGATATTGTTTATCCAACAGGTGATTGTTTCGTTGGTTTCATGTCAATTGTTTTGACTTATTGGTCAATTGGGGCCAAGTTGTGTCGAGGCTCTGAAAAGACTCACCAGTTTTTCATTAGTATCTCTTCAGCCTTCTGTCCGTATCCTTTCTGTATTCTTTAGTATAGTTTAGTTTAGTATTCTTTAATATAATATAGATCATAAAATAATAAATTAGCCTTCTTAGAACATGGAGTCAGATTCATCATTTCCTTCCTTCGTCTGGGGACCCCACAAATACAAGACAGGTTCTCCTTCATTTTCCAAGGATTGCATGTGGCAACGGGGCACAGATGAAGAGAACTTTCCTGTCTCCCTGGAGGCTGTGTCTGAATGACTGCATCCAGCCATTCTTTTACTCTCTGGGCTCACTGAGAGCCTAATAGCACTAATTGATTTTCCTGAGAATGTAATGTAGAAGCCTTCTCTGTTCAGTGTGAATTAATGAGTCCATGTGATTGAGTTGCTGCATTCAGTGTAAGCCAGAAGGGTAAAACCCAGATCATGTGTGGAATGGTGGCTTTGAACAGCAATGCACTGTTGTTTGGTGACAGTCTAGTTAGAGTTCTGGACCAGTTGCTGAATTTTGTAATTGTAGTGTATTAATACGATTTTGGTAGGCCAGGGAAGCAGCAAAGTAGCAATAGAATGTCATACAAAGGTAGTGTGTCATATTTGGGGTTGTTTTTTTTTATACAAGGCTGGTACAAATCAGGAAGGTTTAAACATTACAGAGCACTGTAGTTCTAATAATTTGCTTTCATTTTCTACAAGTGCTGGAACCAAGTGACTTAGATCCAGATTTATTTTTTCTATCAAGACATATTGTCAGGATTTCAGAGGAAGAGAAATGAAAGTCTGAACTGCTGCTGATGCTTTTCAGAGATTCAACCTCTTTGGTCCCTGATGCAGAAGCAGGATTGTTCCAGCATCTCTTTCTGTGAAATGACAGCTCCCTGCTGGTGTCTTTCTGCTCTGCATCACTGCTCTACTCAGCCCAAGTGGGTGGGGAGATGTAGACACCTTCTTCACAATATTCTGATTTTCCTGTAATGGAAGGCAGCATGTAGAGAATTAAAGAGAGATTTAAATGCAGCATTTAAATGCTGATTTAATGATACTGGTTGATAGTCTTGTCGCTCTTTTCCCCACAAAGGAAGTTTACGTGTTTGAAGGCTGCCATGTGTGAAGAGTGAGCCATCCTTTTCCATCTACACCTCAGTGAGAAGGACAGGAGCTGGCACAGACTCACAGCTGTCTCCACAATCAGCAGCTCTGCTTGCAGCATTGCTGATGTGAGAATAGGGCAATTCAGCAGGTGGAATTCAGCTTCCTGGGGAATGTGTCAGGAGCTGCTGCACAGAGCATGAACCGACAGCTGGCTGGGAAAAGGCACAGAGATAACTGCTGCACCTGAGCAGCCTGGGCTGTTCAGTAACAGAGCAGCTATTTCCCCCAATTATTCTTATCACCTGCCTTTTCAGAGGGCTCCTGGCAGAAGCAGCACGAGAGCATGGCAAGGCTGCAAGGTCAGATCCTCTTCTTCCCTTTCAGGCAAGAGAGCCTCACAAAAGTCACGGGTTCAGAGATTCATGGATCTGAGATTTTATACACATATCTACGTGTACACACACTCTTCAGAGTGAGGGGGGAACTGCACCTGGAGCTGATAATACATCAAGGGAAGTAAGAAATCAGGCAGGAACTGTATTGTGGCAATAGATGAAGTCCTGGAGTTCACCACAGGAACCTCTCTGGTGGGTGGCTTTGCTGTCAGACAGTATTGCCTCCTCCATGTGAGCTGGGAGACAAAGCATGAAAATTTTAAAATAAAGAAAAGTCCATCAGTTTGAGCTGAGTTTTGAGCAAACCTATATCAACTTCAGCTGTCATCCACAGCCCTGTGAAAATGTACAGTAGAGACTGATGTTTGCAGAGGGTGAAGGTCCAGGCTCTCTCTTGCTGCAGTTTTTGTCTTTTTTTTTTTTTTTTTTAATGTGGAAATCTGAATTTTAAAGTGCTCTGCAGAAGATTGCTTTTATTTGGTTTATTCCAAAGGAAAGCAGAAATGCTTAGATCTTGTTTGAATAAGTAATTTCAGGGCTCAGAATCAGGAGGCAACTCAGCAAGATCCTTATGTGACATTCCTCCCTGCAAAAGAAATAAATATACATACACAAATAAACTAGATTTGTTATCTTTGGGGGTATTAGGAGGAGTACAGTGTATGGATTTAAGTCATTATTTTTACTTGATTATCCAGCATTACTCAGACAGATGAAGCAGTACTATATATATTTTTAGTATCAATATATTTTATAAACTGCTGCACCACTTACATTGGTACAGAAAGAACCTCAAAAGAGAATTTAGGAACGAAAAGAAATATACTGCTGTGAAAGACTTAAAGAATTCAAATCTGCTTAGCATCTCAGGAAGAGAAGATGATTTGATTTCAGAGCAAGTATTTTCCTGTGGAGAAGACAGTGGATAGAAAAAGAACCTTTAATCTCACTGAGACAAGCAGGCAAGAGCTGTGCCTGGAAGCTGATCTAGAGGAATTGGAATGGCAAGTTGTACAAATAGCTGTAAGTGTGATGATGATTAGCCTTTGGTATATAAAGAAACAGCAGGGAAAACAGTAGATTGTCTATCTCTTGATACCTGATATGAAGACTGGTCCTTTAGGAAAAAGATGGTTATGCTTTATTGAGCTTAATAGAGGAGTAACTGGATGTAATAGCCTGTGGTATACTGGAGATTGAGTGTGATGATCTAATGGTTCTCCTGGCCTTAAACTTTATGAATCCCTTGAAAATCCATGCAGGCAGAATCACAAAATAGAAGGGTTTACTGTAGCTCCTGAATGCTGCAACTGCTAAAGTGTGCTCAGCTCTGCTCCCTGCACAGATGGAGTGGCAAACTCCAAGTCAGACTGGCTGGATAGCAGGAATATTCACATCCCAAAATTCTGGTCACCCTTCTCTGTGAAACCTGTCATGACTGACAGAAAACACATCTCAGGAGCATGGGCCTGCCAGGCCTATGTGTTAATGAAAAGGCTCATATGACATTGCTTTCCAAATGTAGTCTGGTAACTAACTGTGTGAGGTTACTCTGCATCACACTAATGGCCTTTTCTGCCCCACACTTCTGCATTTCCCTATATTTTTGGTCACCACATTACATTTGTAGGCCTGGGGTTGAGCATGGAGCTGATGCCAAGTCTTTGATCAGCCCATTTAAAATCCTTCCACACCAGAGACTTCTGTAGTGTGTCCCAGAAGGGGTCAATATCTGTTATCCGTTGGTGTAAAACAAAATGTGCTTTACTTCTTATAATGTCTTTGTTAATTCAGCAGGTGTAAAGGATTCCATCCTTTGTACATGTGTGTGTACAAAAAACCCACCTAGCTGGTTTTGCCTCCAAAAAGTCAGGACTTTATTTGTAATAATTTTGGGGAAGGAAACAGCAAGACTCTGACAATAGGGGAATATTTCAGCCCTCAGAGTGATCTCAGAGATGGGCTAGAAGTTAGAAGACTTTATTCAGCCAAAATTTTAGGTATTCTACTCACCAAATAAAAGGGGTAGGGGGTAGTCCCTCTCATCCTTCATAGTTCATAGTTTCTTAAACTTTGCAACGCCTCTAGCATTTTAAGGGAATTCTGCTGAATTCCTCAAGCTCCAGTGCCAGCTCTTGAACTCCACATTGATTTTCCTTAAGTGTCCTCAAATAAAACATATAAAGTAGGCCCGTGTCTGAAATTCATGTTCCTGCCAGACACCGTTCCTATGATATATTGCAACAATACATCAGAGAAAAGCAGCCCTGGTGATCTATTGCAGTAATACTGCACATTCTTGTAGAAGGAATGAACAGGAGCTCTAAACTGAGAACTTGAGCAGCTTTTTGAAGTTGTCCTCTGGCAAAGGTACTAATACCTATTGTGTTTGTCAAAAGATCAAATACTGAATGTAACTTTTTGCGTGCTACTGGTGCACTGATTGGTGATGAATGTGATTCTACTTCCTAACTGCAGGAACAAATTACAAATATTCAAGATTTTTACTGAGTTCTGTAATTAAGGGCTAAATACACACTGATATTGAAAATATGTTCTGCATTTAGAAAGAGAGAAAATTAAAGCTTTTAAAACTCATTTTCTCTGATGTCATTTGAATCAGGAAAGAGCAAATAAGTCTTACCCATCAAGAGTGTAATGAAAACTGGGCCATTAACATCTGGAATTTAGAGTGTAATGAGGAACAGCTTCTGTGCCTTATTCTATTTTTCTAGAGGAAAGGGACCTATTTTTCACATTTACTCTTATGGACTCAACAGTGTCAGAAATATTTCTCCTTAGTGATTTTACATGGATCTTTTTCACTGAGAAAAGGAGTATGTCTTCAATTGAAATCACCTTTTCTTAATAATTTTATCTCTTTGATACATTTTTTCACTGACCTGTAGAATCTTGACCTCACCTTGTTGTCCTGCCAGTCTCCCTCGAGTGCTCCCAGCAGCTGAGTTTCAGGGGGTGGTTCCTGCAGTGATCCCTTGTGTTGTTGCCATGGCTCCTTCAGTTTGCACTCTCAGATGCTTGTAACTAACCAATGGTATGTTGAAATTTCACCAAATTCACACAGCCTCGACCTTGTGTCTTCATTCTGTGCTCCTGCCTTATCAGAACATCAAATATTGCTGCTGTACTCTGAACTGTCTCGCACAGCAAAGAAGTATTTCTCATCACACCCCACCACACTGCAGTCCATACTGATGGCTGTCCTGCCTGAATATTTGGGTCAGTATGGAGTCACTTGTGGCTTTGTACCAGAAGGAAAAAAGGTCACTTTTAGCCTCTGCCTCCACTCCTTAAATAATTGACTACAAAACTACATTTCCTTGTGAGGCATCTTTGTTATGGACAAATTTTCTACAATTTGCTTTCCATCTGGAGCTCAGTTCTTCTTCTTTCAGGCCAACAATGTGACTATTGGTGCTCCACATCCCAGGTACTTGCTCAGCGATACAGCTTTGTAAAAGGGATCTCTTCTTAATTTTGGCAGGAAGTTGTATGATGGGGCCAAGAAATCATTTCTGGATACAAGTTCCATCGAAATTTGTATGCTCTCATACGGTTCTAAACTACTCATCAGGCCTTTTTCAGAGAAAATGTGCTGACAGTGATGTTTAAATACATTTTAACTTTGAGCTTTGGATTATTTGACCTGTCAGCATGGTCATATTGCACTGAAAATGTGTGAAGTTAGGAATGGGACCAAGGGAGAACTCTAGGTCTGGTCACTTCTCTGTCTCCACAGTCAGCTTTTCTGGGTCCTAATGCCATTTATGTTTCCTACCCATGAGATTTCTTCATAACCTCCACCTCTCTTTTAAAGTATAAAGGAGAAAAATAAAAAAGAGGAAAGCATAGTTTTAAAAATAAAATAACTTAGGAGGTAATAGTCTTTTTTGTTTTCTTCATTTCATTTTTCCTGGACAGTCACCTTGCCTGGCTCTCTTCCAACCTCCCTCTCCATGTTAGAATTAAATGTTGCATAGTCTCTTAAGGTTCAGACCAATTATTTCTTTTGAGAGAAGGCTATGTACTTCTTTATGTAGCATGTGTAATACAGTATGCAAATTGAATGTACAAGGCAGCTGAAAAACAACTGAATAAAACTGCCACAAGAATACAGATATCTGAAGGTGTGGAAATGACCTAGGGATGCTCACTTACTGCTATAGCTAGAAATTTTAAAACTCATGGCAGTTATTTTCTGAGACAGACAATCTCTCAGCTTGAAATTCACTTCAAGATTTTAATAAGCCTACAGTAGTGAGGTCAGGCAGGTGCCATATCCTAAGATACAGCGACCCCTCAGTCAGGAAAAGCCAGTTTGTCACCTCATGAGGGCAAACTGGCTGCCATCAATCTTGGCTGGCATCTGATGGAGGAAGATTTG
This sequence comes from Pyrgilauda ruficollis, assembly GCF_017590135.1. NCBI lineage: Eukaryota > Metazoa > Chordata > Aves > Passeriformes > Passeridae > Pyrgilauda > Pyrgilauda ruficollis. The sequence continues at coordinate 6,130,619 of NW_024524377.1, read as the reverse complement.
ACTTCTTCCAATTGTCACCATGTTTCCCACCCATTAGATTTTCTGATGAGTAGATGATGTTCTGGTATTCTCTGATGAACCACAGCAGATCCAACAAGGGAAAAATTACCCACGTGTAGTCTGCACTGCCTTGGCCTCTACTGGCTGAACTTGAAACAAGCTGAGATGCATTTTCTTGCAGGAGTTGTCTGTTTTAATTTGCAGTGTGCCTGCTCTTGAAAACGAGAAAGTTTTAAATCCCTTGTTTGTTTTTGCGTTACTTGGAACATCAGGTCTGCTGTCAGCAGCAGGGACCACTGGAGCCAGGCCAGCTCTCAGAACATTTAACTGCCCGTGAGCAGGAGGGAAGTGCAGCAAGAAATCTTGCAGTGAACCCTCTGCCTTTAATCTATATTCCCCATCCCTTTTTCTGGCTTAATTCCTGGATGTGGCCCTGAGACTACCCTGCTGGGTCCAGTGAGTGTGGATCAGTTTGGCTTACGTACACTTGGCTTCCCCTAAGCTGCTTCCTCGCATGATTCTTGATTAAAAGAGAGATTTTTTTTGTATAATTAATTCTTTAGTTGCTCCTCTTTGTTGAAGGTTTTACTTTGTAAGGGTAAAAAGGACAGAGGTAAACAAACACACGTGCAGAAACTGTACCTATGTAAAACATTTGATATTTTTTGCTTACAGCCTGCTCTGAACAGGTTGTGTGCTTGTTGTGACCTTCCTGGAGCCACAGGCTGAGTGGGGAGTGCTGGGCACAGACCTCTGGGACAATCAGTGTGTGAGCTCCTGCTCTGTGAGAGATGTTCTGGGTCAGAGGCTGACATACCATGGCTGAAAGTGCACAGCACTGAAGTTCAGCACCTGAACTTCTTTTGCAAAAGCTTCAAAAGACATGGGGATTGTGTGGCTGCACCCTGAACACTGAGTGCTCTCTAGTGTCCTTAAAAATACAGGTGAAATGGGATTTGTATTTCCTCACCATCTCTTGGAGCACATACTCTCTTCCTTTTTGTACAGTGGTTTCCACTGATTAGTGATTTTGCCTTTTCATTCATATCTATATTGTTTCATTAATATTCATATATGTATCTGTATTGTTTAGAAGTACTTCAAAGTTAATCTATTTGGAATAATATTTCAGAGCAGAAAGATTTTAGGTTAGAATCTAGAGGCACAGTCTTTGTTAATTTTTGCTTCAGGCTCTAGGTAAAAATGGAACCTTACTCTAATAGCAATTATGGGTGGTTATTACTCTTGATTAAAATTAAATTAATCTGCAGTTGGCAACTAAAAAGATTAAATCATCATAAAAACTGTCAGCCTCTCATTTTAAACATCTGTTAGTTAAGCATGACAGCAGCACTGATGTGGAGTATTTGCCAGATACCTCATCAACAGCCACCTTTGTGCCATCAGATAATTGAGACAATATGGTCTGAAGTGAATCATATTTCAAATATGACTGCATCTCACACACTACATAGAGCTTAGAAGTCTTCCTTCAGGTCAGATGTAAACAAATCCAGTATTTTAGGATTATTTAATTTTTCAGATACATCGTTCTCTGGTGATAAATTGAAAACATGTTTCATCATATCAGTATCCAATGTGTTGATGGCTGGGATCTAAAGAACTTATCTGTCTGCTCCTTTCTTTTTCTGGCTCAGGTTTACAATGTCTGTAAATCTCTACAATCCTGCTGATATCAGTACAGCAGACTGATTTGGCAGGCTGATTTCTTTTCAAGACTATTTAGAAATTTACACGTTCCTGAGGACCTCAGACTAACACTGTCTGAATTTCTGCCTGTGCCTCCTCTTTTACCAGGGGAGGGTTTTTTCCTGGTGCCAGGCATAAAAGGGCTGTGTCAGCACATCCAGGTACCTGCCTGGAGGAATCTCTAGGTAAAGAGACCTCCTCAAGGTCCTGTGATGTAAGAAAATGCAGCTCTGAAACTGCCCGTGCACTTGGGGGAACCCAGTGCTGTAAGAAGAAAAATCCTAGTTCTAAGCTGTTGTAGTATTTAGGTGTTGATTTTGATCTCTTGAAGCTACTCATTGAAGAAGGTCACACATTTTAAATGAGTGCAAAATTTAGAGATTTTTTGATGTACAAAAGTGAGAAAAAAGCATGTCCCAGTTTTAAGTGGTGATTTAATAGCAATTTAAACTGAGACTTTTTCCTCAGTCCTACTGCAAATCTGTTATGAAAATGTGGTATGAAGACTAGAAATCTTTTATTTTTAGGGCACAAATGCAATGCAAAAATACTGTTTCAGTTTAAATTTGGAATGTTTAAACTCAGGCATGTCAATGGATAGAGGTGGGAGGGATCTCTGCAGCCCAGGGCTCACCTCCCTGGGGGTGTGTTGCTCCTACTGAATTGCTTCTACTGCTGCTCCCTACACCAGAGACTTCCTAAAATGAATTCTTTATTTGAAAATATCACCACTGGGCTTTTAACTTGTGCTAAACTGACAGCTCAGCTGAGGCTTCTGTGTAATAAATATATTAATATCAGGAGAACATCAGAATTCTAGTGCATTTAGCTGGGAAACCATTGGCACTGAGGTTTTGAGAAAGGAAAGAAACTTAATTAGCTTTCCAACAAAATAGTTTTTAAAACTCAATACAGCGCCGGCTTCTTTGCTTATTACCAAAATGCACTGAAAGCACAAAGGAAAATAATTAAAGGCACTGAGCAGTCATTAAAAGTTCCTGCACTTCAGCACTGAGCTCCATTGTCAGCGCTCAGTGAGAACTGGCTGCTCCTCAGTCAGCAAGGTGGAGGTCGAGTGGAAATTGCAGTGTTGGATGATTTCTGAGAGTAATTTGCCATTTCTACCGCTCCCAAAGTTTCACATTCAGGCTGCTATGCTTCATTTAAGAGATCAAATCTATAACACAATATTTGATATTAAGATTTTGGAAAAAGAAATCCAGGGCAGCAGAGGGAATAATTTTGTTTAATAATGTGGTTTATTAAAATTTCTTAGGAAAATCCTGGCTCATCTGTTGCAACTCTCTATTAGTGGAAATCTAGTCATCAATACTTATGTGGGAATCTGACACAGGGATGTTTACTCACTGTGAAGGAATCTGCCAGCAAACAAATGTCCTTATTTTAGTGCTTGACAGTCAAGTTAATGCCTTTTATTAATTCAGAAACCTTCAAATGGAATGTGTAATGTGTTTATTTATTGATGTACAGGAGTGTCCATTCAAAATTCATGGAGCATTTTTGTTATTGTTATCATCTTTTATTTGCTGACTGTTTTCAGTGTGTCTGACATTCAAAGACTTACAAATCTCTTCATTAAATGGTTTGACCTCCCACCTCCCAGGGGAGAAAAAGCCTCTGCTATTCCAGCATGAGGTGACTCAGACACCCAGCTCAGCTTGAAAATGTCATCTCTGTCTATGGTTTGCACTTTTTCAATCACAGAAATTCCCTAGGATGCTGGATTTTTTAGGATTTTCTTCCATAATCTTGGGAAAAAAGTAGTTATAACTGACTTTTCTGTGGTCCTTCTTGATCTAGAAAATAGCAGGACCAAAAAGTGGGAGGGTGTGGGAGTGTGAGATGCCTTTTGCTCTGCAACTAAACCCTCAGATGATGAGTACTGAGCCCTCCATCTTCTAACTGACTTGGGGTGATCGTTCTGTCTGATCTTGAGCTTCCCCTGCAACATTCAGAGCTGCTCTCATGCTTGATTTTCTTCTCTTGCCTGGGGTTCTTGGTCTAAGATTCACCCACGTTGTTATATTACACTTTCTATATTGAAAAAAAAAAACAAACCCAAAACCTCCCAATAGACTAGGAGTCCAGTGGACTTGCAGTGGCCTATTTTCACCTTTTCCCTGCTGACATCTCCCTCTGGATGGTTTGTGTCTCCTCCCTCTTGGCTGCCTGCAGACTGAGATGTGTGATTTGTACTGGAGGGAAAGTTCACCACTCCTGGTTTCACACACAGCCACGTGAAACCCAAACTTCATCTTAAGAACTCAGAATTGGGTATTAGAGGTTATTCCACCTCAAATTCTCATCTCTCAGTTTTCAACCCAGGCAGACATTGCTTTATATTATTTATGTTTTATAGCACCTTTCAAAAGAGAAAATTAAAATCATTACTCTTTTCCCTTTAAATGAAAATGTAGGTTGAAGCACTGCCTTCTGCAATAACCCAAAGTGCACATGACTCCATCTGCATCACCAGATGGGGTGGTTTTTTCCCACTTGAGTTCAAAGGTTAATATTTGTCCCAATCTCTCATCCAACTGGCTCTGTTAGGTCACCTGATCCAGATCTTTGTACATGGGGGAAAAAAAAAATCCCCAAAACCAGCACAGAGATTGCTTCCATGTCTACAGAAAAAAAGTGGAAAAGAATCTTTCTCCTAGAAAAGGATGATGTAGAACATTCTGTATGCTTAATCCTGGCTCCCAGTTCTTCCTGCCATGTATGTTGTGTGAATTTTGTCACTGCTTCCCAAGGAAAGAGAATCTCTTGCTCAGTATGTTTTGACACGTTCCAGGTCTTTCCTATCTGTCCTCATGGCAATATTAAATTCTCTACTTAAAAAAACATATAGGGTCCAGCAGAGTAAGGCCAATGTGTCTATTAAATTGTTCTTTGCAATATGAGAGCTAAAGAAATGCAGCTAGTTCCAATATGAAATTATGATTACTGCTGGAGTGAAGTGCACTTTCAAAGCAGGGAGAAAATGGCCAAAAGAGATACAATCTCTTAAACTGTTTAAAATTAACATATTGTACTAAACCAAAATTAGGAATAATTGTGGCACTTAATATAACCTGTCAAGAGATGTTTTAATGAGCTCCATTCAAATACTGCTGCCAAAGAACGAATTTTTTTCCTGTTCTATTTCAAAATGTAATTCCAAGCCTTGAGAAATTATTCTTTGAATACTAATAATATGAATTGTGGCATTTGCAAGGACAATAGTCATCCTATTTTGGCCTAATATGGTTACTCCACATTTTTTTCTTCATGGGAACAGATTCTAAACAAAAAAAACTAATGTACAAATGCTTTGCAGAACAGAAAAAGTGTTTTCAGCTTTCTTTTGCAGTAAAAAACCCTAAATAATTAATCATACTTGAGGTGGCAAACCCAATAGATTTTGAAATATTAATTGCTTAATAAATTCTTTTTTGACAGTGCAGTAAGCACATAAAGTTCTTTTAAAAACTGGATTAAAGTGCTTGGACAAGTAGTCTAGAGATCTGCTTTTATTATGGAAGCTTCGTTGGTGCAAAAAGTAAGACAGCATCATAAATTACTTAAACTGTATTTGTTTTCAGTTAGTAATTAGAATTAATTTGGTTAACACAGATCATTGTTTTGTTGCTTACTGTGTCTGAGTTATTTTTCCCTCAATGTTTGCAGTGAGCTCCCTGCTGGATCTGTACATACTGCTGAGCACCTTGTGCTGGTCTGTGCATTAGTACCCCAATCTGTTCTGTTTAATTCTGTATTTCAAATGGACTTTTAAAATAATTTTAAAGTGGGCTCTTTATTGCTGACAAATGCACGACAAATTTTATAATCTGTTTTCTCCTCCTGAGGATAACCTAAGACAATTTTTATCTTGAACAGCAATTTGGTGTTGGGGAAAACAGGAAAGAACCACAGTGAGGTTTTTGTGAGGATTTGGTGAGGATTAAATCCAATTTCTGTCTATTCCATTGGAAGTTGCATACCTGTACCAACAAATTTGCAGTACAGTGGAAAGAAAGCAGATGCTGTTGTGCAAATACAGCACTCCTTAAAAAGGCATTATAGCAAAATAATGCTATATCGGTGTGAGATTCAAATTGAGAGGACCAGTGGTGGAATCCCTCGTGCAAACAGGGTCTGTGAAACTGAGCAAGGTCAAACAGAAGAATCCATTCAGGACATTATTTAATTAAAGTTTCATCACTGTGGTCCACAAGTTTTGGTAAATAATAAGGAAAGCTGTGCACTCTCAGGAGTGCAGCGCACACCTTCAGCAGTCAACTTTACAGTAGAAATAATCTCCACACAAATTACCTTCTAGATATCATTAGGAGAGTATTGGGTAGTACATTTGTTACTCTGTGGGAGCCTGCACGTCTCCAAGGACAGGAGCTCCTGCTAAGCAGTGGATATTTATGTGGAAACAATCCAATATGTCTAATAGTCAGGAGATTTTGTGCCAAGACTTCTCTCTTAAAAGCCAATCTAATGCACAAACATTTTGGCAAGTTTGTTTCTCGAATAAAGGTATTCCCAACAAACAATAGAGATATTTGTGGACTGCAATGTTTATATATTTATTACAAAGATAAAGTTGAGAACTTATTAAAGAACTTTATTTCCAGTTAGAAAGCCTGTAGCTGAGTCTTCTGTCCTGTACTCTTATCATAGGTGTATCAAAGACTTCTCAGCATCAAAGAGTATGGCTGCAGTAATTTTTTTACCCTGTGTTCTTTGATGTTTTCTAGATTTTGATATTTTCTGTAGCTGACATTTTCCATCAAAAAACAGCCTGACACTTTCCATCAAAAAAGGACAGATGATGAATTTCCAAAGACCTTTAGCTTTCTTCATACCTTTGCAGATGGATACTCCTGCAGAAGTTTACTCAAAATACATTATGACCACGGTCAGAAATTTAATGTTGTGGTTAGGGATCCTCTGATCTTCAGCTGTTCTGATGCTTACAGTTATCTGCAGAGTTATCTGTTACTTATCTACAAAGTTACATAAAAACAAGGAGAAATTATTTTGTTGCTTGTTGTAGTTTTTTTGTATTTAAAAATGGAAGTCCACAGTTAGCAGTGTAATTCATTAGCTTTTGTGGTAGTCTCCTACATTTATTTTTCTGAAGTAGCAAAAAAAAAATTTAGGGACTTTTATCCATCATGAAGTAGATAATTTTTTCTATTAAGCTGCAGTCAAACATACCAAAGGTTGGAATACTCAGTGATTAAATGAATCAGTGTTAACAGAAATGAATAAATACATATCAGAATTATTCCCAGTTCAGTGGGAAATGTCACCAGTTTTATAATTAACATTTAGAAAGGTGGATCAGAATAAAATGGGGGAAAGTCATGGCACATTCAGCATTACAATTAGCCATCAGACTCCTTAATAATCCTGACAAGGGCTCAAAGATTTAATAAAATAAACATTAAAAATAAGCTTCCAGAAAGTGAAAAGGTGTTAACTGATGATGAGGAAAAAAGTTAATCTGCTGGCTTTATGTCCTTATAGAAGAACTGGCATGAGACCTGAGAATATAAAATAAGTGTTAGCAAGGAACAGAACTGGGAACTTCAAAAACATTCTAAAATTATCAGTGTTTATTCAAATGTTTGGGAAGTGCTCACGAGCTTAAATTACAAAGAATTTGCAGGAAGAAAAAGCAGAAATGTCTGAAATTCATGTAAGAAAGCATTACTGAGTTTAAGGTTGATATACTTGGTCTCTGCACCCAGAAGTGCTCTGGTTTGGTTCTGTAGGTGTTTCTCTGCCATCAGCTGGCAGGAAGCCTTGCCAGGCCAGGGAAGGTGTGAGGCAGGGTCTGAGCTGTTTGCTCTCTTGGGAAAGAGAAAACAGAGAATGGAATCTTGGAATCATTTAGATTGGGAAAGTAAAATTAATTTAAAATTACATGCACTTGCTAAAATATAGTAGTTAACTAAGTGGACGATACCATTCTTTTTCATAAAACTGCTGAAGCCAATGTAAAGTTACTTTTCTGGGACAGGGACTACTCTGATCTGAGCCAGTTTTTTATCACAACTAATGTATTGCTCTTCCAAAGTTTGATCTCAGTGAGTCAAATATTTCTGCTCTTCCTTCTGGCAAGCAGAGGCTTTTTCTTCCCCTTCCTTAGTGAGACTGCAGCCCTAGCACAAAAAGCTATAGCCTTCAGAGGAAGGTAAGAATGCAGATCCTCCCCAGTATTGCATGGATTCCTGAAAGAGAAAGGGAAACTTGGAAGTGGGTATTTTAAATAAACATCTTTGCCTGGGTTTAGATTCAGACTTGAACACTTGTACTGCACCACATGAGAAATACAAACAGCTTGGCATTGTTTGGGGAGCAGGGCGCTGCTCTGCTTTCTCTAGATGTACCTGGAGACGGCTGGTAAAAGGTGAAAATGTTTTCTGGCTAATTACCCCCTTGGTGTCAGCAGGATGGATGTTTAGGGGCAGGCAGTGCAGTCCCCAGGGTGTGCCTGTCCCAGCTGGGTCAGACCCAGGGACACCCAGCACAGGTCACTTCATCCAAACACAGGTGAATCTTCCACCAAAACCCAAGGTCTCAGTGGTAGAACTGCTGTTTATGCCCTCCCCAGAGGCATTATTTGTTGAAAAGCAATTAATAAATGCAGTCTTCTCCTGCTTGATGTTCATTTTGTGATAAAGCTGCTGATAAAGATTAGATACCAGCATATCATGCTTCAGTCAGAATAAAAACGATCTTAATTGAACATCAGGTGTTCTCAGGCTGTCCCTGCTGACCTTTCAGCCAGGAATCTGCAATATTTTGTAGCTCTTAAGTTGAATATTAGAAAAATAACACTGCTGATAGGAAAATGCTTTTCTCCCTCCTGATGCCCTCAAGATATGTTTCAAGTCTTCTTTGTAATCTTTGATTTTTTAAAAATCTTGTTGAAGAAGGAATCTATGAGGGGCAGTATGGTAGTGAAAAAGGGCAAACAACTAGTCAATACTTTTAAACATAAAAAAGATCCTTCCCTCAGGTTTTCCAAGATATTTTGCATTGGCCTTGTAGGAATTAATGAAAGCACTTCAAGTACACTGAACAGGATCAGAGTTCACTTCTGTGCTGAGTGCTTTTGAAACTCCTTTTCCATTTCTACTTAGCAGTGACCTTAATTTTCCTTTCCCTGAGCGAGTAAACAGCTTTTAAAATACTTGTTAGAAACAGAACACAAACCTGGCAGGCTATTTGCCCACTTCCAGTAGGAAAGGGTAGAAAGAGGCAGCCAGACCACCTGCCATTGCTTAAATCACTGTGGCTATTAGGTTAATTTTAATTCACTTAAGTTCAGTCCATGTCTGTCTTTCTTTTTCCACCCAGATAAGCGGAGGAAACAGGTGGAGGTTTTTATTACTGTAATTAGTTGTATCTTAGCAGTGTGTGAGGCAGAGCAGACTGTGGAGGAGGATGGCATTTCACGCTGGGGTAGGTGAGTACGAGTTCACTGTCCTTGCATAATGTGGAGATTTTAATGGTGTCAACACTGATCAGACTCTGAAACATACAGAAATGGGGTAGTTTTCTTCTTGTGGATGATAAAAAGCAAGCTCCATAGTAGTAAGTCCTCACACTGGCTTATGAAAGACAGCTTTTTTTTCTCCAGTAACCTTTAAAAAGCTTCAAAGCTGCCCTGAAACCTTCATTACTTTGAAGTCCAGCAGCATTTTGGCACAGTCTTCAAGGGTTCCCCTTTTGGGCATCCCCTGCAGAGGTGCCAGAAAACACCTCCATTTCATTTGCCTTCTGGGAGTCTCACTGAAGCCACACAAAAATCTAATCAATGTGTCTGTTGTTCTAATGCATTAAATTACTGAGGTTAAAAGAAAAAAAAAATAAAAAAAAAGGAATGTAACACATTTTTCGGCATTAATTTCCCTTGACTTCTCATTTCTGTCACTGTGCTCTTATGGAGGAGGCCCTGTCTGTACAGCGTTTGATCTCTTATGTCACTGTCAATGCTTGACAAATTACACAGACTATTAATAAATTTTTTAGGATTTTTAACAATATGATTGATACTTTAGTTATTTTATTTTTGAAGTTAGATTTCCTGGGTTTATTCACCCTGCTGGTTCTGTCTGCACACAATAGAGAGGAGATTGCATTTTTAAATCCTATTGAGCTTACACTTATTCAAAGGAAAGATTTAAAAGTCATAGACATTTATTCAGTAGCATTAACACATGTTTGTCAAATTAATATTTAGACACAATAAACTTTATGCTACTTTACAGTAATAAAAGCTGTGTGAAATCAAGTTACTGATAGTAATATCAAATATGACACTAGAAAGAGTATGGGAGTGAAAACTGAAGAGCTTAGTGTTTATTTGCTGAATAATAGGCTGATTTAAAGACTCATTTCCCCTGATATTTAACTATCTTTAATGCACTGAAATTCTCAGTGAAGAATGATGGCTGTTGTAACAAAGTAAAACAAAAAAACAATAACAAGACTGTTACAGATCCTTTTAACAAAACTAAAAAAATCTCTCCCTTTCTATTGCCTATTGAAAATGAACTTTTAAAATAGTTTAATTAGTCCCTTTTCATACCAGGGAACCTTTCCTCAGAAAGATGATCTGTGGACAATAAATAATTGGTGTTTAAAAAAGCAAACATTTTATCTGACAGATAAAATCATAGACTATATCTTTGTATTATCTAAATATGAATCAGTAAAATATCTGGCATTTCACAGCTTTAAACTCAGGGTCAATATTTTCAGCAGAAATTTTCAGTCTTTTAAGAAAATGCAGTTACAAAGTTCAACCTGCCCTCCCAGCAATCATGCTGATGTCAACTCTGGAATAGCACAGAGAACCCAAAATTCTCATTGTTCCCAGTAACAGCAGCCTGGCCAGGAGAAGCACAGGTGGTGATCTTTGATTTTGGAGACTTGGGATGTGACCCCCTTTTTCCCAGAGGAAAAGAGGTTTATTTCAGTTTATTTCAGCTTATGGAATGGAGAACCATCAGCATGAAGGTGCAACACCTCACAGAGTATTTGAAGGCCTTGTGTGAACTTAGAAGTGCTTGGAGCTTTTCCTTGGAACCTTAATGAACCTCATTTCTATCATTTACCAATTAAAGGAAATGTGTTAGTAAAACATTTACAAATTCTAGACCCAAACCAGCATGTGAAGCAAAGGAAACATTATGGTGTTATTGGTTTAGAATCTCTCAGTTGTTTCCCACGTATTTTCCAAGGCACTTGTAGTTGTTTTTAGTTTTCTATAATTATATTTTAATTTTACATTTGTGGTTTTCTGTGTTCCTACAATAAATAATTTAATCTGTGAACTCTGTGACTTTTGCTCACTCTTTACTTCTTCTTGCCTTTCTAGGCTATGTTGTAAAATTCATAAACCTGGTAAATTAAAAACAGATTCATGTTTTGCACTTGAGCTGAAGACTTTAAGTACAACAATTCAATTAATATGAAATGTGTTAAATACTTTATTTTACTTTAATGAGTGCCATGTTCCTCCCTCTCTCCCTTGCTCTCTTTCAGCCAAGTGAAACAATTTTCTTCTTCTTTTTAAATGTTTAAATGTGTGAAGCCATTATTTCTGCTCACACATGCATATTATTTCACAGACACCCCTCTAGTGCATTGCCTTTGTTTAAGAGGAAAGAAAATAATGTAAGGCTAGTAAATAAAACTGTATTTCAAACTTTGTTTTGAGGTTTTGCTGGCAGTGGATTAATACCCTGCCTACCCTACACTTTTCCCTTGCTCCTCTAAGACCTGACTTTAATCCCAATTTTGACAACAAGCAAAATTTGTGAATGGTTCCAGATGAGTTCCCACATTTGTAACCTTCATAAAACTGCCAATCAATAAAAATAGCCAAATCTTCATCTTTCTGCAAAGCCCTGCTCTGAGCTGCACTGTGCTGGGAAATGGGAATTCAGCTTGGGTTTCCTGGGTTTCCTCTGGCATCTTCCTCATTCAATTCACTCCTTTTCTAGGAGACTCCTCCAGGGCTTTAAGCAGAGCAGTTCCCCTATTTATGAGAGTGTTAAATCCACCTGACCAGTGCTGAAGCAAGAATATCCAGAACCTAGAAAGAGACGTTTTGGGAAAAGTTTTGAGAGACAAGATAATTAATAAAAAGCTCTTCTTTTGTTTCTTCCACTTTATTTTCCTGACTGCTGACTTAGGCAGGCAGACAGCAGCGTCCTGCTTCCCTGAAGGGCTTTGCAGGACGTGTCAGTATGTCCTGGGGGACAGCAGTGTCCTTGAGTGCACCTTCCCCTCCCTACAATATGGATACAACTCCTGGGTCCTGCTGTTTATGATTGCAGTGATAAATTACCTATTTTTATAACCAAGTTGTTTTATGAATATTTCATTTTATGCAAAGCACTTGTCCTGCTGAAAGCAACAGTAACTGTTCCATATTTTTCGCTTTGGTTGCTAAAAGAAAGGTTTCACTTGTTTCAAACACTTGACATAAGGATGCTAATTTATGCCAGTCTTTTAGCTGTGAGATTGATCTGCAAACTTACTTCTTTAGAAAACTTTACTTTGCCTTTAGATGTCAGAAATGTTTTCCATGCTTCCCTTTCACATAGTTCTGCATTTTAATGAGTAACTTCAGCAATTATTATGGGGTTTCTACATCACTTTTAGACATAGAGATGTTAAAAACTATAAAGGATGAGGAGGGTTAGAAATATTCTGTGTGGCTCTTTTTTGAATTTAATTAGCTAAAATATATTTGTCGTATTTTTGTCTCTTTTTATGTTTATTTTTTAAAAGTGTTTGTGGGTTTCTGTGATATTGACACACATCAATTAAAGTAATTAATTAATAGATTAATGCAGTAAGTTGCAAGAAATCAAAATCAGTTTAAAAACTAAAAGTTATCACAAAGTATCATTGAATTCTGCCATGATGTGGTGGTGAATAATCTGCTTTGGTAGCCAAATTGAATATGGATTATCAATAGAGACATGTAAGAGAGACTCATGCAGGGGCTCCCACAAACTCCATCTGTGGAAGAAATGAGTTGGTGCTGAATCTCAAAAACAAATTTGGTCTCATATGGCACGGTAGCTCTTGATTGTGTGGGATATAATGTTGAAGAATGGAAATTTGACTGTAATTTCCAGTTTAATATTTCATACCACTTGGATTTGTAGTATTCAGTACAGCAAAAAATTTTGGGAGGAGGAATTTGAACCACGCTGTTCATTAATAACAGCCACTGCTGGCAGATGAGCCTGGTGCTGCTCAGCTGGATCATTCTTCCCAGGACTTTCAGTGCTCGAGAGCACAAGCTGAGTTGAGGGCAGATATTGCTAAAAAGTGGATGTACACAACAATCTGATGGTTCTCAGCCTGTGCCAGGAGCATCCCCTACCCAGAGTTACTGACCCAAGCACCTTAATCCATGCATCAGGCTTCAAAGAGTTTTATTCCCATTAGTGAGAATCCTTGGCAGATTAAAGGTGCTGTTTCATAAAACCAGGAACCCAGCCTGGTTTCCAGTTGCATGTCAAGACCTTCTTTCAGCTATCCTCCTTCAAACATCAGTCACCAGGTCTCAGCTGTGTGCCTTGTGATCCCCTGTGTATGCAGAGCCTCCCAGTCTGAGGCTGTCCATCAAGAAAAGCCAACTCTTTTTCATGGTTCCTTTGGAATCGGTATCCACTTCAGACTGTATTTGCTCTTCCATTTTCTAACTGAAGGATACATCCAGATATAAAAAGGCAAGAGAGACAGGAAGCATAAATATGTACTGATTTAACATAAATACATGTACTGATTTGACCCTTGAACCCTTGGTGCACCAGAGGGCTTTTCTATAGATGGACACTAAATAAAAATAGAGTTCCTCACGTCCCATCCACATTTTGTGAACAAAGTCTGGAGTCTGGGTTTTCCATACATATTAAAAACGTGCCTTCCAAATTTCTTTACCTTATAGAGAGAAGGAATCCTATTACAAAGCTCTGCTTCATGTTGGAAGTTCCTGTGGCATCTCTCAGAATGATATTTTTCAGAGTTTAACACAGTATAGTTTGATGATACTCTGTTTCCTTTATGTACCATCAATAATTTCAGAGCAAATATGCTCCAAAGTCAGATGAAACCTTGATGATAAAAACCTTGAAAGACTTCTCTGAACTCTGCCAATCTGAACAAGTACTGATAGGAGCAGGTAAAATGTTTATGAAGGATTCACATTTTCAGAGCAGATTCTAAGTCTGGTACTGAATAAATCATTGCAGTTATTTTTTTAATAGTATGAGGAGCAGAGTTCTTCATTCCTCCCAAAACTGAGTTGTCTCTTTGGCTCTTGTGGAAATTACAAACCAGAACTGCAAGGACAAAAAGACATGAAATAAATGGTGCAAATGTGACGTGCTGAGGAAGCTCAGCTCGTGTTGTGGGGTTTATCTGGGGGGTAGGAGGCTGGTTTGGGGGTTAATTTGGGGGTTAATTTATGTATGGAATTTATTCCAGACTCCGTATTAACAGAAACAAACCCATGTTATTTTTCCTTGGGATTTCAAAGTTTTTCAGAAGTTGTTTTGCCCGTGTCAGTTTCTGATTCACATTCACTCAGGGAAAGAGAAGACAGATAAGGGTACACCAAGAGTGAAGAACATGATTTCTGTTTCTGTCAGGTGCTGATGGTGGGGGTCCTTTTCAATTGATTTGTTTAGCCGTTCTATCTGCATATATTAGCTAGGATGTCTGAAGTGATGAACCTTTTTTATTTCTTATCTCACTCTTTAAACTCTCTCCTTGCACTGTCGATACTTAAACTGTAATTTAGGTTAATTATTGAAGGGAAAAGAGGGATTCAAACCCTTTTATTAAGTATGTTTTATGATTTCTGCTACATTTACCAAAGACAGTCCTATAAACATTCCCATTTTGGCAGTGAAACAAGTTCTTTTAAGTTTTTTTCTGCGGGAAGTATTTCTGTTGAATCTTGAATAGGATCAATAAATGTATTTTTAATGCACAGGAGGTTACTTTTTATTTAAGCAGCAGATTCTTAAAATATTTAACATCCATTCCATTCTCTGGTGAAATGCTCTTCTGTTTCTGAGCAGTGCATTTTGACCTTGGTATTATTGTAGACAGTATTTCTGTTTTGTCTCATGGCAAGAACATTCTGAAAAGAGAGGGCCACTTATTAAACCTATCTGTTGTGGAAGCATAAAGATATAATGCTAATATACAGCTGGTTCTGCAGGTCAGGTCTTTACTGGGAAAACCTTAGAGAATAGCTAATATCAACAATACTGTTTGAATTGCACCAGAAGAGTGTCTGACACATCCTCCTAAATGAGACTGCACAGCACTTGCAAAAAGCCTCTCTCTGAAGATTCCCCTGAAGGCTCCCGGGGAACACCACAGGGGTGGGCTGCTCCAGCTCTTGCTCTGCAAACCCTCACTTGTGCAAATAATCCCATTGAAGCAGATTATTTTTATTATTGGGTTTAAGCCTGGATGTCTGATCACACAAATGAAGCAGGCAGGATTGTGCTCTTCAACCTGAAGAAAGAAGAAGTATCACGATATAAAGTCCATTACAGAAGCTCCTCTAATCTTTCCTCCACCCTTTCAGTGAAGGTTTTATTTAGCAGGATGTGATGGATTTGACACTGTTCAGCATCTGGCTCTTTGCTGATGAGCAGAAAAACTCTGATCTCATTTTTTGTTTGAACTAAATATACAGAACACTGCTGTTTCCTCCATTCCTTTCCTGCCATCTACTAGTTCAGAGTATCACCTGAAATTCCCAAATTCAGTTGACTAAAAACTGTGGGTTGTTTTTTGTTTGTTTTGTTTTTTGAGAGATCTAGAAAGAATAAGTAGAAGAGGAAGCAATTTTACTGCTCTTAAATTCAGCAAAAGAGTTGCTAATTTCCAAACTTTAAAGATGATTAGCAGAGGTTTGTAGCCAGAGGGTATGATGAATTTCAGAAACTACTTCTTCCTCATGAAAAAGTCTGCAGAAGTTTGGAAAAAAAAAAAGAAAAGTCTGAACATTTATACTGCTTCCATATAGCCTGACCTTCAAAAATTTGCATTATGCCAAAAATTATACTTCCAAAATTGACTTGTTAGGAGTTCTGCAATGGTCGTCTTCCTAGTGCAATAACAAATGGAGCTAACGAGACACCACAATTCTCCTGGGACTTGACCCAAGACCTGCCTAACTGGATTTTTCAGAGACTCCAGGAAGAAACACTGAATTGCCTAAAGTCCCTGTGCAGACTGGTCAAAGGACTTCACTCTTTTAATTCTCTCCTGGAGCTTGTGAGGTGCATTTGTAGTAAAACATAGCTTTTGTAGAGAAGCTGCTGCTATTTCTCTCTTTGCTTCTTTCTCTGTGCTGTTTTATTTTTCAGCTTCAGCATTCATGGCAGATGTGGACTGGGTGATATTGTACTGCTGCTGAGCACTTATCCTAAGCTAAACTCCACAGCAGCCAGTGTGTGCTTGAGTCAATTCCATATTTATCCCTGAAGCAATGGGTAATATTAGCTGCAGTGGGACCTCCATACAGCTGGTGTCATCCTGCAGGGCCTTTTGCCTCAGAACTGTAGGGATTTTTGCACATCAGTATTTGGTCTGTCTTAGATAAGTATCAGCAGAGTTCCAATATTTGAAGTGTCACTTGAGAAAACACCATGAGAGGAGGGGTTTTCCCCTCTTTTTATTGTTACTGTTGTCTGGCATTCTTAAAGCTTAAGCAAAGCAATCTTAAATCTCTTTCATGCCTTGATATTTCTGTAAAGTAATCCCTGGATTTTTTTAGTACTACAATAAGCTGTACATCACTTTTCCTGATGATAAGGATGACTATGACAGTGTGTTGTAGTAAAAAAGAAATTACACATGTCACAGCTGGGTTTACAGTGAGATGGATATTGTACTTCAGTCTGCTGGAGTGGATACTAAGTTATGAGCCTGAGGGTCAATGGATCCCAGAAAAGGATTGTGGAGTCTGGATGCTGGAATGATCTCTTCCAGTCTCAGCTCCTTGCTGTTATTCCTGTGGTCTGAGGGGTAACTGGTGCTCTGAAATAGCAATAATTTAAGAAGTGCTTCTGGGGTTTTCTTGCTGTGTCCTGAGTCCAGCAGCCCCACTGCTGCCCTGTCTGACAGTTTTATTGCCAGAATCTGGGAAGGAGAGAAGTCCTTCATCTCCTCCATGATGGATATACTGCATATAGAATATTTCATCTAGTCTGTGTCACATCCAGACTGAGGAACTGTGTTAAACAAAGTGAATTTCAGTTAATCTGAATGCTGAGATGCCTGAATGGGTACCAGGAAATCTCCTCTGCCTCTTGGTTCTTAACCTGTTTTTAAAAAGCATATTTAAAAAGTTATGAGAAAATGGTGAGCTCCTTTTCAGCAGCTTTAGCTGTAACCTCAGACATCTCTGCTCCTCCCTGAGAGAAATGGTTCCCTTGGCCCCCTTGTTCCTGGCAGGATATGCAATGGGGTTTGCCAATTCCAAGTTACTTAGGAGATGAAAGAAGAGTAAAGTTCATATATTCCTTAATTAAATCTTAACTCTACACATACACCAAAAATGTTCACATTTTGCTTCCCCTTACTTTTTCTCATTAACTTTGTCTTATTTTAATTTTTACTTTTCCCATCTTATCATTTTTGAAAAGCAAAGTATTCTTTAATCACAAATTAAGGAGGCAAGTGCAGATTCTGTCTGATTTCTAAGGTTTACTTCACAATCTCTTACAGTCAGTACTGTCATTTTATATATCCTGATGAAAGGAACCAGGTCTGTCAAGATTTCAGAGCCTTTTCCAGGCTAAACTCAAGATGTAAGATCACTTTTCTGCTGTATCTAACTTTTCTTTAATAGCCATTATTTCCCAATCATTTCTTAGGAAATTCAGACAACCTCAGAGTTTCAGTAATTAGTCAATATAACTACGTGCCTAAAATTAACTATATCTGCTTATGTGTACTTTTGGCTCACATTCTGATTTTTCCAAAATTGTTAGAGAAAGCATAGTAGAAGGAGAACGGAACAAAAATCTCATATTGAAAAGAGCTTTTCACTGTTCATCAAAGAGGAAACTCCAGAGATTGTGTCTACTTGTCTTTCCAGAAAACCTGGGTTTGTCTCAAAGTTCTCTGGTAATTGATAGATAAATAGCAAAGCTCCTGGTCTTCAAGGTATTTTCATAGACCAGTGCAGGAAGGATGAAAGTTTTGTGGGCAGCCTTCAAGAAAGAAAAGAAGTCTTAAAAAAACTTTTTTTTTTTTTTTAATTCAGTGGCATATGCAGTTTAATAGAGTCAAAGGGGAGGCAGTTCTATTATATCTACAGCTGATGCTTACATCATCAAATTATTACATCTATATCTGATGCTTTTTTCCCTGCAACATAATTAAATCTTATTCTTAAAAATAAAATATTCCCACATTAAAGGCCCCAATTCTCTGCACTTGGAAGACCTAGATTCCTTTCAGCTTACCTGAACCATTTAATCAGACAAAGATAAGTTATTGCTATTTAGGAAATTTTAAAACCCGTTACTACAATTCAATTTAAACTAATTTCAAACTGAAATAGTCTTTTTTCAAGCCATATATTGAAATAGGTTCTGAAAATGGAAAATATCCTCCAAAAATGTTTGAAATATCTATCTGATTCAAACTCTGATAGATCTGACTTGACTTCATTCAAAATTTCAGTGATGTTGAAAGAGTTTTCAAGGGAGTAAATGATTTTTTGCTAAAATGTTCTTACAGTTCTCTTGACCTGCTTAAATTGACAAGGTCTGTAGTGTGAGAGGTGCTTGTGCTGAGTAAAAACAGTGAATTTTGGCTGGTTCCTGAAGGAGTAACGTGATGTAAATAATAATGGGTGTATCTGCTTCAATTTTATTGTACAGGATTCCTGTTGAGGGCATTGCATTCCAAGGAGCACTGCCCCTTCTGTGCCTGCAGTTCCTCCCTGGCCCAGGGAGTTGGCATTGCTGTCCCACTGTAATTTGAGATATAATTAATTATGCAGCCAAGTTTGGAAACCAGTTCCTGGAGGGATGCTATGGGTGTACCTGCTCCTCTGCCTGCAGCACCCAGCAATTGCCCAGATTGCTCTCTGCTTAAAAGGTGAAGGAATCCAGTGCTATAATGAGCCTTTCTGCAGGCTGACACCTCTAACAAAGCCATGCCTCTCCACTCCTGATGTACTGTTCATTGCTGTGCCCCATTTGAAGGGCAGATGTGCTGCTAATTACTGGAAATGGCACGAGCAGGTCGGTCAGTGCTGCTGTTCATAGTGCCAGTCGAGTCAGGGCTGCCTCCCCAGGCAAGGCTCTGCCACCTCTGCCCTGATGAAAAATTTTTGTTTTCTTTTTTCAAATTGTACAAGATATTTTAAAGGAACATAATTCTGCATTTGATGGTGTTGCTGAGTTTTTCATAATTAAATTTATTTGCCTTTAAAATGTTATTATCTAACTCAGATACAATTTGATAATGCCTCAGACCTTTAAAATATCCTTTCCCCTGTTTCTAGGCTCTCTCAGTAGATACATTCTAAAGATAATTTTTATACACTTTTTTGCTAGGTGATACAGGCCAGAAATTGTACACACACCAGCTCTATTCTGAAGTGTCTTTTAAAGGTTTCCAGGTACTAATGAACTGAGCTTCTGAGGCAATGAAGAATTATCCTTGTAATCTTACAAGAGCTCTTAGCCTACTCTCTCAGCATTTGTCTGTGATGCTGTTGTTCAATATTTATGACAAAGCCTGGTGTACATTGATTGTGTCTGGGTCTGCCTCAAAGCTTCAGCAGATTTAGTGCTGACATACACCAGTGCCAAGGAAAATGGAACCAAAGCACGAGGACTCACAGATTGCTTTTACTTTCATAACAGGAGGTGCACCCTTGTGCCCCCAGGCTGCATCCACGAGGAAGCTGTCCTGCTTCCCAGCATCCCTTTGCACACACACACCATTCCTCCATCCCTGGACATGTTCAAAGCCAGGTTGGATGGAGTTTTGAGCAACCTGGTCTAGTGCAAGGTGTTCCTGCCCATGGCAGGGGCTTGGAACCAGATGATCTTTAGGTCCCTTCCAACCCAAACCATTCTGTGATTCCATGTCCTTTTCATACTGGATATGTCATGTTCATGTGCATGGGCACAGCATAAAAACTTGAGATTTGATAACTCTAAGTTTTGATGAAATATTTAGAAAGTCAAACTATCACCAACAACATAAAGAAGCTGGAGTGCTTTGTGTTTCTTGCATTGTGTCTGAATTTAAAAGAGTTTTCCAGAGCCAGTTTCAAAGCTTCATTATTCCCTGGGCATATGCGATTTTGTTTCTCCTATAGATAAATAAATATAAATCTCTGCCCACCAAAAGAAGCCTCATGTTGAAAGAAGGAAGAAGTAAGAATTTGTAAACCAGCATTTAACATTTATTTTTTTTTTTTTTTTTTTTTTTTTTTTTTTTTTTTTTTTTTTTTTTTTTTTTTTTTTTTTTTTTTGTTAAATGCTGTATTCTGTAGCTGTTTTCTCTCTGGGCAGTGCCAGCAGATGTCAGTGCCAGCCCCACTGGTGTCCATTGTGCTCAGGCTACATTGAGGAAATTGCTTTTCTTACAAAAAACACTCTGTCAAGTTGATGTTCCATTAAACAATGGATGTAGGTAAAGCTTTTGAGCCACCACTTTAAATTCCGCCTCAATGCCAAGAATACTGTCAAGTATTTGAAAGACGCATTCCAAAAATAAGTATAATCACCTTAAACACACACAGAATATCTTTCTTTTCAGGCTGCATTCTTAAGAATCATGGCAGGAAACTTCTATTTCTTTAATTAACCATAAAAACATCTGGCAGAAATGTGAATGTGTTTCTCCTGCAAGCAATGGGGAAGGTGCCTTTTAGGCCATGTTGTGGGTGAAGCTTCAAAAAAATCTTGTATTGGTGTCCAGCCTTCAGATCTCAAATTCAAGCTGAAATTTCATGACTTCTCTTTAAAAAGGGGACAGTGTTTCAGGCTTGAATAATTATATTTTGTGAACATGTCTTGCATATGATTGTGGACAAAGTTTCGATTTGATAGTTTTGCAGGTCTTTTTCAACCTTAACGATTCTATGATTCTATATTACTCATCTTACACATCTGAAAATATGACTGAATATTTGAATATTGGTCCTAATTGTGGAAGGTTTAAAATGTGAATAGTCTGTTTTAAAAAATCACACCAGGATTGGTTAATCTTCTGCAGTGTTTTGGCATCAATTTATTAATATGACCAGCTACTGCTCACTGCTGCAAAGCAAATAAACCTTTGAGCAGAAATCTGATTTACTTCTGCAACACCACTGATTATTTCTTATTTATGTTCCTGCCAGCTGCTTCTGTTGTCTGAGCCTTATCTGATCAGGGCTGCAAAAATGTGCATTTAGTGTTATCTTTGTCCTGGTCTGTCTTCTTTCCAAATCCTTTCCTATCAGAGATATCTGATTTGCTGGATGTTATTCCTGCTGCCAAGATTTGTTCCAATGCCAGATCCAGCTGGATTTCTATAGATTCTACTCTGTTCATGTTTTCTTCTGAGTGTGGAAGCTTCCCACTGGTTAAAATTAATTTTATTTTCAGTTGGATCATTAAGCTGTCATTGTAGTTGTCTTTAAGAAAAACCCCCATAAAGATTTGTCTTTAAGAAAAACCCCCAAATCCTCAAGGGATGGTCTTCAGCTACAGTGTAGAGTGAATTTGGATTCATTAGATATCAGCAGGGGTTTCTGCCCTGTAAAGTTGATCTTGTGGCCAAGAAGTGACTTCACTAGTTGATACACTTATTTTCACAATCAATAAACTATTGTACAGAGTGCTAATAAATGCAACAGAGCAGAGAAGTGGAAGAAAACCCCATTGGTACTCTTGTGCTGTGCTGCACCACACCTGTAGCACTTTGTTATTCAGGCTGCCACCATAGAAGAGAGAAATGCTTTTAACAGCTGTCAGTGCATCAAAATGAATCCTCTGAGTATCAGTGTTCCATTTCCATCTATAGAATTCAGAAACTTGGGGGTTTATAATGACACATCTACCCCTGCACAAGATCTTACTTGGCTTGTAGTGGTTTGAGGGCAGCACAAGAGTAAATATTCCATGTGAACATACTATAGTGCTTCAAAACTAATGCGCTGATAGCTTGGGTTTCTTTTATTATTCAGTATTTCAAGGCTGTTCTAAAAGAACAAAACCTCACCTTAGTACTGGGTAATTTTGTGTTGGCAGTCAAAAGAGTTGCAGCCAAAGAGTTCTCTGTAGAATGATGAAAAAAGTAAAGAAACTGCAAGCATAATGCTGATCTGTTCCCTCTTTGGAAATTCTCAGATTTCTTCTAACACTTTAGGAAATTAAAAGGCACAAAAATATACTTCCCATCATGTGCTATTTTTAATTGGCTCCTATACTGGAGAATCACCTTCTGGGCTGTGGCAGTTTGATGAAGAGCAGTAAATATCTGTCTGGTATTTGAAACACTTTAGGCTGAATGACATATTACATTGAAAAGGGGCCCATTTTAATGACCCTTTTTGACCTTTTCTATATTTTCCCAAAACTAGTGTGGTCAGAAGCAGAATAAAATCTGTTAAAACCTACAATTTAGGGATGTAAAGTAATAACACACTGTGATGTTTTACTTGGTTAAATGACTGCTGCAACGTAGGAAACATAAAAAAAAAATGCTGGCTCTAGTGGTAAAATAGTTAAAAAAGGTGCAGAGAGGGAGGAGTAGCTCAGCAGTGCTCTTGGGGCAGAGTGGCTCAGCTCTGACTGCTGCTTTCAGCATCACAGCTCTGGAGTGGAGCAGGATACTTGTGCTTTATTGAGGGAGCATTTGACATCCAAGAGGAAGGGGATTTGGTTTGTTCTTATCCAGGAATGAAGGGTAAATTAAGATTCTGAGAGTGTACATTTGTGCCAGGGTCCAAATTCCCTTTCTCTGAAAGTGTGAGTATTAAAACTCTGCCTGTACATGTTTCTCCCAAATCTTTAATGTGAGGCTCCTCTTTTTGCATAGAGGGAAAATTAAGTCTCTCCTTTTCTTTTTTTCTCCTATTTTTCCTTCCTGTGTTCAAAGTCAACCTGGAGTGATGTTTAGGTAAAAATTGAGGCAAATTATTTTGGCAAATATGTCTTGTTCCTAATGCAGCCAGCACATCCCTCACTGTGCCAGAATCTCTATTACTGGATGCTGAGGATAACTCAGTGTGCTGTGGTAGGGCACTGATTGTTTGAGAAAACATCCAAAAAAGGGACAGGGCAAGTCTGTAGGACCTGAATGAAATATGAGTTATTTAAATGTACAGCTGAAGGTTTCTCAGCCTTCTACTCAGATTTACTAAAGCCATTACTTGATCTATTTCCAAATATAATATTAGCAATGCAGCTGGGAGATACTGGTATGACAAGGACTGGGAATGGATGAGCAAGGGAAAGGAATTAATCTCATAAGAGGTTTCTGCCTTTCAAAGTATATTTTGTTTGGTGTGGGGGGGGGGGGGGGGGGGGAGAGAGTTTTAGGGATCTCTGCCCCAAAGCAGAGAATGGTAAGCATTAAAAATGAATTCTGGGATGGGAGTGACATCAGGTGTTGTCAGTTCCATTTTTTCAGAAAGCATTTACTAATTGCCAGCTGATTGTGTGGTAGCCTACAAATTGACTGCCTGGAAGGAGAGCAGTCATACTTGAGCCTTATTGAGGAAGAGATCTTATTTATCATCCTATGACCTTCTTGTTCTGGTTTGACTAGATGCTATTGTACTCAGGTGGGCACCTGGCAAAGATAAATTGCAGGGCTGACTTCTGCCCAAATCTGTCTACAGTGAAAAATTTCCATTTCTACCACATCTTTTACTGGAACTGACTGGTCAGACATTGTCATGGGGGCCATAGTAGACCTGGTCGAGCTTCCTTTTTTCCCAGAAAAGGGAAATGCACCTATTGTAATTGCCACTATTGTACACAATATTGAAATGATCACCAAATACATTAGCATTTATAGATTTTAGATGACAACAGCAGTTGGACTTCAAATAAAGTACAACAAAGTTCACACTCCTCAGATGATAAGAGACCTCAAGCTGGGACTTCCTTCCACTGTTCTTGGGCTAATATTGAGTAATAAGTAATATAACAGATATATCTCTTGCACATTGTTTGTATCATCCTGATACAGCACACTGCTCTAGAGAATTTTGGCAAATACCATTAGGAAAAAGCACGCTGAAGGTTTGCTCACTGACAACCCCTGACAGATTAGGAGGTTCTGGGTCCTTATACTTAAACCAAAGTTATGCGCTTTCAATTTTTAGGAGTTCTTCACCATTTTTAAAAAAACCCAAACCTGAATATCTGTTTTATCTTCCTAAGCCCATCAAACTCCTGTCAGAAAACTACTCAAGAAGGTTCCTGTATATGAAGGTGGATGTTGGACAACTGCTGGGCTCTGGCAGTGGCTCTGACATCTGGAACAGTGGATTGCCACAAGCTGGGGCAGGAGACACCCTGAGATTCACATCACCTGTGCAACTTTATTTTAAGATTTTCAGCCCCATCACCTGACTGCTACAATAACTTCTGACTGCACTGTGGCTCCTCCTCATCACTTTGACAAGGCAAGATGGGTGGCAATGCCTGAACTGTGGGGTTGGGGTTAATTTTAACACCTGGTGGCCAAAGGGAATGCTCTTGTTGAGCTCACATTTACTACATGAAACACCAGTTCCCTCGGCTGCAAATGCCACCTTTAAATCCCCAATGTCAGTTCAGGTGACCCCAAAGAGACACTGTGGTATATATGTGTTAAAGTAGGCTGTTCTGAGGGATTTTATTCTGCTTTAGAAGCATATCTGTAAACATTAATTATAAATCTGCATTGATTTGATTGTGCTAATTCATGTGAGACCATGCTAAGTGTAAGGTAGGTGAACTCTGACTCCCCCTCAGGATATTTTTTGACCTTTGACTTTGAGTGTTGTCAAGTTTAACATAAATTTGCAACCAGAAGCTTAAGCCTCTTATGTTTCACTGTGATTTTGCAGCCCTCCTTCCCACCCCTGTGTTATTAACAACCTGCTAATGAACTGACAGCTACTGCATTTATGTAAATGAGAAGGTTGTTGAACTGAGAGCTAGCCTGCCTCAAAAAAAAAAAAAAAAATAGAAATTAGCCTTTCCATTCTGCTAACTTATTGCTCCCCTCATCTGGTTGATAGGGAACATACATCTGTATCTATGGTGTGTATATGTAATTCAATGGTGAACATCAATGGTTGATCTATAGATGTACATATATAATTCATGATGGTGCATATCATAATTATCATCTTTTAAGTGTTTTGTATTTCTACATTTAGAAATGTAGAAAGAAAACAGTCTAAATTGGCATAGAGCAATTTCTATTTTCATTTCTACAAAAGTAGAAAGAAAATAACCTAAATTGGCACAGACCCTCTAAAGGTACAAGTTAATCCTTAGTTTTCCAGGCTTTATTCTTGCCTAGGATATGCTCTTTATCTCTACAAATATATATGCACATTCATGTGGTCATCTGTAGGAGAATCAGTTGTTAAGATTCAAAATTAAGTTTTGGAAAAGTCTGTTGAACCTTCTGTATCTATTTTTAGCACCTCTCATCCCATAAAATGTGCACTAGTTGTAGTCTAGGGAACCCAAAAGAAAAAGACATTACAGAACTTGACCTCAAAATGCATCATATAAGATAAATAAAAATTGTGGCTGATGACCTTAATGATGAGAAAATGTCACAGGATGTGATAATATTCTCCAAGGATTTACAAGGTGTTTAGAAAAAGGAAAGAAATCATCCATCTGCAGCAGAAACAGACCCAAATTCATGCTTGCAAATTTTCTTGAACATGGAGAAAAGCTCCTCTGATAAGAATACTGAAGTACTGTAGAGTAGGAAGGTTCTGGAGTGCCCAGTGTGGGATGTCTTTAGGAGCTATTTATGCACCATATGTAAGGTGTGTCACAGTTGTACCATAACTCACTGCTGGTCTGGAATAGATGAGATAGACTTAAACATTTTGTGTGATACTGTGTTATAAATATTTATTACTCAATGAGAATTTCTGTTATATTAGGTAATGGTTTCTAAAGTTTGTTAGGACTAGTGGATGGAAAATATTACTGCAACTTCCAAATGGGACTTGAACACCCAGGCTTTTGTCTTTCCTCTCTCTTTCCCATCAGTATTAGCTGATACACATGTTTTTGTGCATTTTACTTGTTTGTTCTTATAGATTTCTATTCCATCAGTCTCTCTTGTCCCTAACAGTAAGTTATTTCACTGTGGGACAGGACAGCCCACTGTCTTTGATATTAGAACATATTGTCCATATTGCAAGAATTTGTTAACCTTTATGCAACAGTGGGAACTATCAATAGAAATGTAAGAAAAAATATTAAAATTGTCTTCTCAGCTCCTCAGAGGTAGGATCCTTTATTATGGGTGTCTTTATTCCCCTCCTTTGTGAGCTGGAGATGGTGAGGATTGTCTCAGCTGACCACGGAGACGGAGTGGCCCTGGGGGATGCCCAAAGCTCCTCTGGGGGTTGTTCCTTCTCTCAGACTGTTCAAACTTCCCTGGCACCCAGAACACCAGAGTCCCTAATTATGAGATCAAGTGGGATGAGCTGAAGAGAGCTTCTTTGTTCCAATATTGCCTGATAATTCTGTCTCAACCTCCTGTAAGCCTGGAGTCTCTTATTCCTGCTAATCATGCCCCTAGTAGGGGAATAAAACAATGGCAGGGAATTAATGGTGACAAGCAGCAGTGATGTGTTACTGAGAATGGAGCATTTGTCTCTGGTTTATCTCTACCACCAGGGCACACATTTGTGTATTTGTAGCATCTCATTGCCAGACAATTTGAACTATTTATATTCAGTCAGAGTATCTGTGACTTGAGTTTGTTATTAATCATTTCACTCAACTAGAATCTGCTATTATTTTTCCGTTTTTGAACATAATGAGATCAGCATTTATTATTCATCACTCATCTCTCATATCATAGCTTAAATTGTTTGTTTTTTTGCTATTTTTTATTCTTTTCATTTTATTTATTGTTCTTATCTTATTTTTCTTTTCCAAGTGTAGATAACTCTTTCCCATTTCTCATTGTTAGTGATATATAAGCTAAATTAAAATAGAACAAGTTTTGATACATAGTATTTGGTCACTATTTCTTTTGTGCAGAGGACTGAAGTTTTGACTCCAATTACCTTAATGGAAGTTTCTATTAATATTTTGTTTAAATAATATCTTAAATTAATTTTAAATAATAATTATTCATTTTATATAATGCTTTTTTTTCTGTTTGAATATTCATTTTAATTTTGGTTCCCATGTAGCTTACTGATATTTAACTTAACCAATTCTGAATCAAAACTATTTTTTTTTCTATTTTTAACTTTTTTGGAGTGGGCACACCTCAAATGGCCAAATGTTAATTTCTTTTTTTGCCAGCATATAATACTATTTTTAACCAAAGCCTTTTGCACATCTGAAGTGAGATTCAGAACTCATTAATGTCTTACCTGACATCAGGGACTTTAAATTCAACTAGTAGCAGAAAGGATTATTTCAAGATCTTGTCATGATATCTCCTGTCAGCTACACTAGTAAAAAACTGCTTCTTGTTCTACAAAGAACAGAGAAATGTTATTTTAATCTTCTCTGCTCAAAGCAAGGAATTGGAGCTGAGTTCAGCTGTGCTTATAAAATTATTTTCAGAACTAACAAAGAGTTTCCCATTAAAAAATGGTAACAATTTTGGCAGAAAATCAGCTAGAGGAATTCTACTCTGTGACTGGCACAGACATCACTGAAAAATTATTTCATGTCAAATGATGGCTATCAGGATTGTGAAGAGTTTCTGAGTTGTTTGGGGGTTTTGGGTTTTTTTTTTTTTTGTTTGGTTTGCTCATTTTTGTTTGTTTGGTTTAATTTTTGTGGTGAGTCTTAAAATGATTGTACATTTTGTTGAAGATTGGAATAGCAAGGATTAAAGTTTGGCTTTTGGCATGTGATACTTAGTCATCAATTTTCATGAAACCTGTAAAAACCTGTAGTTATCTTTGACACCTTTATTTTTTCTATATCTGCTCTATGATTTACAAATAGATTCAGAATTGCTTGGAAGGGCCAGGACTGAGATGAGCACACATCATAATCACAGAAAGTATCCTTCTTTAGGAAATCAAGCTAGGTAAGAACTTGCTGGAAAAGTGGATATCTTGTTTTGTACATACACACACATGGGTTTATGCGAGTCAGTGTTTGAATGAATTTTTTCACAGTTTTAAGATGCAACTTCCAATTTCTTTTTACCAAGTCTGCAGCTGATTTTCTGCATGACCCAGCCACATTTCCACAATGTTTGGAAAGCTGCAGCTAAGCTACAGGGACATTAGCTCATTAAGAGCAATATCAGTTTTCCGTGGTTAATGTGTACCAATGACTGCTAAAAAAAGGCAAAAACAAAAATTGCCGTTAGAAGAGTGCAAAGGTTACAAAGTCAAACGTGTAAAAGTTAGGAAACGTTGCACTGATAGCTCTGTGCAAGTTTAATTTGGCTTCCTTGAGTGCATGCATTATGATAGAGTCTTTAATTAGCTGATCACACACTGTTTTCTTCGTGGGGCTCCTGCCTCGTTCAGTGCACTGGATGAATGTGTCTCACTAAATGAGTAGCTATTCAGTGCTTCCTTTTATTCTCATTATTCAATGCACATCCCCATGACTTATTTACTGATCTTCTAATTCTCTTTGTAAATTCAGACTTTTTTATTTCCTCATGGCCTTTTCAGTGCTGTGCTTCATTAAAGTACCCGTGTGCCTCCCATAAATCAGTGCTTTTATCTTCTGTAGGCACTGCAAGGTGGCACAAAGTTGATGCAGTTTTTGGGGGGAAATGGAGGCTTCTAATTGTACCAGTATACATTAATTTTTGAGAATCTGCTTTAAGACTTAAAATCTGTATTTCCCTTTTAAATTTTAAATCAATGATATCTATTCTTCCTTTTGTGTAATCCTCAATATTTCATTTTGTATGAGACCTCATAACAAGGAGGAAATTAGCAACCCATTTTTAGCTAAGATTTTAATCACCAGAAATCAAATATCAAAAAAAAAAATTTGGTCTGAGAATTTAGGCTCGCCCTCTTCCCCTCTTTATATTGAAATGAATAGGCTCAATATTTGTACATACCAACACCCAGGTGATTTGGTGGGCACATCAGCAGTGCCAGTGGAGGGATTTGTGCCATCAGTTCATCCAAAAGGGGAATTGAAGGGCAGAATTTGCCCTGTAATCACTGTTTGCATCCTTATAGGCCCCTTATTCCAACAGGGAGCTCTGTCTGGTCTGGTAAGCAGCACCTCTTGGTGTGATCTTGGCACACTTGCTCCCCCTTAAACAAGCATGCAGTCTTGCCTTACCCTTCCTGAGATTCCAAAACTCTAGCTGAATATTATCCCTTCCGTAGCAACATTAGCTGGATTAGTTTTATATTGCAAATAATGTATTGTGTACAGACAGTGTCATAACTATCATTCATCTCAATTTCAGCTGGCGTGCATTCCTTTTACTTTATAAATGCCTACAGGAAATACAACTCCAGTGAGTATTTATAGGAATAGAATTTACAGCCGAGTTAAACCAGAACATATAAACTCATTTTCACCTGAATATAATTTAGAGAGTGGTCATCAGCACAATATGCATGTTATTTTATGTATTTAGTATTTTTAATACACTGTGTAATTCAAGTCTGCAGAGAAGTGCACGTGATTTTAAATGTCAGAAATAACAAAGTGCTAGAGCCTTACTCATTGCAGGTGCACGCAGAAATGGAGATATGAAGGTTTTGTCTCTGACAAAATCTCAGCATTGAAATTATTCAGTGCAGTCTTCTCATCAAGGAACTTGATTTAATGCACTTATTTAAACTGCATTTATCACTGTCTCCATTTTTGTATTACTGTGAAATTGACTTATTTTGGTGCATCCCATAATACCTGATTAACCCTCCTAAAGCACCGTGGATGGAGATATTCAGGAGAAGTTTTCTGTGTGATTTCCCAAGCTGCTCTGTGCTCACTGCTCTGCAGAAATAGGTTTTGTGCTGGGTGCACCATAAGTGAGGCAGCCCTATTTTGCTTCTGTTCTCTGCTTCTGCTTGCTCAAATACCCTGCAACACAGGAGAGTCCCAGGCACAATTTTACTTCCCTTTCTTTCTTGAAAGCAAGGGGGGTAAGCCCTGGTCTAGTTAAAGCTGTAAAGGGAGCTGGGAATGAGAGGATCTTTAAAGTCTGTTCCATCATGAACCATTCTGTGAGCCTACAAGTTTTAAGCCTTTATTTTGCAAATCAAAGCTGTAATTCTTGCATTCATAAGTGGTTTTAATTCATGAATCTGTCAAATCACTCAGATTCTGCAGTCTAGTTTAAAGTCATAAACTTTAAACAGTCCTTTACCTGCAGCTTTACTGGAGGAAATGTCACCAAATTTATGTGGAAGTCATTTGAATGAAAAGTCATATCATTATTATCTGTTTCCTATCTGCAGAGTGAAATAATGTAGTATTATTTTGAGGGAGATGTTTCCCTTGTGACAAGAATTTGTGATTTTTTGAAATTGTTTCTGAAGCAGAGATTTTTGTTGTTTTTTTTTTTTTTTTGGGGGGTTTTTTTTGAAATTGTTTTTGTTTGACTTAAAAAACATTTCAATTCTCTAGAGCTACAAAAAACCTTCAAAGCTGGAAAAATCAAAGTACATATGTATACAAGTTATGTGCCAAGTAACTTTTTCATATTCTATTTTTTTTTAATTTTCTCTACCTTTTTTTTTAGAGTACAGCACCAAAAATTTTTTTAATATTTAAAAAAAAAATCAAAAATAAGACTCTCCATTGAGAATATGAATTAAGAGTGGCAATTTGGAGGATTTTTGGAAAGTATATTTTAGATGCACTTTTCTTAGAAATTTAATAGTGGTTTTAATTTTTAGTAGACCTGCATTTCTCTGGAAAAGGTTGCCTGAAAATTTCTGTTCATCTCTCAAATTCACTCCTGTCCTACAGATATTGCAGTATGATTTATTTAGCATTTCTGAGCCTTTTTGGAGATGTAGAATGTAGGAAAAATGTAAAGCACTGCAGAAGAGGCGAGTGACTGGGATGCTGTAGCAGTTGAGAAACAGAAGTGAGCATTGCTGTTCTTCCTTCAGTTCAGTGTTTATACAGCAGCCCATCAGTGAGTGAATCACCACTGTGGGGAATAAAGGTGAGAAAAGCTCCTGCTGAGATCTTCTGGCTGCTATAAATTATCAGCAGTGTCAACAAGACCAGGTTCTTTGTCAGGCAATAAACAAGAAACCTTATAAAGGATAAATGACTTGTCCAGAGAGAACTCCAGGGACATTAAGCCTGAAGGATCAACTTTGAAATTAGCTCCTATGCATTTGTGCAGTACCCAGAATCACTGGGTAACATCACTGCTGGTGCTGCTGTGGGGCAAAGAAAGAAAAGCTGAATTGTGCTGTAACCTGTGCCTGAGCTACCACCTAGGTTACACAAAAATTAAATGACAGAAAAAGAAAATGACCCAATGATCTTCTCTGGCTCCACTATTCCACTTAGCAACTGCAAAATTTGGGCAGTAACAGAGAATGGCAAATGATCCTTGAGACTGACAGTGTTTAGCAGAGGGAGTCTGGCATAGTCCTGTGACTGAACTCATTCACAGACTGTATGATATGATACATCAAATAAAAATATTTTTTTGCCAGCAACTTTCCAAATCTTCAAAAGAATTACACTTTTTTTTTAGACCCTCTAGAATATTTTCCAGGTTAAATGATATGTGCTGCAGTAAACTTATCCATCTGAAATAATCTGAGTAGAATGAGATCAACAGAAGAAGATGCAAGAGGGTTTCTATGACCTGTTAATAGTTTGTGTATGGGTTCTTTGTATCCCTGTATCTTCAAGTGTCTGACAGAGTTACAGTGAACATGATCTCGAAACCTGTGTCCCATCTAATCACCATCATTAACAATAAATCATGTTTCTGAGCAGATCTCCTGGGCAATTCAGATTATCTCCCATGCCTGCTGGAAGCCTCGGGAGATGGTAACTTCTCAACTACCTCTGACATCAAAGCTGCTAAAATTGGCTGCCAACCGGCGAGAGTTTTCCACTGAGCTGAATTTAGCTTTATTTACTTTGTTTAAAGGGCATATTTCAATAAAAATTCCTTACTAATAATAGAGCTTAAGGCTGTGTTTAATGTTTAGAAGTTGTGCTAGTTCAAAGTTTGTCAGTGAGGAAGGAAAACATGCAAGAAGGAGAGCAGGCAGATTGCTGTCCAGGATGGAGAGGCTTGGCAAAAGAAAGGGGAAATTTCCAGGAGGGAAAACAGTGGGAAAGACAAATTGCTTTGTTGAATTGGAGCAGACAACTAGTACTGTGTATTTTGACTTCATGTGCTTGTGGCAGTGCAAGCTTGTGCTAAAAACAAAACGCGAACCAAAGCAAACCCTTACCTTCATGATTCTTAGGCAAGTCTACAAGCATGATCTCTGCATAACTGATGGGATACAGCTTGCCTGATTGTGAATACTGCACAATATTCTCTCTCTGTCTCTCTGAAAGTCATAACCAGTTCCAAAGCATACTTCCTATATCACACTGACCTGTGGCTCTGCCACCATTTATTTCCTCAAATGCAGAATCAATGTCAGGAGAAGAATAAGACAGAGTATTCAGAGCTAGCCAAAGGAAAAGTTTTAATATCCAATAGAGTGGTATGAAGCAAAGATTGTGGCAGGTCTTAGTGCTGGAGAAATTTCTTGTAGCTGCTCTACTGCAAAAAGCAAACCAATTATTTCTTCTGAATTTCATGTATTCTTAATCTTTGCTTATTCAACTCCTCAAATCTTTCCTGATACCCACAGAAATTACATGTCTGTCATATTCTTTGATAATTAGTTACTAGCACAACAAAGCATCTGGTGTCTTCTCCTTTTTTTTTTTTTTTTTTTTTTTTTTTTTTTTTTTTTTTGTTGGTTAAATGATGTGGATCTAGTGTTGAAACAGAAAAATGCATCTCAGTAAATAAAGCAGTACAAGCACCTTGCAGGCACTGTCAACTGTTCAATGCTGCTGAACTTCCTGAGCAGACCCAGGCAGAATGAGGCTGGGAAAACGGATTGGAGCAGCACAGCAGCCACAGGAATACAAGGGGCCAGCTGAACATTGAAAGGAGATTGAAATGCGTTGGCATCCTTGTACTTATGTGCAAAAGATAGAGGCCACTGCAAAACTGATTGAAACAGCAGCCTCCTCTGCACTACCGTTGTGAGCATAAAATTTGAATTTTTGCACTGTATAGCCACCTTTTACCTCCTTCATGGTTTGTGTTTGCTAAAGTTTCTTGCTCTCAAGGAGCACAGCTCCTCTATAAGCAAGTGTGATTTCAGAGCTTTCTGTGGAAGAGCAAGCTCTGGGAAAATGAATTTCTGAGCCAAGCTCAGAGATGACACTAGCTGTGATATTGTAGCAAGTAGACATTAATGATTATAAAATGTTGGAACTTGTATGTCCAGGAAATTGTGTTGCAAGTCTTTTCTGTAGAATGAATAACAGGAAAGCACAGAGTAGCTGAAACTCCCTACAAGATGATTTGTTTGACTGGAAGGTTGGAGATAAGAGGAAATGTCTGGTGAGGATGCACCTCGTTATGAATGTGTTATCGTTGCTTTGTCAAGCAGCAGCAGCAGCAGCACCTCTCTCTGCCTTATCTCTCACTGACCTCTGAAGCTCTAAAGATGAGTGTTGTGTCATTTAGTGCAGGAGATCTCTTATCTCTACAACCAGCACCTACTCAGAGAAAAGTCAGCTTATTGTTTGTATTCCACTGTGGAAAAGTTTGTGTAAAACAGAAAGGAAACTGATCGCTGCTCTCGTTAGGCTACTGCTTGTTCCGTGTATTTAGTATAATTATTTTAGACAGAACATACTTGCATATGGCAAAATTCACAGCTTTTATTCAGTTTTTATCAACTGAACTTAAAAAGATAATATTTTCTTTAAATGCAGCTTAAAGTTATATTTACCAATGCAAAATATGTGCTCTTGTGCTGACCTTATCTACAGGCGAATGTCTGTGAGATATAAAGTCTTTGTGTCTGTTAAGTATATTCTAAATTAGCTGAAAAGAATCTCCTCTATCAATTTGTGTGTACTCCTCTTTCCATATGGTCCATTAAGCATGAGTTCCTGGAGGTTTACTCTTTCAGAGTGTCTGTTTTATTGCACACAATTTCCCCACGAGTGGCTTTTGCTCCGAAGGAAACATCGTGTGTGCAAACAAGATGTTTGTATACTACAGTGAGCCTTGAGCAAGGCAATGGCTTCACCTAATTACAAATGGGGGAAAATTGATCAGTTAAATCCTGAAGAGTAGTTTCTTAGATTTGTGTTGGGCTGCCAGATGTGATTTGAGGTCAGAGTAACGCTGAAGAGTTTGGGATTAATCTTTGGGCTCACTCTTTCTGTAATGGAGGCACCAACTTTGCAAACAAAACCCTGACTCTTCTCTAGTAAGAGAAAACCTTACCCTGCTTTGAAAACTGAGATCCATTATTTTCATATAACCATTATTTTTGTGCAATCACCAGTTATTTGGCTAATTACATTGAACCAAACCAAAGGTAATTTCTTGCAAAATGTTTATCGTTCGTCTATGTTGTAAACTACTGGTTACATTCAGGAATTTAAAGAGCAAGTTATTAGCTTCAGGTTCTTGGCTCTGGATTTTATTTCAAGGGTCTCCAAGTGCCTGATGGTAAAATGTGTCTTAGGAAAATCAAATTCCCTCTTTTTAATCTTTACCAAGGACCCAGATTTTAGCACTAAACACTATAAGTTCTTGTTTAGATAAGCACTTGTCAAATGCAGTTCATGACAGTTTGTCACTCTAAAAAAGGAGACTGGGTAAGGAGCAAATGTTTGCTGAATATAAAGAAGTTCAAGTTTCTTCAATAGGAGGTGACTAGTTTCAAAATCAGGAGAAACAACAGATAAAAGTAACACTATCTGAGTATCCATGAGCCTGTGACCACAACTCATCGCCCCACAGAAGTCTGGATACACATTTTTAATATTTATAATTAGATGTGTGGTGCAAATAGAAAATATTGCTGGAAGATAGATCATGATCTGAGGGAAAATTTTAACAGAATTAACTTTTTTTCACAACTTAATGTGAAGTTTCCTATTGCAAACACATGACGCTTGTCTAGCAGTAGAGGAACAGTAGACCAAAATTAACATAATTTCTCATAATTTTCCTACTGGGTTTCTTGATGGATTTAATTAAATTTTGTAATATTACCAGGTTTTTAAATAAGTTTTATGGAACCGTATTAAATAATGCCTTTGGGAAAGTTAGAAGAGAAAATATTTTTGTGAGAGAAAATGTGTTTGAAATATTCTCCAATAGAAATAAATTTTTTTCTTCCACTCTTTACACCTTTTTCCCTTGGCCTGACTACTGCTTTACACTTTATATGATTAAACAAAATGATCTCTTCTTTTTTCTTTTTTCTTTTTTTTTCCTTTAATTCTTGAAAATGAGCATGTTTTGTGAAAAGAGAGCTGAGGAGCACCATGCAGAGAAATCTACTCTGGAAATTCAACGAATTACATCTGAGTTTTTTCATTTCTCTGAACTGCGTTTGCATGATTTAAATGATTTACTGTTCATTAGTTCAGGTTAGAAAAACTTTTACTCTGTTACTGTGAACTGCAGAAT
Organism: Pyrgilauda ruficollis; assembly: GCF_017590135.1. Classification (NCBI taxonomy): domain Eukaryota; kingdom Metazoa; phylum Chordata; class Aves; order Passeriformes; family Passeridae; genus Pyrgilauda; species Pyrgilauda ruficollis. The sequence goes on along the minus strand of NW_024524377.1, from coordinate 6,094,949 downwards.
TCAATAAAAGAAAGGAAAATGTTTCACTTGCAGAGATGCTGAAATGACAATTATGATTCTTCTGAGTTTACATTGGGATATGGCAGCAAGCTGCTTTCTTTTAAATCCTTAGTAATTTAAGAGCATGAGTCTCAGAGAAACATAATGGACTTGCAGTCTGAAATCACTCTAAATGGGAATTTCAAACATCCTACTGACTGTTTGTGTTAGACAAAATTGTTCCAGTCTTTGTTGGACCAGACAGGGGGATAATAGGAAATAAGCCTGACTGCTACATTTCTGCTTGGCTTCTGCATCCTTTTAGTGGGGGCAAAAAGAGAATCTGAATTTCCTTCAGTTAATCCTGGAGTGATCCCTTTTAGACAAAGGGTTGACTCCAGCAGTTTTATATATAAAATAAATAAAAGGAATTTATATATATTCTTTCTTGAGCTCCATTTAGCAAAGTAAATACCATCACTGCTCTGTGATAATGTGAGGACTTTTCAGCTAGGGTGGCAAAAAGGACAGAGAAACAGTGGGGGGAGCACCACCACATCTCTGCTGCAGTTAAGAGCTGGGGAGAGGCACCACTTGATAAGATTTGGGAGCAAAGCAGTTCTCATGTGTCTGTTTTCTAAATGCCCAACAAGGAAACCTGTTCTACTCTGATTATTAATCATGAGTGGGAGCTCTGCGTTTCCAATCTCAGCCAGTTCCTCAAAGGCAGAATCATTTTTTGGGCATCCTAATTTTTAATTAGGGCACTGGCTTCTGTTGCATTTGCTTGTGACACAAGCACCTTGTTCCCTAAACCAGCAGTGCTTCCAGGCCGGCTCTCCAGCAGACAGAAGTGGGCTCAGGGTCTGCTCAGTGTCGCTGGAACTGCCTCTTGGCTCCCCCTCTTCTCCTGGGTATTTGTGCTGCTGTTTTTTATGCAGTATTTAAGGTGAGTGCTCGTGCTCCCAGGACAGCAGCTGCCAGCTTTATTAAGTAATTGGAGTGCAGGAGTCATGCTTACAGCTCAGCCTCTGCTGATGGGAATTCAGCAGGGAGAGCTGAACTTTATTCCAAAGTACAGCACAGCCCTTCTCCAGAGAGGCCAATGAATGTGAGAGAAATATATGAACAGGCAGGTCCCCCTGCAACAGCCATCACTTATTAATGGTTGGAAGATAAGAGCACTACCTTATGAGTCTGCCTCAAGTTGCTAAATACAGATTTTGCAACTGCTTTGGTTATATCAGCTTCATTTTCTTACTTTATAATTTTCTGGATAATGTGAAGAAGAAAGTGGAGAGAATTTCTTTCATGCCAATCACAATTATTTCCTCCAACTATCTGGTATTTTTTTTTCCTTCTCTCTTCCTTTTTCAGGATTTTTGTTTGGTTAGATTTTTTTTCATTTGTTTGGTTTTTTTTTTAATGCCGGTGATTTTGAAATTAAATTGCTATTTTACAGCAAAAGGTCATAGCACTTGTTTGGAAAATATTAAAATTGTTCTGCTTATTCTGGTGTTCTTCCATAGTTCACCCTTTTTCTTTATCTTCACAAATATTTTACTCATGAAATCTAGTACAGATTTATTGAAAATTTTATTTCCCTGAAATCGTGGCTTTTTTTTTTTTTCTTCTTTTAAAAACTTGCAGTTGGAAACCAGCTTCTGTTGGGCTCTCTTTATTACTCAAATATTTAATAGTCTGATCATCGGTGTATGTATTAGTAAGTAGCATCACTAAACCTCCTCTATGTCAATTTATCTCCAAATATACAATTTTTCATTATTCCTTGACCACTTTCTGCACTGTGATTAATCCTTTGTGGTCATACATACACCTCATAGACATGAGAGAAATATACAGGGAAATGAAAATTCCTGGTACTGTAACTGGAGTGAAACACCAGACAGAAGCATGCAAACAGCACTAAATCAGAAGTTTGCTCAAATAATTGCCTGTTCTCCAAGACCTGGATCATGCCAAAGTTCCTGGTGAAGGAGGACAGAGAACATCACAAAATGATCTTTCTTGACTCACCCTGCCTGTCTGACAAGCAGACTCTGTTATTTTCACAGCATAACAGCTGAGAACCACTCTGGTGCTGAGGCTGCTCAGTGCTCCACAGCACCCTCCATCCACTCCACATCCTTTTTCCCCAGCAAAGTTCCAGAGAAGTTTGTCTGGTGCGTTGCCCTGGTGACGCTTCAGAGCTCAGCAAGGCAGAGCTGTCACAGTGAGGGATTGCACAAACTTTGCAAACTGATTAACGTGCCTGGAACACTGAAAATATTAAACTCTAGTCATCAGTTAATCATAGAGCCAGGGGACAAAGGCAGGAACAAGACTGATGTGGTTCAAGCAGCCCCCACGGTGAGCGATGTGCTCAGAGTGGTCGGTGATCAAGGTCACCGCTCCCACCCACCCTTTATCCCCCAGCTATTTGGGATATCAGCTTTCTCCTGACACTAAGAGCTTTCACATTGTAATGTTAACATAAAAGCAAGCACCTCTGCAAGACAGATTCTCTCCTGTTGCTCACCTGACTGTGAAAATCAGGTACTGACAATTGAAGTTTTAGAAGCAAAAGTGAATAATATACTTGTTAGTGTTTGCATGATACATTTTTCCCTCGGGGACCTCCTGTTCAACTCATCCATTATTTAAAATTCCTGCCAAAAAATCAATAGATCCTCCAAGTATAGAATACTGCCAGAGCATCTCTACATCTGCATAAGTAATTGCTGCTGATCATACCCTAAGCCTCGTGAAGAGGCTCTTTGCTCAGATGATTTCTAGTGGAGCTCATACCAGAAATATGCTACCTTGTAATCCCACCAGTATTCTGGAATATCAACAAATATTGCAATGTTATGAAATAGTGGTAAAAATACTAACTCTACCTCAGGCTGGTGTGATTTAGGAGTGGGGCTCACACAGTTTTTAAGATGCGCCTTCACCTTTCTCCATCTCTGAGCCTCCAGGCTGACAGGAGTTACACAGGTAAATTGGCTAAATTTCTTGGGAATACTCACATGAGTAAGAATTATCTTGCAGGTAGAAAATCAGTACAGGTTCATATTTACCTTTGCGTTTTAAAGGTTCTTTTTCTGTTCTGGTGAAGACTAAATGATCTCAGCTAAACTACCTCAGTTCAAGAAACTGTTTATGACAGTTCTTCACCATTTAACCAAGATATGAAATGACTTCTTTTTTTAGTTAGAAAAAAAAGAAGCAACATTGCAACCAACCTGTTATTTTGTTTGATTCTCTGTGATTTCCTGCCATAATATTTTATTTGGGCTACATTATTTCCTAGATGTTTCACCTCTTTGCACTTTTTACAGTTACTTTAAATGTCCTTTTTTGTGTAAAGGAGTGCTTGTACTATAGATTGATATCCATCAGGATTTGCAACCTACAACAAAAGGATAGAGCAATAACAACACAAACATATGGCAAACAGATGCCAGCCAAGCATGAGGGCAGGAAAAGGTGATATGGGGCAGCTTGCTGCAGCTCAGCAAGGAACAGGAGAAAACAAACACAGGGAGATTTTCGAGATGCTTCTGAACTCTTAGAAAGTTTGTATGATCCCTGTGTTATCTCAGCTATGTACATCCTACAGTCTCCGAAGTCTGTCTGAAGTTTTTGATAAGAGTAAGGCAGGAGATTGTAATTGAATACATCTATTTTTCCTACACTGAGATTCTATCCCTGTGTTGCTCTCCTTTGCACCAAACAAATAAGACAATATTTCCCAAAGTCTGAGAAGAGTCTGAACTATGAAGGGAGGAGAAGACACAAAGGGCTGCTGAAGGATTCAGAAGTATTCAGACATGATGAAGTGTGAGGTTTATGTAGAAAATGAGGGCAAAAGAGGCTAATAAAGTGAAAAGAGTCTTGAAATGTTCTAGTTTTACAGTCAGGAAAGATGATATTAAGATATAGTGTTTGGAACTTGTAATGGTTATCTAGAAACAGGAAGGAATAAAATCCTAATTATGTTGGTGTTGATGAATATTTTCCTCTATAGCTTGGTGCAAAGAATACCAGAGGGTTTTATGTCATTTTTGTATATAAAATATCATTTTAATAAATAAATGGAATAAAATTTTTGGTTCTCCATTTACAATTTAAGATTAGAAAGTGTCAAAATATCAGATTAATAATTCATTGTTATAGAAACATCCTGTTCTACCTCCAGCAGCTGAGGCTGGGTTTGGAAGGGTGCAAGAAGTTTTCTTATGAGGGGAAGCAGAAGTGCAGGCACTGCTCCTCCTTTTCTCTGGTGACCAGGGACAGGATCTAAAGGAAGGGTATGAAGCTGGACTTAGTTCAGTAAGATGGAAGGTTTGAATTCAAATGTGTGCTGTTCTGCCCCAGAGTTCCTGAGCAGTCACTTAAAATCATGTCTCTGTAGGTATTTCCAATATGTACACCTTGCAGTCTTCCAAATACACTTGTATTTCTCATTCTGCTGCTGATCAATATGTATAGTTACACATGTAAGTGTCAGCCACTTATAATTTATGCTTTAAAAATTATTCACTATAATTTACTTAATGGAGCTGTATGTGGAGTCAGCACTTCAAACCTCTGTTTAATCTGAAACCTCCATTGTTAGTCCAAGCTCATATATACATATTTCACTGCCAATGAAAAATATATTTGGAGCTGGATATTCCAGTGATGTTAAGCTCTGCTGATTTAATGTCAGCTGAGAGTCTAACTTGTGCTTCATATTTATCATTACTAAGCCTTTTGGAATCAAAGACAGTTCTGTGGGTGCAGTTTTAAATGCATTTTTAATAGGTGATTTAGAACCAACTGTTTAAAATGCAGTTGTTTTGCATTTCCCTTTGCATTTCCCTTCCAACCCAGCTTATTCTGAATGACAGAACCACAGAATAAGCTGGGTTGGAAGGGACCCACAAGGATCACGGAGTCCAACTCCCAGCCCTGCACAGGACACCCCAAGAGTCACGGCATGAGCCAGTGGTTCGCCCATCCCATGATGTGTTTATCCAGCTGTGTGCTGGACATTTTGACCAGAAGGGCACTATGAGAGACAGTATTGAAAGATTTACTGAAATGTAAAAAGCTGCCTCAAGTTTTGGCGCAGTGTCCCACCACTCATCGCTGGTCAGCCTGGTTTTGTCCCTTTCCCATTTCCAAGCTCTGTGACAAGTAGCATCTGTTGGTCTAGTTAAAGTTTTCGAGACGAAGGAAATTTAAATTCTCTCTAAAGCAGATAAAAATGGGTTTGTAATTTCCCTGTGGTGGCATTCAGGGAGGTTATCCCATTTTTTGTGATAACTCATCACAAGTTGGATAGCATTGCTCAGCCGTGTGTGACTCAGGGCACAGACACAGGACGTGGCCAGGGTCAGCACAAAGATGACAGCAAGCCTAAAAATTGTCTTCAGAGCATAGAGCAGTGGCATTAATTAAATAAATGAAAAGTACTGGGGGTATTCAGTATTTGCTGTAAGAGTGAGGTCTTCATATAAACTGAGAAAACTCTTTAAATTAGGGTGCTTGGCTAAAGTAATTAGCTTTTGAGATAATGATACCTTGATCAGAAACTGCTGGTAATACCACTAAATGCAAAGATGCTGTTGTTCTGCTGCAGAAAATATTGTTTTAAAACAACAAAGAATAGGTATGCTTACTACTTTGTATGATGAATTTATTTTTGTTTTTAATTTGAATTACCTGACACCCATTGGAGTGGATGAACACTATTTGTGACTTTGTATTCATTTTTTTACACATACGGGATAGCAGTTTTCAGTTTTTAATTGTCTAAGTCTGGTTTAACTTCAGGGGAGTTCCTCCAGATGTGCTCCTTACTAATACATAAAGTTTATGGCATTTGCCTATGTAAAATTGCAAGTCTTTCACAATTAACTCCTCCTGCTAAATGATGTGGCCAATCAGCAAACTGCAAGCAGCTGGAATATAATTTTGAGGGGTGCATTATCAAATTATCAACACATTAAAGTCATTATCAGTTAATTTTAAAGTAATCTGCCAAAAAGACTTGCAGTTACCTCGGAGGAATGAAGAAGCATATTAAAACTGGCAAGGAAACCCATCAACAAAGCTGGAGATAATCAATCTTGAAGGAGTTTAACAAATGGCTACACCATGAATGGATGCTGTCACGAGCTGTAAACTTCTTGGTGATGACTGTAGAAGGATAAGAAAAAGAAAATTTAAATCACAGTTATGATCTAAGAATATAAGAAAGAATCGGTGACAAATAGCTTTCATACATTTTGTGTTGCTTAGTACTTTTAGAGAATAACTCAGTGGAAAAACATTATTCAGAAATATAAAATATGCTGATCAAGCTCTAAGAGGATTTTAGGGGGGAAAGAAATATCTTCAGCTCTCTCAAGATAACTGTATTTTCAAATTCAAATTATTAGATTTTCAGCATTTTTCATATATTGTAGTTTTCATATTTGTAAATTTTTTGGGTGCTCCAAAACCAGAGCACCGAACAGAGAAATGTAGTTTGATATTAAACTCCATAAAAAGCACCGAACAGAGAAATGTAGTTTGATGTTAAACTCCATAAAAACAAAAGCAGCCAAAAAAAAAATTTCAGGTCACTTCAAAGAAACATTGTTCAATGAAACAAGAAAGATGAGGCCAAGCCAACCTGAAAGTGGCATGCTGCAATGCTGGGTTCCTGATGGCAGCAGGGAGCACTTCAGGGTTAAAAAACGAAACTTGCCAAGCTGGTGATGTAGAAACTGTATTTTCAATTGAAAACTACAACAACAACAAAAAAACAAAAAAAAAAACAAACCCAAAAAAACCCAAAAAACACAACCCAACCAGCAACCAAACAACAAAACCAGTAAGTTTTGTTGCAGCATTTCTCAGAGCAGGATTGTGAGAAAATGCTGTGAGGTTATCAGCCCATCAGAAAGGGAATGACAGACACCAAGCAAAGGGGGTGGCAGTCTTTCCAAAGTCCCCAGGGTGCAGCAAACCTCAGCTCTACAGACTGTCCTGTAGCAGGAGGAGCTGGGGCAAATCTCCATCTACACCAGCTGCATTTCTTGAGGATGTTCACTTTTGTGGTCATATTCTTCACTGTAATGTTTATTTGCCTTTTGGCTTTAGCATTTTATATTTCTTAATTCCTTTTCATTCTGTGTGTTGCAACCTTCATTGTTTTAATTAAATTCAGCTTGGAAAGCCATTGGTAAGAGAGACTGGGTACATTCTAGCAATTTGTTTTTTGTAGATGGTCTCTGATTTATGCTTTTCTTAGTATCATGTAACACCTCTGTTCCAAAGTCTTATTACAGTCATCTCACTATGGCTTTGTTATTATTTAATTAGTATCAGGAGCAAGAAGTTAAAGATAAGGAAAAGCCCCAATCTAACAGATCAAGTGTTCTTCAAGCTTCATCTTCGGGTGTAAACCGAGGTATAAATAACTAAAACATACATCAGAACTGAGTTTTTTTGAATCTCATCTCTCACCTTAACTCCAGTGAAGCCATTGGAGTAACTGAGTTAAGACAGTAGCAGGCTTCATGATTAATATATAATTACTTTTTTTGAAATATATGAGTTTTGAAAAGTAACAGTGTCTTCATCTACCTTCATCTGTTACTTCTTTCAAAAAAGAAATAGATGAGATTGTTAGGCTCATTTGAACTTGTTTTTAAAAGATTTATCAGTAAAAAATCCCAATATTTTTAATCATTTTTCCACCTGAGGTAAATATAGATAGATTTATGTATTTAGTAAAAAACCTTGTCCTTAATGAGAGTTTTGCATATAAAAAAAATTATAATATGTATTCTAAGTTCTTAAAATTTTATTGCAATCAAGGAATGAAAAGCCTCAATACCCTCAAATGCAAACTCAAATACTTGAGAATGAAAATTTTAATTCAAATTCAAATAGACTCTGTTTTTCTTTTTTAATGTTTTCACAAAAAATGTAACATTTATAATTCATCAATCTGAGGAAAAATACAGTCAAGAGGATTGCTTTACACTTGTGAACGTAACAGTATAGAAAAATCCAGTTATACTGACATTTGCCCATATTTTAAAACTTCCTTTAATGTTTTGTCTCCATGTAGTCAGGTGCTGTTGGGCATAAGAAACCAAGAAAAATGGAAAAAAGTTGGGTAGAACCAGATAAATTAGGGTGTTTCTTTGATTTTGTCCTAAATTCATTCATGTACTTAAAAAAAAACCCCAAAAAACTCAACAAGCCTGTGTTCTTCAAGATGAAGAAAAGCTGAAGGAGTTCTTCACAAGTTAGGTTTGGCCCAAAGCAGGAACACAGCCTCACTAAGTGTTCCACCTGTTTCCATGGATAGGGAACGCCACAGCCTAGAGACATCCCCAAGAGTGATTCTCTTCTGCAGTTCTGGTGAGGGTAGAGATGGAATGAGTCATTGCAGCCGTGGGATTTCCATCAGAAAATCTGACAGCAGGAGAAGAAGGAGCAATGCAGGGAGTGAGCCTGGGTTGGAAGTGGACCAGGCAGAAGCTGGGACTGTGGGAGGAATAAAGAATTCAGCAGAGGCTCAGGGACACTTCCAGCAAAAGGAGAAGGGGCAGAGGGACAGAAGGAAATGCTGCAGGGCCAGCTATTAACACCAATGTGAGTTGTCCAGAGGGTGTGTAGAAAATAGATGGTGGTGTCTTATCCATGTAGGTAACATTTCCCTGTGTCTGTCTTTAAGAGGTTTATTTTTAAGGCACTGTCCTTGTGTGGTGAATTACCAATGTTAATGAATATTGATCTCGTCTAAATTATCCAGGGAGAGCAATGCTGCTCTGGAGAAGCCTTCTGCTTTGCTTAGCAGGCTTAGGAAAAGATCTGTCATGGGCAATAATGAACATTGCAGGGGAAACAAAAAGGAACAGGTGCCTAAAAGGCACAGAACATGTGCTTGATTAGAAATGGAGAGTTTAAGTAGAAAACAAGCAGATAAACTCAAATACATGGAATAGCCAATAAAAGATAAGCAAACTCTACATGTTTTCTTAACAGAAGAAGATATATTTTTTCTTTCCCATGAGAACAGGTTGAATTTTGTTTTAAAGCAATGATCAATTGATTACTGACTTTCCAGAAAAGTTCTCTAAGATCCTATAAAGCAGCAGCCAACCGTGATGCACAATTGCAACAGTGTGAATTATTGAATTGCATCTGTCTCTCAGAAGCTGCAAACATTGACATTTTCTTGCCTTCCAGTTATAATTAAAGGACAAAGTGACATGTGGTATGGCACTGATCTAGTAGCTGGAAAGTCCTGCTCTGAGAAGCTTTTTGTATTGCTGCAGATGAAGAGCACTCTCCATAGAAGTAAGAACAACTTGATCTTTTCATTTAGCTGTGATTATTGCAAATTTCTTCCCACAGTCTTCAGTTTGTGGATGATCATTCTAACACTCCCAATTTCCTACAAGTGTCTTACCAGTGCTTTCTGAAAATCAAACATTTAGCTAGAGTTTCAACTTTCATCCCTTTCAGAAAATTCCTCTTTTGTTGCATCCATCTTGCGTGTGAATGCAAACAGTTTGTGTACTACATTACGTACACATTAGATTTTGTAATGCTGTTTTGTACATTTGCTGAGGACTATGCAAATCTCTTAGCTCTTATTTTATATACATAACTTCCTGCAACTACACTCATAAAATCATGCCATGGATGAATTACTTTATTTGATTTCAGTAACTGAAGAGACTATTTATTACCATATATTTTATTAAGGCATAATACCCAGACCAAAACAGGGAAGGGATATTCACTTCTAACCTTCTAAATATTTTCACAATATTACCTTTCCCATAATAAGTCATTGAAATAACTTGGGGCAGAACATGTTTCTTTGTAAGCTCAGTATTTCTATGCTAACCTTGAATTCTGCATCAGAATTCAAATATAGCAGCAATATAGCCATACTGGGTCATAATATCCAATTGAAAGAGAATAAAAAAAGGTGAAAGTGTAGTAAGTAAAATAAAATATTTTTAGACTGTTGAGAGATTTGCAAGTGATCTCAGAATAAATGCATATTTGTCCAAAGGAGTGTTCATTCAGTATGGAAATGTTGCACAGAAACCATTCTGTTTCTTACCTCTGTCTTGCCATAAAACTGGAAATGTACTACAGGCACAGAAAGTCCCAGATTTGTAGAGACCTGTCAAAATCCTTTCTAGACACATTTAATGTGTGCAGTTTAGAGCTGCCAGTAGCTGCTTACATTTCTCTAATGCACAGAAGCTCCCCAGGAAACCAGATTTCTGTGACCTGCTTTTGTAACCTATTTGGCTGTACTTTGAGGGGATTCTTTTCACCATGCAGAGTCTCAAACCTGCATTTTCTAGATTAAAATTCTATTTTGCATAAATTGAACCTTTTTAGTGGTGTTCCTAGGAAGGTTTTCAGCAAAGACAGGAACAGCAGTACATGTGTTGGTACTCAAGAAATCACCAGAGGAAAAATCTAAAAGTAAGGTAGCAATGGCTAAAAACCTAAGGCTGTAATCAGTTCTCCTCCTGTGCCCTGCTGTTGATGATGCCATGGGGATTTTCATGTGCATCATGTTGAGAATGCACCTCATAGAGCTTCTGTCTAAAAGTCAAGATTTATTAGTATGGAATAATTAAATGAATGCAAGAGGGAAATATCTGATTAGTGATATGAAACTAGAAATCACGGTCTGGCTCACAGAATGTGTATGGGTGCGAGCAGCTCCTGTTGAAGGCAGAGAAGTCAGAGCATTCAATGGAATTTCACTGGGGGGAGAATTAATTAATACTCCCAGTTTCCTCTGTCTAAATAAGGGCTATTATGAAAGTGTTTGTCTTTGAGAAAATGCTACCTCAGTTGTTTTCACTTGATAGAAAACTCTTCTATCAGAAGCACGTTTGTGTCTAGAGAGAAACGCTTCTAAATCAAGTAATTGGTCACAAGGATTTGAATTTCTTTATTTCAGTATCAGTGTGCTCTCAGCTCAAGGAGCAGCTGCCAGGTGGATTCCCAGCCCTTGCAGTCAGGGCTGTGTGGATGTGTGTACTCGGGCAGGTGAGGGTGGAGGGGGTGTGCAGATGTGTCTGCAATGCCATGCCCTGAACAAGCCAGCTCCAGTCCTCACAGGTCTCAGCACTGCTGGAAGACAAAACACCTTAATTCTGGTGTGGGTCTTGCAAAGAAACCTGCAGGGTTTGCAGAGGTTTCTTTTTACCCAGTCAGTTCAATGCCACAGAAGCCCACACAGTGTGCACACTGCCATGCACCAACCCACTGATACCAGAGCAAAAATCTCTTCCCACACGTGTTTGCATTCCACCCACCTCACAACTGCAGTTTTTCAGGATGATCAGAATACTTACTACATCCTCTAGGCCCTGTTTTTCCCAACAGTTTTAAGTGAACACAAATGAGCCACTGATGCCCTTGGTGTTGATTAAAGAGTGGTGAGCAGCCCTGCTGGTATGGGCAGGGCAGCAGGAGAGTGTAAGGCACAAAAATCCCAGCCTGGAACATAATTCGGTCTGAAAGGAATAAACTCAAGACGTCTTAATGGTACCTGGAATGGGCAAAGCAGGAAATGCAAGGAATTCAGTCCCTAGTGAATTAAATCCTGGGTCATCTCCCCTCTCCTCCCAAATGTATATTTAGAGACATCTCTGTGCACATACATGTGTGTGTGTATGCTTCTGAAAAAAAGCACTTTGACAGTACAGAAAGACAGGAGATATGGAAAGACCATATCAACTACACTTTGAGCATATTTTTAGTCCAGGCTGCAGCTAGTGTGCAGCCCTCCAACACTGTTAGTCTATGCACAACGTTGCCACACCTCTGTAAAGGTGATTAATACTTTGGCTGTCCTGATGGCCTCTTGCTGCTATTAGCAGCAAAGCTTACCCTAAATTAGGTCTTTGATTCTTCTTAAGTTATGAGCAGGAAAAGAGAAAAATACGTTAAAGAAAAAAGAAAAAATAAGTAACATTTTATTTTGGAGATGTTGCTAGATTTCTATTTGTGCTGGCTGCAACAGATTTTTGCAATTTCTACTGATCATCTGTGGTGATTACACTAGAAGACAGATACTCCTCTGGCATCATAAATTCAAATAGCATTATTTTCATCTCCCTAATACCTATCCTCCTGTCTATTCCCATTGACTTATGCACAGAATCAGCTTTTTGTGCCAGATTGTCTTTTACAGGGTGACAGTGGTAACTAAAATTCAATGTAACATAACAATTTTGAAGAATTGATACTCCAATTAAATTAAAACAGAAGCAGTTTATGACTTTTTCTGATTATAAACATGGGTAAAACTGAGCTGAAATGAATGTACTGACATCATTTGCATTAGGAGAGATTTTGGCCTTGATTTGCAATCCTGGAAAGAAATGTGGCACTATAATGTTCTTCCTCCTTGCAGTGACAGAAGCTTTCACAATAAAAATCTGTTTTAATTTATGATTTGCCATAAAAGACAGTGCATGACAGGGTTCTCTGCTACCACAGTCACTTGCCAGGGACAGAGCAACTATTCATTATGCCTTCTATTGTGGAGTCACTTATCATGTTTCTTACCCCACTGGTCTATCTCATTATTCTCCAGGAAAGCCATTTTAGGAACTGCCAGCAACTTAAATTATAAACGGGTTTATGCCACTTTTGGTTGTGAGCAAGGAGACAGACTTTTGTGGATTAGGAACACGGGGTTGTGCTACTCAGTAATGTGATGTGACATTGTGGCTCATCCAAACAATAAAATATCCTTCTGAGTAGAAATACGAAGTGGCATCTTTATATGTATTTGTTTCCTCAGATGAATTCATGCAGCAGAAAGACATAACCAAATAATCTGGATCTATAAAGTGTCTTAGCATTTCATTCCATTATTTCATTTAATTTCTTTTTTTTTTTTTTTTTTCCGTTGGTGAATAACAGAAAAGGTCTTGTTCACGTTGTAGAAAATTCAGGCTTGGAAAGCCCTATGGGTTACAGTTTAGCTCAGGATGAAAATGAGGAATTATCATTGCGCAGCAAAAGGGAACTGGAGTGCTGCACTGGAGTGAGTGGCATTATTCTGCATTAGCAGCACGAGTGTGACATCTGCTCTGCAGCCTGAGCAGTGTGGCAGCTGCCCTTGCCTGCCTTGGTGCCAGCACAAGGGGCTGGGTTGTGGCACCCTGCCTCTCTGAGGAGCATCTTGAGATGAGCTGAAAGGAGAAACTTGAGAAAGAAAAGGGTGAAATCTCCACGTGGCACTTGAAAGCCAAAGCAGGGCGGGCTGGGTTTGCTGCAGTGCCTCTCTAATTGCAGCGGCAGGGCTGGAAGGTGGCCCCAGGTTCAAACATCTCCTTGTGGAGATGGGCTTTGCTCTGACTCTCACTCATCACGGTAGGTTCAATACCTGGGTATTTTCTTTCTGATCTGTTTTGCAGAATCAGCCCTGAGGTCATAGAGCTCTCCTGGGTTGTTGACTCACTAATACTGGCACTTAGAATAAGGGATGTGTTCAATTCATTTACAGCTGTGGGAATAGAAAATGATTTTTAGTCTGCTAATAATTTTAAAAATGTGATTAAATACAGTTTTGAGGCTAAGAGAATGTTTAGTTTAGCAACAGGTACATTTCTTACCTGATTTCTTGAAAATCTTGAGATCTGAAAGCTCAATATAACCTCAAAAGAAAAAAATAAAGCGTATTTTAAATTGAGATACATATATATACCAACCAAAATAATTCACTCAAGACTTTATTTATCAAAAACTTTGTCTTAGATCTGCATTTTCAGTTTTGGCAGAAACATTTTCTTCTCTGTTCTTTTCCAAACTGAAAAAAATCTCCGATTACAATCTTCTGTATTTATCAATCTCTGTATTTTGCATGCCAATTCTGACAGCTTTAGGACATCAAAATGTTGTTCCAATAATTGCATGCCATCTTTTAAATCTAACATCAGTTGTGCTAACAAATTGATTTAATATATTACAGTGACATCAGAATAATAAATTCACCTTCAAATGCTGCTTTATATTTATAGCATGTTCTTTACTAAAAACAAGGAGCTTATAATATTAAGAAATACAGAATATAAAGATATAATTTTTCCTCTCAAACAGCAAAAAGCATGTTCTGTTCATTCACTGTGAGGTTCTAGCAAAACCAATTCTGTTGCCATATTTTTTGGTGTTGAACTGCTCTAGACTATTTTCATATTAATTTCCCCCCAGTGAAATCACAGTTACATTATCATTTTGGAAATCTCCTTTGCTGTCCATAGTAGTAGGAACCTCATTTCATTGTGAATGTCTGATTCTGATTTTCCTTGTTCCTTAAAACCAGAATTCACTCCAGGAACATCAGGTGAAGCTTCATATTCTGCAGGCAAAGCTGTGAACAGAATTTGGGCTGCATTTGTCCTTTATCTCAGTGTGGGTCTCCTCCTCCTCCTCAGGCTCCCCCAGCCTGGCAGCAGGGCTGCAATTGCTCTCCCCTTGGGTGAGTTTAATTCTTCTGTGGGACTCACATCCTGCACAGGGACATGAGCACAAGACAAACCCCCTCACTGACAGACGGTGCTGACTTCCCTCGAGTGTGGCGTTCACCTTCTCTGAACATGATTCCTTCACCCAGGGATTTTCTCCTGGGAAGATGAAAGGCAGCGAGAGGGCTCAGAGAAAAGAAAAACAATTTTTATCTCATTTGCTTCTTCTGTGTTGTGCTCATGTGGAATGTGTTTGGAGATTGTTTACCCACAGGTGATTGTTTCAGTGGATTCTGCTGTGAGTTGTTTTCACTCTTTGGCCAGTCAGTGCCAAGCTGTGTCAGGACTCTGGAGAGAGTCACAAATTTTCATTATTATCTTTTCAGCATTCAGTAAGTATCCTTTCTGTATCCTTTAGTATACTATAGTATCCTTTAATATAATATAGTGTCATACAGTAATAAATTAGCCTTCAGATAAGATGGAATCCTCCTCATCATTCCTTCCTTCATGGGTGGCTCTGCATTTACAATACTCGAGTGGCTCAGCTGCTGCCCCACTCCTTCGTGCCCTTTTTTCTCCATGGAGAAAACCTGTCTCAGGGAGAGAGCTGATCTTCCTTACTCGTCTCTGACTGCCTGCAGCAGCCACCCTGGGATGTTTTGGCATGATTTCTTCCTCAGGGAAAAGAAACCCCAAGCAGCAATTCAGTAGAGGCAGGGTGACTGCTTAGTGATGCTCCATTCCTCAGTAATCAGTATGTTCAAGCTGAAGAGGCTCTTACTGAAATAGATGAAAAGTTCTAAGTATGGCTCATCTGGACAAGGGATGAAGTGTGTAAACCCACTTTAACTGTGTTCTGCTAAGGAAAGGCAAAATTGTGGGCTTTATGTACTATTTGCCCTGTTTATAATGGCCTTGAAAGATGGAAGTTGATAACGTTCTTTCATTCTTGTGTTTCGTCTTTGTGTGTGTCCAGGTTTGGTGATGTACAAACACTTGGCTGAGAGCTCTGATTGCCCTCTCTGTGGTTTGGCTGTTTATTGAAAAGAAATTCACCTTATATGTGAGCACTACAACTATGATGAATTCTGTGTGATATTGATAGGGTTGATATATTTCAGCAAAGACAGGAATAAGAATAACAACAATAACAATCATAATAATCATAAGAATATTAATTTGAACTTACTAACCTCTTTCATCTGAAATTTAGAAGCATTAACTAATTAATATCACAATTCCCCCCCAAGACAGAAGCTTCTCAGTAATGGCTTTATTTACTTGCCACCTCTGCTGTTGGAGTTATTCACTGTGATTTTAAGAGTGATTTTAAGACAACTTCACACCAACTATGTAATAATATGTGGCATTAGAAATCAATTTAGACTGGAAAGTGAAGGATACTGAAGTAGAGCTTATCCATGGGAGTGAACCCAGCAAACTTGAACTGAATGCACTCTAAAAGTCAATTAGTCAAACTTGACTAAACTCATCTGTGGAAGTTGTTATTCAAATGTGCCATAATAACAACTGGAATAGGAGGGAATGAGTCTAGAAAATTCCCAGTGTAGCCTGCTCTGATTCACTCCCTGACTGATCACAGAGACAGTGTGGTGAAGGAAATGACTGGAAAATATGAAACATTTTAAGAAAAATGAAAATATCTTGCATAAAATGAGATGTGAAAATTTTTAATATTTTTAAACAAAATTAAATTTTATTTAAATGTGCAGGGAAAAACTTTTGTATCAAGTGAGAGAATATGATTTGTTTCCCTGTAGCAATTAAACTTCTTGAACATTCCAAGGGCTTTACTATTTTTATTTAAAAAGTATGTTGATATATGCAAATGTCCCTGAAGTTTCCATTTTGGTAGGAAAAAATCTTTTCTATACATTGATTTATTTTGTGAAAAAAAAATTTATGAGCAATTCTCAGTCAAGAGATCTCACTGCATTTAGAGTCAGGAAATATAGATGGGAATAACACCTACAAAATTTTCACTTATTTTATTCTCACAACTGAATAGTCCTAATCTTATACTGTATCAAATCTGAAGTACTGATCAAGCTTATTTTTTATTATGAGTTAACAAACAGAAATTGGCAGAAAATTGTTGCAGGAAAAAACCCCACCCATAGTAAAAATCTGTTTGCAAAACCCATTTATTATATTTTGACTTTTTTCCTAGTGCTTGCTTTTTTCAAAACTCTGTATAAGCCTGCTATTATAAATTACATATACTGTTTTTATTTA
Organism: Pyrgilauda ruficollis; assembly: GCF_017590135.1. Taxonomy (NCBI): domain Eukaryota; kingdom Metazoa; phylum Chordata; class Aves; order Passeriformes; family Passeridae; genus Pyrgilauda; species Pyrgilauda ruficollis. Next base: position 6,078,198 of record NW_024524377.1, on the reverse strand, counting down.
TGCACAGAACCAATAGCTGAGCTAGAAATTTGTCCTCTGGAAAGAATGACCCCAAATATTTGGTAATTAGATGAAATAACTAGTTTTATAATTGAAAAATCTTAGCCCATTGGTCTCATTGGCACCTTTGCTGCACTGTGTCCTATAAGCTGGCTGTGTCAAGAAATATTTCTTTGGCCAGTTTGCTGTGCAAAGCCTTTTAGCCAAAATAGGTAATGCAGAAAAGAAAAAAGCATTGCTTTTAGCAGTCTTTAAAGGGTTTCCTTCCACGAAGGTGATTCAGCTCAAAATTTGTGATTGATTAGCCTACAAATATTCACAATGCAGGAAATGCTCATCTTTAATGTATTTGGCAACAAGCTGTGTGAGGTTTCCTTGTGTTTTAAGAAATGAGGTATTGCACTATTCTAAAATAGGTAAATTTATTTGCTGTAGACAGTAAAATAGCATAGCAGATGAGAAATCCAGACAAAACCGCCAACTTTCCTTTCCATGGGGAAATGATGGGGAAGATAGCTGGGAAATTTTGCTTAAGCCTTCTAAATACAGCACTTCCATAATTAATTGCTTCCTATTATTGCTTTTGGGTGCTTTCTGCAGTTTGTTCCTGCTAGATGTGGAAAGGCACTGCTCCCAAGAGCTGCACAGACACAATTTTACTTCCAAAGGAACGCCTGAGCTACAAGCAAAGGCCCGTGTCACTGCGGCTTGAGCACAAATGGATGTGGTGCAAAGGGAAGAAGAGCAGAGTGGGCATAAAGAGAAGAGTGATGGGCATGCAATGAGCCTGCCATAGCAGCTGGTGCCACAGTGTCCCATGGGACTGCAGTCCCTGAGGTGCTGCTGTCCCCTCCTGTCCGTGTAAAAGCATCCCCCGGTCCCTCCTGCCCCTCCCGTGATGGAGAGGGTGACGTGCTGGGGGAAAGGTGGCTCAGAGCAGCAGCAGGCAGCACGGATGAGGATGGCAGGGTTTTGCTCTCAGACAGGCACTGACACTTGCAGACAGGCTTGTAGCTATGATATTTTATTAAAAATCCTTTCCTAGGATTTTTCCCCTCCTGAGGAGCTGGGAGCCTCAGGAAAGAGATATAAACAATAACTACCTGCTGGTTTGGAATGCAACAGGTGCATCTTCCATTGGTCCGTGTGGATTGTTTTCCATTGATGACCAACCACAGTCACCTGTGCCAAGGCTGTGAGCAGTCACAGGATTTTTGTTCTGCATTCTATTGTATTCTTGTTCTTTGTAGCCTTCTGATCTCTCTGTTCTCTCTGTTCTTTTAGTACAGTTTTAATGTAGTATTTTAGTATAATATTTAACATAATAAATCAGCCTTCTGAAATAGAGTCAAGCCTTGTGTCTCCACACACAGAGAGTTCGTCACATCACAGGCTGGACTGCAGGCTGACACTGAAAGGAGCACTCCAGAGACTGTGAAATGCTGTCTGCCAGCACTGGGGGAAGGCAGGATGCTCTTGTGTGAGAAACACACATTTTGTGTGGGGTTGTCAAGAGGTGCCCAGGACAAGCATCCTTCTGCTGGGAGTGGACATGGAACTCTGGACAGAGGAGAGTGGCACCAAGTACTGAAGCTACAGCAAGATTTTAATGCACTTTTTGGTGTCTGACTGGGGAGATCTCAGAGTCTGACTGCAGGTCCATGGCAGCTTTCAAGATCTCAGCCTCAGAGAAAAAATTTTGATGTATTGACTCTCCTTAGCACAAACCTGGAGCTTTTTGCCTTCGTGCTCCCTTAGCACTGTGGTGAGCAGCAGGATTGCTCTCTGTAGGTGCACTGGGATTGTCCTAAAGCACCAGGAGCTCAGACCCACTGGGACAGTCCCGTGCTGCCCTGGGGCTGCTCTCTGCAAGGCCCTTCCTGTGCAGCACAGGCTGCATTCTCCGCCCCACACTGCTACAAGGAAAGCTGGGTGTGATCTGAGGTATTTCCTTCACCAGGTGCTTACACTGTGGTCTGTTTTCTCCCAGCAGATGTGGATAGCAGTCATGAAGAGCTGCCTAGAGCTCAGAGGGCAGTGCATGAGCTTGCTTTCCTTCAGATGTCCAATGTAAAAAGACCAGGCAGTCAATCTTCTAATTTCACAGGGATCTGGTTGAAAAAGGGGACAGGTTTTGGGCAGTATCTTTTATCAATGACTACAGCATGCTTGATGGATTGCAATAGGAAACTATTGCTGTTGTCATCTCTTTCCTCCCTAGCTGTCTGGTTTTGGCTCCTGGGGGACTCTACTGGCACAAGAGATCCACTGGACTGTCCTCATACATCCATTTTTATGGGCAGTCTTTGCACAAACCCACCTCTGAACTCCATCAGCAAAATATGCTACCAAATAGAGGTGAAAATATTAAGAGGCTCATAGGTCCTCTTCTTCCTTAAGTGCCTGTGCTAACACTGGGAGCTGGAAAAGTGCCTGCCTGCCATGTCAAATATCCACATGGTGGTAGAAGACATGTTTTGAGGCAAGAGCTTGGGTTATGGCTCTGAAATCTTAAGATGACCTTCCTCTCTCCTCAGATTTACAGATTACAGCTCTGGTGAAGGCAGTGTGGTTGCAATGCTAAAGACTCTCAAAAAGCTTTTAGCAGCTTGAATTCTGCAGCCAATTTATTCCTGAGTTGAGCCCTGAGTTAGTAACAAAGAAAAAAAAAATAATGGTTGATTGGGTGAACATATTGGGCTGTACAAGTGACTTAATTTTCATCACACTTCACTAATGGCAAAATTACATGTTGGAGGTACAAACAGCCTGGGGAAAAGGAGTGACTTTTTCTAATGTTGCTGTTAGAAAGTTATTCTGGGACTCTCTGCACATTGAAAACTGATTACATTTCAGCATGGTACCACAAGCTGTCCTGATTGCAAATTCATACATTTCCCCTACACAAAACAAATAAAGACTCCTACTTTCACAATTGTTGAGATTCCAGGCGTTTTGCCCACTCCTGCTCCACACTATGAAGCAAAATGCTTCTGCTCTTCCAGCAGTGAGAGATGCCAGGCCAGTCTGTGTACTTCAGTGTTTTCTTTATCTGTTTTTCCTCCTGAGAAAGATTTGTTATGAAATCACTGGAATAGGCTCCAGGAAACTGAATTGAAATTTTAGCTATGTCACAGGCTTGTCAAGGAATTTTCAGAGAAATTTTGGTCCCTGTGTTTGTCTTCTCTCTCTTTGGTAGAGCTGTTGGAGACTTTAGGACTAATTTTATTTTAAACTGCTGTCTTATCAATTTTTCAATGACAGCTGTTAGCAATTTTGACATACTGACTAATTTTCTAGACTTTCAAAACTGAAAAGGATGTGAGTTTTTTAATTCTTTGGGAAATTCTGACACCACTCACAATTGCAAATTCCAAAGGACCAGGGAATATTTTGCAATGTGGTTTTGCTTATGTTTTTGTAGCTTTAAGCAAGGCAGTGTTAGGTAGCTGGCACATGCTAGAATACATTGACAGCAGGCAGTTTGTGTGGAGTTACTCTGGTTTTGGATGCTAAAAGTGATTAAGAGCACAGATGGAGTCCAGTCTGTGAGGACTGGCTTCAATGGCAAGGAGTAACTCTGGTCACATTTGATTTACCAGTGAAAATGTAGTCCTGGGGTTTTTTTCCACTGCAAATAATTTATTTTTAATTCTTGAGTAACAATCAAAAAGAGCAGAATAGCAAATGTAATTTCAGCTAAATTGAATAAAGAGTTTCTGCTGGTCCAAATGGCACTATTCTCAATTTTCTGCTCATAAAATTTGGAAGAATTTAAACTTTCAATTTCAATTTCTTCCCTTAAGTTAAAAAAATATATCAAAACCTCAAAAATTATTGATGAAGGGATGGAGTTTGGGTGAATTAAACTGACAACTGAAATGACCCCACCTGTCCATACACAAAGCTTGCCTGCAGTGCTAGCAAGTCTTACATATCCCACCTTTCTTGTCTGAAAAACTCTGTGACTTCAACTTTATTTACAATTTAGAAATAATGAATTATTAAATTTATTTTAGTTGGTGGTGTTTTTAAAGTTCAATTTCTCTGAGTCCTTGAGCTGAGTTTCCTTGAATACTTCAGTGAAAACACTTCGGGATGCCCACACAGTTTTAAAGAAAGCTGAGGGCACCAATACAAATATGAAAATATTCTGTTAATTTTTATGGATAAGAAGTTATTAAAAATTCCTAAGCATTAGAAAGCAAACTGATAAATAGATATTTGATTACTAAATTTAGATTTGATATTAAAAACATGAAGAAAATATTTGAAATTATATATTCTCTCAGTAAAGGCAAAAGAGAATCATATAGTATTAAACCAAACAATATACTTAACAGAACATTAATTAGAAAACTTCCAAAGTCTTCTACCACATTCTTGTCACATAACTTTCTGGTTTTTTTTTTCTGTCAGCTATATTCTGAGTAGCTCCTCTTTTCCACTGGTATTTGTCTCCCAAGGCAGATGTAGGGAGCCTCTCCATACATTTGGTTACTAAATAAATTGAGTTCCTTTCAGCTAAATACAATCTTTTTTACAAGGCAAGCATAACATCATGTCATATTTTCTAATTTTTAATTTCTGAAATATCTTCAGGCCAAGATGTGGGATGCACAGCTTCTCTTTTCCAGGTCATCCTTCCAGATAATAATTTTTTAAGTTTTCCAGAGTTATGCCCAATCTCCCTGGAGGAGTTTCAGACAAGTAGAAAAACTATGGGGCAGGAGAAATCTCTTTCCTAGGAAGGTGTTTGGGGTGACAGTAGTAAAATGACCCATCTTAAAGAACACCACACAACAGGATTTTGATCTTAACTTTGAAGTGCTACTTTAAAGCAAAACAACTTACACAATACATGAATACTGTATTCCCTGAACCTTTAAATAATGGAACCTTTAAATTGGCGTTTGGGCAGTTGTCACAGAGGACAGTAATGATCCCCTTATTCAACTTGAATGGCTGAATAGTCACTGCCCTCATTCTGCCTATTAGCTCAAATGAAATATTTTTACTTTAGCTCATTTTCTGCTAAACTCCAATTTGAAGTGTTTTTGGTTAAACTGTAATTCTCTGAATGTCAAAATACATCAGGACTAGGAGGAAAAAGAAGACATAAAGTGATGAAATAATTTCACTTGAAATCAACGAACAGAAATATACAGTAAATGTTTTAGCTACATTTCAGAAAGAGCACAAACCCAGGAGGGGCATCAGGCTGTGATGAAAATGTATACAATTAAAGTAAAGAGCCTGAGGCAGTGCTTGCCTACGTACCACGAGGGTGCATGTTGAGATAGTTCAGAGGTTTGGGGCAAGATTTTCATCAGAAAAATGTCAGTTCATTGGGGCTGAAACTTTTCACATGAATGTATTGGTCTTGAGGAAATTTCCACTGGGAGAGGTGTCTAATCTCAAATGCAGAATTTTTGTAGAAAGCAGAATACATGAACTACCTCAAACATCTGAATATTGGGGGATGCTTTACAAATTCATATAATCTAAATGCAGCTGTAAACACTGTAAGAAACTGTAAACTGTAAAACTGTTGGAGCTAGGACAAATGCACACTGCAGTGTCTTGTTTTTATAACCTGGGTGCTGAGGCATCTCAAGCACTGAAGGATTTTGGTCTTGGAGGCTTTTGCTTGGTAGCTGAAACAGTGATTTGGAGGAGTGGAAGTAAAATGATCTGAAAGCTGGGAGCAGGGAGCAACAGTTGAATTTCAACTGGAAGAAAACAGGAGTGGAACCAGAGTAGGGTCAGACCTACCCCAGCAACAGAAATACCAAAAGTGGAAATCACTGAATGTTTGTCACAGGAATGAACATGCAGCATGGTCTTTTTGAGTGATCTCACAAGGGTTTCATCTTCATTTTAAATGACCCCTGAAATGAATAAAAAATATGTAAAAAAGATTATTAAACAATATATTATTTAAAAGAAGATGTATTTTTCCACATGTTTGCTAACAGACTTCAGGGCCTTATATTTTGGAATTTTGTGTATAAGAATCAAGTTAGTCTCTCTAGTGGAAAACTTTTTCATATAAGTATAGAACAGAGTGTTACAGTGACATTCACGGACTTGTGCAGGAAATTATTTTGTTGAGTAGAAAACCATCTTTCCACTTCAACCTTGCTCACTTTCAGTGCTGCTGTGTGCAAGACACCAAGGCCCTGTGACTTCAGCTGTGATTTCAAGTAGCGCTGGGCATGTGGTGCTGAAAATTAGATCTTTTGCAGGTCACTTGATACCCCAAAGACTCACAACTTCCTTGTAGCATTTGTTACATTTCTGTGTTCTTCCCATCTCACTCAATGATCCATCACCACATGAGATTTAATGTATTTTTACAGACTGTATTTGTTGAGAGTTGTTTGCTGTTGCTGTACACCGTGTATTGCTGACCCCTTGGCTTTCCCAGCTCTGAGCTGTGGTGGCTCTGGGATCAAACTGTGTTTGAGGAAAAACCCCACACAGGTAATCCAAGCTGCCTTCCATCATGTCAAGATAACACTCACCTGGGAGGAGATGACAATTCTTTAGGGTTAGTTAATCCTAATTGTGACTCTCCTCTCCTCTTTTCAACCTCATCTCTCAATGGATGATATAAGATAACAAATACCATCTATAGAATGGTCTATGTCAATAATGACCATGAAGAATGAAAGTTAATTAACTTTTAACAGTGGCATTTACCTCTTTGTAAGTAACTCACAGATTTTCAGCCTACACACATACAGTTTATATATTTCTGTAAATAAAAAATGGCCTCTGCACTTATACTGTTCTATTTAGAAATCTGACAAGAGTTATCAGTTCTACCCCTCACCAGATTATCTTCAGTAGATTCATTCATCTATTGAGGAAAACAACCCATATCTTGAAATTAAGTGAAAATATCCTCATTAAACACTGACAGCAAGGACAGAACTGATAGCTGCCAGCAAGAACCAGATGGATATTAGCAGTAATAGCTGGTACAAATGTAAAATGCAAAACTTGCGTGACTCTTCCACTTGCATTACTGATGGAAATTTTAAACAGCACTTATTATACTTCTCTTAAAAGTGCACAAGTATTCTTTTTCTCATTCATCCTCACATGGTGACACCCTGTTGAGGAGCCTGTAATGCACTTTTTACTTTTTCTGTGATTTTTACCTGGCTGGGCAGCAGTCCTTTATTCTGTTATGGATAATCTTTACTCAGAATTCCCGGATAATCAGCTCTCACTGCCTAGCTGATTGCATTGATCTTGCAATCAATCCTGTGCTTGTTCTGCTGCACAGCTATAATAGGGTAGTGAAGCATCCCTGGATTTTGGATCTGTATGTATCCTTGGACACATTTCCATGCATGCCTACCCTCTCCTTCATCCACCCACGTGTGAACACCTGTGCACGTGACCAAAAGCATCTTTTATGTTTGATTAGATCAAGCAGAGAACTAATAAATTTTCTTGTAGTGCTCCCTATCTGTTAACTGCCTTTGGATGAGCGTGGTTCCTGTAAGTGTTTTTGCCATCAGCCTTGTGAAGCACTGGACTTCAGGTTTGCTGCTCACATCCAGAATGTTCTCCCAGGGCTCTGCATTGACAGGCAGCCTGCCTCCAGCTCTGAGCAAAGGGCAGCATATATTTGCTTTTTTCCCCAGAAGCAGAGCAGAGATCAAATTATAGCCACTTTTCAGTTTATTTGGTTGCCCTCTAGGGAAACCCAGCTGAGCTCCTGTTTCTGAGCAAACTCTGCCTTCTCTCTGCCCCTCCCAACAGGAGGCAGAGGCTCAGAGTATTTATCCCTCATGAAGATTTCTGCTCCTTTATTCCCCCATTATCTACATAGATAGATTCACAAGTGACCCTCAGTTTTCACACTCACTGAGTTATTTTTCAGACCTTAAAAATCCTGAGACACAGGAGGAATTGAGAGGGTGGTTTCAGGTTCTGTGGGAGTAGCTGCAGTTCTGCAGCTCAGCTGCCTCCATCATCTGTGGAGCAAATTCATTGCCCACCCTCTGGAGATAAAACACCCTTCTGGCACCCAGACCTTGCAGCTCCCATGGGACACAGCTGGTTCTGTGATGTGTGCTTTAAGAAAGATTTTTGCTTTAACATTCATCTAATGAACAACATCAACTTAATTGAAGCCTCCCTTTCAGCCTGCTGCACACACTTAATTGTGGCTGGTGTCTTCCATTTGCTTAATTTGCTCTTAACTTGCCCAAATCTTCTGCAGTTTGCTGACATGAAAACAGTGGAATTCTTCCTCTTTGAAGAGCAAGGCTGCTTTGTGTTATGTGCAAATTCCACTTCATTTAATGATTTATTTATTTAGTTCTTATTTTATTTTTAGTATTGTGTCTGTGCTGCCTGTCATATGTCTAATCTCCTTATTTTTCAAATTTGTTATTTAAAGAAAAGGAAACTGGAAAAAGAACTTCTGTTACTTTACTGGCTTTAAAACATATTTGTATTTGGAAACAGTCCATGAAAAAACATATCCAGTGCTATTCTTTAATAAAATTTGTTTTCCTCTACTCTTGATGTGAACAAGTTTCTCTTACTAAGGTCCCTGTACATGGCAGCTCAGCTGCTGTTAGGATATAAAATATTGAATCATTCCCTTTGGGGCAAAAAAAAAAATAGATGCTCCAGGGACTTAAAAAACCTGGATGAAGAATAGACCAGACTTTGTTCTGGCCAAGCTATAAAAGTCCTAAGTCCTTTCTTAGTTGAGCATCTTCTAAGCTGGTATCTTAAACTAGAACCATGGTGTATATATCTGTCAAAAGTTGAGAAGAATAGTTTGTGTTTAAATACATCAGGCTCTGAAGACCTGTCTGTGCTCAGCTTCTGTTTCTAAGGTGCAAAAGCAGATCCATCCCATGGGCTTTTCTTTGGTCACCTCCAGTGTACTGGCAAAAATCTGCATGTAGGATACAACTGTCAACAATAGATAAAAAAAAATAAAAAAAAAGTCAGTCTTTTTTCTTCCCAATTATATAAGATTTAACAAGTTCTATCAGATAGAAGTAGTTTACCCTAATTATTTAAGATCTGACAAGTGCTGTAAGCAACAAAGCTGTCTGAATAAAATTATGAGGCATGTACGTGTTCATGTTCCCTGCAGATGGGACCTGAGTCATCGCAGGCTGAGGTGTACTAATTAATCCCAGCCACTGCTCTGTCCTCTCAATTAGCAGCCCCTTAGATAAGCTGTCTGGTTGATCTACAGCTGCCTGGTGGGAAATGCCCAGGTTGTGCAAGTTTTATGGTTCTGACTCCCTAGGCCAGTTGCAAAGTTATTTCAAGGAGAGCAGCTGATGTGTTTTGCAGTGTAATAGCTGTGTGTGCTCTAGGGCAAATCCCATCAGGTAACTGCAGCAGAAGGCTGGAGTCAGCATCCAAAGGATGAGGAGAAATGTGCCATCAGCTTGGCATGGTGCAAATTCCATCTCTGAACCACACTAAATCTCTCTCATAACGTTGGCATTTCTGGAAACCTGGTGAAGGGCATTTGTATTCTCATGAGTGTCAGACAAAGTGCTCTGAAGCTGTCTTAAAATCCATTTTAAATTCTTGCTATGAAATATATACCTGTGTATAAACATCACACATAGTATGAGCCAGGCCTGAGGAGCCTCAGTAACCCTTTAGTTATTTAACACTAATAACCCTGTTGTTTCCTAACATAAAATTACAACAAAATTTGTCTGGCCAAGGGTGATCACAACATGCCAACAGTGGAGTCAGAGGGGCACAAAATTTGTGTGGGAGTGTAGAGGCCCAGCTGAGGATTCTGAACTAGGGTAGGGTTTAGGTGTGTCAGTCTGCCTGTCTATTTTGTTCTCCCCTCCAGTTTTCTCCTGTTTCTCCTGGGCATCATTATTACCCTTCATTTCTGACAGTGGCTTCACAGAAGAGTGCATTTAGCCTTGGGATATGGCACACACAGAAGCAGTTTATCTCCCCTGTTTACCCAGGCTGAGACAAGAGGCCAGACCCTGTGCCTGCTTAAACTCACCCTGTAGAAACTGAAGCCATAAACTAAAGTGAAGAGGTGAAATGGAGAATGTTTCTCTGAAATCTCTGTTGCGACTCTCTCCCTCCTCAGCACTCATGAATGGAGTCTGGGTATGTAACTTCTTTACTCCAAGCCCCAGCTGCCACCAAGAGACCAAGGCACAAGAGCACTGAGATTAACCTGTGTCCTTTAATACTTTAATACTATCCTATTAGCACATTTTTTTTTTGAGTGAAAGAGTGAGTTCTGTAGGGTTTTTTTACCCCTGACTACTGTATTTTGGACAGTTGCTCTCAGGTTTTAAGATGGTGTATAATGCCTATACAGGGAACTTGATTTTCTGATGACTGCTTGCATCACTTGGTGACACCTGCATTAACCAGACCCCTGCTGAGTAAGAGGACATCCAGTATAACTTTTTCTGTCAGACTGATGGAGTGAGGATGGATGCTTTGTGCTCCAGGCACTGGCCTGGTGTCCAAAACTTTGGAGCTCTGTTCCTGGCACTGTCACACAATGACAGTGTATGAGAGCAGGTGAGAATTCTAGGGCCACTTTTTTCTCCAGTGCCTAAAGTATCAAGGGAATATCTACTGGCATTTTCAGAAGCAGCAGGAAATTGGCTTCCACAGGGCTTTTCAGCATTCCCAAGGAGCTGGGAATAGTCCTCCACCATGGACTTCTGCATCCCTAAAGTCACCCAGGCAATGGGGTCACAATATTCATAAAAAAAGGCATCTAACACAGTTTTCCTGTACAATCTCTGAGTTGCCCTCTTGAGGCAGGAGTCATTAAAAATATTTTTGTTGCTCCAAGCTGTTATGACAGGTGAAGACTATTTTCATTATTTTCCTGCTTTTGACACTCTCAGGCTGCTAACAATAACAATAATAGCAGAAATAATAGCCTCTGTTTTTATGCTAAATAATCACAGTAGAAACAATTACCCTAAAGAGTTTGCAAGTAACTACCTGGAGACAAGAGGAAAGTTTCTCCCTGCACAGGGCAGGCAGAGCTGCTGGGCTCCCATTTCTCAGGGATCTTGCAGTGATTGGGGATTCACCTCACTGGGGCTGTCAGAGCCGTGCTCAGGTAGCGAGTTCCTCTTCTGAGGGTGCTGTCAGCTACACTGAAGTGGCTGCTGAAATGGGATGCCTGAGAACCCACTCAGCCAAGACGTGCCATCTGCTTCCTGCTGACTGACAGCAGAGAAATCTCCTCCGCCCCTGCCAGCAGAATTCTCCCTTTCAAACCACGTTCTGCAGTGCCAGCATCGTTCCCTGCCATGTCATTAAAGCTGGGAAGAGCGCAGATTCTCTGTTTCTCTAGCAATTTTACAATTTCAAATCTTGTTCTTTTGGTCCAGAAAAATTTGAGCAACCTAAGTATCTCTTTCTCATTTTCCATATCTAAGTTTTATGCATTTTTTTTTTTCTTATTCAAGGAAACAGCGTGATTTTCAAAATCAAGTTGAATTAAAAAGAAAAGTTTCACAATGATGGCAGCACAATGCTTATTCTTTCTTCTAAATGATGCAGGAAAAGGTTTTTCTTTAGTGCCTTCTTATGCAAAATATTTAAATGCAAGTATTTGCTCAGTTCTTACTGGTGTTGGTTTGTGCTTTTCTTCTTCAGTGGTGGTGCACGCTGTGTGAATTGTTCACATACTGATTGTCATTTGGCCAAAAATAGTAAGTAATATTGTACTAGTTTCTATGGATTTTTAAGAGAAAATATATTGCATAGAATAGCCTTCTGCTTGCAGAAATCACTTAACTTCTGTCAGTCTCCAGCACCCCAAGAGAGGGACTGACTGCCCAGCTGGAACCCAGCTCTTATCAGATTTCTGAAAAACAGAATATGTCAGCAGTCCTAAACTGGGAGCTTAAGAGTGGAATCAAAGAAACACCTTGTCTCCTGAACAAACACTTGTTTAACAAATTGATGACGTGAATACCAAATGGGGCATTTTTCAGCCACAGCTGAAGAAAATCAAAGTGCAATTGGGTGCCAAAGAGATGGAGTCACTCCCTCCATGTCCCTCCTGCTCTCCATACCTGTTTGAATACTCCCACCTTTTTCCCTTGCACTGGAACTGAAGTTTGCTTCTGCTGGTGAGCCAATTTCAATCTCTAAAACAACAGAAATAAAATTGTGATATGTTTTTTGGGGGTTTTTTTGGTTTGTTTTGTTTTGGAGGATGGATTTTGAGGTATTTTGTAAGCTGGGTGTAAATTGCTGTACTTATTTAGCAGGGTGAGAGGTTGATTGCTCATGCTGCCTGCCTGTTTCTGTTCCTCCACCTCCTCCTCAGCTGTGCTAGTATTTTTGCATCCATGACTTGAACTACAACAAGGGATTGGAACAGGTTTAAAATAACCTAGTAAAAATGGCTTTTATTATTCTGGATCAGTTCTTCCCACAGTGTCACAAACAATTGTACCAGGACGCCTAAAGGGAGATGTTGGAGGGAGCTGGGTGGTCAAGAGAGGGAGAGGAGAGTGGCACAGGCTGCCAGAACAAATGGATGTCAAACCTGCCCTTAGCACAGTCTTGAATACCCACACAGGGCAGTAAAGAGCTGATGTGACACAAATTCACATCCCAGCTTGGTGTGCAATTCCCTCTCACTGTAGATGCAGCCCTAACTGCTGTGATGATAATAAAAAGATTCACTGATGGAGCTGCTGCAAAGCACTTGAAAGGATTTGCTCTTCCTCAGTGCATCTGGAGCAAGAAGCACAAAGGAATCTATGCTAATGTGCTGTTACGAGCTCTGTTCTTTGGGATTTATTTATTCTCCCATTTAAGACAAAACTTGCAGCTGCAAGGAGCTGAAGTGTGGACTTGAAAATAGAAGGAGACTAAGTGTATTACACAAAAAAACCTCTGAGTAGAGTCACCTCTGGCTGTGCCTTTGCAGTGTATTGTGTGTCTAAGAAAATATATATATTTAAATATATATATATATATGTATTTTTTTTTGAAACCTACAGTATTTTAAGCCTGAAGTTTCTGTATATGTGTTATTATGAAGCATGGCAGGGAATCCCACACAAGTCCTGAGTTTTATGAATATGTAAAAGCATACATGGAAAATGACTGGAAGTAGTCTTGGTTTAGAGCTCTTAGGAACAAACATATGTCACTGGGGGTCTCTAAGCATGGGCAGCACCTCTTAGGTTGCTACTGAAATTCCTTGTATCATTTAAGAGAGTTGTTTCACTTAAATCTGAAATGGCTTTGATCTCTCAGGAAGTAGATGCAGGTAAGGCACTTCGTTCAGCGCCATCAGCAGGATACAGGGAACCTGACAAATTCATGCCTGAGCTTTCTCTTTCACCCTTAGCCAAGTAAGCTTACTATTTTCACATACTTAAAAAAATATTTTTATTAATTTTATGGGTGCATATTTGATACTTGTGCTCCCCAAGACTTGCTCATGGTCAATTGCTAGTGGGATGAAATGGTTTTCCTACTGTGTGGTCACCCTGCTCCTGGTTCTGCTTGTGTATTTTCACAAGCATCTGTCCCTCCAACACGAACTGCTGGGAGCTGAAATTCAATTGTGTCAGCTGCATCATCTGCAAATCTGTCCTAATGAAATTTGGCAAAAGTGGTCAAAGTTGCTCCAGACTAAATGCAACTGCCACATGTTTTTGACAGCTGAGATGACAGTCCAGCACATCTCTCATAGCTCAGGATGGCATGCATCATTAGATTTACAGAATGGGAAAGAGAAGCCTCTGCTAGAAGCTACTGGCCTTCAGGCTTTCACATTATTTTTTCAGTTTCCTTGAAATTCAAACAAATTAGAGGCCTTGAAAGATCAACCATGAACAGATATAGTTTGTCAGCTACTTTAAAAAAAATACAGAAAAAGCAATCCAAAATACTGCAGCTGGTATATTGCTCTTTTTTAAAAAAAAAAAAATCTGTTGTATTTAATTAATTAAATTTAATTTCAACACCCAGAGCAGGGGACAAAGGTTCTTAAGGAATTTCCTTTTTTGGCACATTTTCATACTCTTTTACAGAATTTTCAGTGGCTGCCCACACTGAAGTGAAATGTTTGTCTAGTTCAATATCCCAGGTTATATTTTATGGGTGAATTTCTTCCAATGAAACAAGTCAGATGGATAGCCAGACATCCCTCAGCATCCACTTCAGTCCAGAGCTGGAATCTGGAGACAAGGGGAGAGAACAGCACAACTGCAAACCTTTAATAAGGCTGCAGCAAGTTTCCTTGTGGGCTCCAGAGCCCACAGGTCTGTCATCATGGCTATCAGGGAGAATAAGGTAAAGAAAAAATATCCTCTCACATGGGAATTTTCTTCTCAAGGCAGTAGGGACATTTTACATTCATTAAAATACTCATATGTGACTCAGTTTAGAAGTTCTCCTTAGCAGTATCACTCTGCATATCTGTTACCACTTAGATTCCCTTAACATTTTTAAGAAATATTTACATATCTTTATTTCTCCTTTTTTTTTTTTTTTTTTTTGAGATGACAGGTCCATTAAAAGGAAATGTGGCAAAAAACTCTACTTGTTCTGTGCAAATTAATGTTCAAGGAGTATACAAAAACTAGAGAAATGTAATTTTTTTGGCCTCGGTAAAAGGATGCTTGGAGAAACAAATATAACAACAATAACAACAATGATAATAATAATAATAACAATGATAGAAACAACAACAACAACAACAACAATAATAATAATATCTCTCTTATCATGAGGTGATGAGGGCAGACTCCTGAGGTGGAGTAAAGAGCCTGTATCCATTCATGTCAAAGGAATTGGGCTGATTGACATCATCACAAGTGGGAAGGATATGGGGATGTATATCAGATAAAAACAGGAAAAAAGGAAACAAAAATCAGCCTCTGAATAGTTCCATCCTGGTTAGGAATGTGCACTGGGGAAAGTAGATATAAATAATAATCTTTAGCTCTAAGAATGATGTTTTTCTCTTCATTTTTCTGTGAAGAGTGATATTTCAATTTATTTCATTAAGACTTTAATTCCCCATCCACCATGCCCTTTTCCCTTGAGGAAAGTTCATAAATATTTCCTTGTTATTTCTCTCTTTCTCAAGTTGCTGCTTGTGGAGAACCTGGAAGAATTTGTTTGTTCAATGTGAATCCTTTCTCTCATCTGTCCTGCTCCTTTGACCAGGTCTGGGAGTTGGGGTTTAACCCCAGCTGGAAACAGCACACAGCCTCTCACTGCCCACAGCTGATGGGATGGGAGGAGAAGTGGAAAAATGTAAAACTCAAGGGCTGAGATAAAAACAGATTAACAATTAAAGTAAAATATACTCCAACAACTACTACTACTGCTAATAATAATGATATGGAATATTTCTTTGGCCACTTTTGGTCTCCTGTCCTGGCCATGCTCCATTCCAGCACCCTGTGCAACTTCTCACTGACAGAGCATGGGAAACTGGAAAGTATTTAACTCTGGGGGAGGAAAAAAAACCTTAGAAAAAACAAAATTCTAGTGTGTTATCAACATTATTCTCATACTGAATCCAAAACACAGCATTGTACGAGTTAGTGGGAAGAATGTTAACTCCCAGCTGCAACCAGGACAATGTGAAACAGCAGCACAGAGCTTTTTCTATTCTGTTACCTCCTTAATTCCATTTAATTTCTAGTTCCTTTGTTATGTTCAGTATTTCAGCCTTGAGCTGTCTGTTCAAACTGCATCCTCAGCACGCTGGCCACTTCCCTTCACCATCTCCCATGGAACCTTTAAATATAAATTTGTATTCTGACATTAATTTTATATATCTGGGTTTTTTTTTTAATCCTGACACTTATTACAGAATAATCCTCTTAACCTCTCAATTTATGTTTAGCATGTTTTTTTCCTTTGAGATGTAGTAGCTCTTTCCTGTGTATTGTCCCTCTGCTATTTGGCTGGGAGAAGGACCCTACTCAAAAGGGAATTTTTTTATAATCCTGTAAAATTCTGCTTCGTTTGAGTCATAAACCAGTTAAAAATGTGAATTTCCATCATCATCTCTTTACTGACTTCCTCAGAAACTTACAAAAAGTCAGTTTTGGTTAATTATGAATGCTCCACACCACCCTCAAAGTGTTGGGCCAAGGCTGGGACCAGAGACCAGCTGTCTGCTGCTCGTGGTTTTGCCTACTCAATATTTGACTCTGGCTTGAAGCTCAGGTTCCAGCCTGGAAAAAACCAACCAGCTCAGCACTATTCCATCCAAAGGCAGCTGGGAGCAGCAGGCAGCAGGCTGGCTGGGAAGCAGCACTTCTCCACATTCACCCTGCTCTAGCCAAAACCAGCTCTGGATTGCAAATCCTCCTGCTCTGTTCCAGAAGTGATGAGGGATAAATGGCTTCCAGATGAAAACAATAATAATAATAATAATAATAATAATAATAATAATAATAATCACCCAGCTGATCTTGGCACTGCTCATGGTCACTCCACAGGGATGAAGGAGCATCTCTGGTGGCAGCACAAAGCAGTTCTAACTCCTGGCTATTAATATTAATAACTCTTGTAGATAAAGGGAGGTGCTTTCCTCACAGAATCAAACCATCCAACATCATCCTTCTAGAATATTTTCCATCAAAGTTATTTTTTGTTTTCTCTAAGTGTTGGCCTGATCCAAACCTCACTGTAGCCTGAGGAAAGATCCAGTCTCTCTGGATCTTCTTGAAGAGTTTGGCAGCTTGAGCACAGGAAAGCTCTTCCTGGTTTTATTTTAGAACTTCTTAAAAGTATTCATCTATTTTCTATTGGATTTTGCCTGCTTTGCAGTCCAAGCATCCCATCTGTACATGTATTAGCATTCAGGTAATCTCTTTTTTAACTCCAGATGCACTGAGAGAATTTCTAGTTGCTAGTTGGAAGTAAGTTTTTGCCCCGATTTTACTTTATTCTTGACATCACCACAGATTTTTTGCATCACCCTTTTTACTAGGCAATAGCATCTTGATGTTTAAAACAGTCCATATTCTCACTAAAGGGGCATGCAGCTAAAGGAAATAAGTACTTGCCTTGGTTTGGGAAATAAGAAATACTGAATGATGTAAAAATTTAAAGGACTTAAATTTATTATAAAACCCAAGACACTTGCTAGGAGAAAATTTTTTGGGATTACTTTTTTTCCTGTTCCCAAGTGATTTTGATATCATTGTGGGACTTTATCATGACCTTGCTCCTCCTCCTAAATTAAAACTGAAACCAGACACAGGGCAAGCATCTCTACAGACAGCAGCTGCATGGAAAACTTCACACAGCTTCAGAGCTGCAAGTTATCTGCTTAAGGATATTGCTGAGGAACCAGATGGAGAATAGTTTTCCACAGTTAACCATCTGGGCCCTGCGGTGATACACTCTGCCCTGAGCATTACTGTGGGAATTGACTTCATGGGGGGAAAAAGCAGAGAAAAAGAGACGGGCAGAGAAAGAAGAGCATAATGTTTTATACTGCAAAAATATGCAGCCAAAGAATCACCATTTTGTCACACATTGCAATTTCCTCATCTCTGTCTGTGTTTATAACCTGTGGGATAAGAGGAAGAGAAAGTGAGACACTAATGGTTACTACAGCATAAAAGCCAGCTGTGAAAGAGTTCAGAAATGGGGTTTTGGTTTTGATGGAACTTTGATTGAGCTATTAGATCTCAAAGCGAAAGACAAGACTTTCTGATAGAGCTTTAATTTGTTTATATTGATCTATAATTTTAGCTCTGCTGAAGTAATTTTTGGAGTTCTGTACTTCAGAGCTTCCAGTCAATGCTGTGGTTCACATGGAGTGGTTTGTAGTGACCAGAGAAAGGTTGGAAATACGGAATATTCCAGGAGGTTTGTGGAAAACACCAAATGCCTTTGGCAAATAGTTGGAGTCAAAGAAAAAAATAGAATGAGTGGATTTTCTGAGCAGTCCTGCTGTATGGCCTCAACATGAAATCTATAGGCAAAAAGTCTTTAGGTGTTAAATACAAAATTGTCCTGGAACCAGAAGACAAAACAAAGCACATTTTTTACTCAGGTGCTCATGAGGGCCTATAATTTGCATTGCTGGTTGCAGTCTTTAGCTGAAGTTTTCCATGCTATCCAGGCATTGCATTCTGGCTTTTTTTCCTGCTATGTTGATTCTCCAGCATAGAATATTATGTCATCTTACGCTGTGTGCTTCTCTCTTCCAGGGCAGTTGTGGGATCTTTTTCCTCTAGCTATTCACCTGCCTTTGCAAGGCTTGTAGGAAGCTGTTGGAGACCTTTTTTCTTTCTGCCACATTTCAGTGAAGCTTGACAATGGGTTTTCCTTCCTTCCTTAGTAAAATTGGCTAAAATGGAAAGCTGAATTTTTTTTTTCTAAAAAGAAAAAAAAAAAAAAAAGAAAAGAAAAAGAAGGTAAAAACCCCAGAAAATCTGATTAATCTCATAGCTCTGCTAGTTTTGAACTACCCAGATAATGCAGGTTAGCTCTAGTGGACTATTTAATGGTATGAGCCATTGAATTACTGAAAGTCACTGAGCAAATATCATCAACCTCCATTGAATATTAAAACCTTATATAGGGTTTCAGACTCTAGTTTGGTTTTTAGGTGTATGACAGGCTGAGAGACATTAAGTAGTTATAAAAAGCCACAAAGACCTGGCCATTCAGCACATTTTGAAGCTGGAAATAAAAAAGGTTAAAGTTTCTATGACCTTTAACTGGATTGAACTGAAATTTTTTGTGATATATGTATACAGCAGCTGTTGTGTAAAGGGAGACAAAATTCCCTGTAATGCTTTAAATCACTGTTTATCTTCTATTTTAAGAAAGCCCCAGACCACTCCAGCGTGGTGGCACACGTGCTCATGTGTGCTTACTGCATCTGGATGTTCACAAGGAACTAACAGATATAACTGATTATCAGGTAATCATCAGATCATTAAAAGGTTTTTTTTGTCTCTTCCCAAAAGAAAATCTGTGGGGAAACTGTAATGATTGGGTTTTATTTCTGTGTGTGTCACTGGTGTGGAGCAGACTGTGTGCTTTGATGTTGAGATCGGCCTCAGGTGTTAATGGCATGAAATTGTTTATGTGGGGGATAGAACACATATAGGCACATATCTCACTCTGTGAAATCATTCCCCATGTTTCTTTTGTCTGCCTATTCCTGAAAACTGATTTTCCTTGTGCAAATAGCTCTGTGGAAGAGACATTCCATGGTTTGAAGCCTTAAGTGATACTCATAGATGGCCTCTAAAGAGGTGGAAATAGATTTTTGGTTTCTCTGGATGACCCTGCTGTATGCTGAGTAAGACAAAAGTCTTCCTTCTTAAATCACAGGAAGGTACCAAGGAAGGTGTTTGGAAGGTCCCAAAGGGATACCCGGCAGTAGAGGCAAGGAGAACATTGAAATCACAAAATAATGTAAACAGCTCTTATTCTCTCTTTTTTTCTTTTATTTTTTTATTTAAATGCAGTTCTCAGGCTGCAATCTGGCGCCAACTCCTTCAGTTAAAAATTAGAGTAATCTTTTTTGCACAGAAGAGAGGAGCTTCCTCAAGAATTACATCATTTAAGTTGCTATAAGTTACCTTTTTGCCATTTATGGACCCTTCAGGGTGGCTGCTGAGTGTGTGTCACTGCAGTGGTGTGAGGGCTGCCTTGGAGCAGTGTGAAAAGTGCCACCCTGGGAGGGCAAGGGCCCGATGACAGAAGCTCCCATTGCTCAGAGGGTCCCTTTTTGCTAATAGGAGGTGGCATGAAATACTCAATCATCATTAAGTGGTCAAAGATTTTAATCTGCTCATAAAATTGCATCTACAGTAATTGAGTCGCTCAGTGTGTGTCTCTAATTGCCTGATCACAGTGCTCCTCTGGCTTTGAAAAATGACAGAAATAACATGTTTTATTAAAAGACAGAATTTATAGTAATTTGACTCCAGAAGCCCAAAGCTTGCACAGACTCACACTGTGTTACAGGGACTCAGATTCATTCTTCCTGATGCTCATTTAAATGTCCTGTGAACATTTGAAAAACATGCCACTTTTAGTTGTTCAAGCTGTGTTTTGCAAGCAGTGCAGGAAGCCAGGGGAATCATTGCCACACAGTGTTGTGTATGCAAAAAAAAAAGTCTATATATGTTTTAAAAACTGTTAAGACATGGTAGGGTGGGAATGGAATATTTTTGGGCTGACAAATTATCTTTGGCTTGGCCTTGAGTAACTAACCTCTGGAGCTGAGAGAGTGCTTGAGGGAGACACAGTTGTGTGGTGGCACAGCTGTGACCTCTTCCCTGAGCCTCCACATCCAGCTGCTGTTTGGGACATGAGCTAAAAGCATCTTTCTCATAGGCTGAACACTGCTGGTAGAGCATGTTGTCATGAAAGCACCTAACACTCTATTTATGCCATGCAGAATTCACTAAGGAAAGGTTTCAACTATTTTAGTTCCCCTTAATGATATTAAAAAACCTACAGTCCTGTATTCTCTATGATCTTTATTTCCCCCCCTGCCAGTCCTACATATTGTCCTGTTTTCTGTTCTTTGTATGCTATTTTTTCCTCTTCACATTCACCTCCTTGAATAGAGTTTGCCTGGTAAGATTCCTCAAACAGGAATGATCATATAAACATTATAGTGTGAACACTTCCCTTTTATTCTTGGACAAATTGCTCACTGCAAGGGAGAGTGTATCCAGAACTGCTATACATAAAACAATGGCATTTTTATTGTGCTGTGATGAGAACAGTTCACCTTGCTGATGACCTCAGGAAGGCAGGCTGTTTCACACCTGCCATTGCAGCTAACTGAGATTTCAAAGATCCCTTTTGAACATATATCACCCAAAGGCTTCTCTTAGCACATTGACTCTTTGTTCCTCTCCTCCATCCTGGGGTTTAACATGCTGATGAAGGCCTGCAGAGAGCACAGCAATGCCAATAGATTGGGCTTGGAGAGAGGCAGACTTTGAAGGAATGTGAAATGAGTAAGGAGAAACTTGGCTGAAATCCAGCAATACAGACAGGAGGTGGAGAAGAACTAAAATTTTAGTCAACAGCAAGGCCACAATTAAATTTCAAAACACCAAACCCAAACAAATCAAAAGCTCAGAGCCAGATGGCAGAATATGTGCTTTGTTCATGCAATCCTATTGATCCCAGGGTGGGTTCCTCTGTGGGATTGCTCAGCCACAGGCACAAATTAAATTTCTGCGTGGTGGTTCAGCAGGACCTTGTCCTGCAGGGACTGGTGCAGTGGGTGCCAGCAGCACAAACAGAGCTTTACCCTGGCTCTTGCAGATTCCCCCAAGCAAGTCCTTGGCAGCATTGGTGGGAACAAACTCCAGGACAAGAGTGACTGCAGCACCTCAGGAGTGGGGTAAACCGGGCTAAACCTGTGCAAAACAGAAACGTGGAACTTGAGAGACCTTTTGATGCTCCCAGTCATGGCTGGGGAGCGCCTGTGAGTTTGTCTGAACTCTGTTCTGCAATTCATTCCTTACAACATAGCTTTGGCCTATAATTTTTCTAGATTTGTTTTAAAAGTACCAGTTGAGGGAAAAAAATGGGTGTTAAGACACTTGTCTGTGACTTAGTTTCTCAATTTTGATTTTCCCCCTTCTGTCCAACAGAGAGATAAACAGGAATCAAATTCACTCACAATGTCAAATACATGTACATGAAAGTTTCCTTCATTTAAGTGGGCAAGAAGTCTTATTAAAGTGCAAGGGTAAAATGGATAAAAAGTGAGTTTTCCTTCCATTTTTTTACATTGGAGGCCCTTTGGAGGCGTCCATTCTTTTTTCATGATCTGTTACAAAGAAAAAATTTCTAGGCTGTGTTCCCTCCCTACCACTGGAACAAAATTCCTAATATCCTTTGAAATCAATTCTGTTCTCACATGTCCAACTTATCAATGAAGGGAAAGCAAGAAAGATATGTTGTTTATTTATAGTGTCTATTTATATTGTTGAGACCATGCTTATAGAGTCTTTTTTCTGTTACATCTGAAGCATTTTTCCTCAAAGGTACTGGTGTATGCAAATACCATTGGAAAAACAGGAAACACAAGCACTGAAGGCAACCAGGAGGTTTTGAAGAACAAGTAAAAGGAGATGAAAACAAGGAAACTACTGAAATGGAAATCTCAAAAGTAACGAATTTTCAAATCCATATAGAATCAGTAAACATAAGAGAAAAAAATTATATTATTCTTTTCAATTTCGCGAATTTTAAAAGAGATAACTGCTCAGTAAAATTTATTACTTACTTTGTTCTGATGAAAAAATGGATTAATCTTTGGAAGGCAGCAGGGGAAGGAAAGGAGAGTAAGTGTGGGACAGTACTGGAGAAAAGTTTGGACAGAGGAACTCCTACAGAGTGCCAAGGCAGGGTTAAATGCAGTAACAGGCACACGCACACTGGATTCAGGAAATGAGGGAAGGAACCAGTGAACCTTCTAAGTGACATTTAGAAAAGTTCACCATTTCAGCAGCGATTCCTGAGAACTGCAAAGCAGAAAATAAATCTATTTCTAGAGAATAGACATTGGTTTCAGCTTTAGATTTATTGCCTTCAAACAAAAAAAGAATTTAGCTTGGAAAACTAATCTAGCCATGACCCTTCATGCAATTAGTCAGACTGAGTGACTGCAGAACTGGGTAACACCTTTCCCATTCCCTGGTAAGGATCTGTCTTCAGTGCTCAAGGATCAATTCATCCACTGAGCCCCACTGAAGCCAAGTGGAGCAACACACAGGGCTGTGACCTGTTTGTCACCTCTCTGATGACAAATTGGTCAAGGTGCTCAGTGTGACCCAGAGGCACAGGCAGAAGGCAAGAGGCACAGAGCTGCTCTGCAGAGAACACGACTTGCCAGGAGCCAGGGAAGCCTGGCCTGTGTGTTTCAGGCAGGGGGTGATGCCCTGCCAGTGCTGCCCTGTGCCCAGGTGTGGCTGTGTTCGAGGGTCCCCAGGACGAGGGAAGAGATGAGAATCTTGACTCCATGTTTCAGAAGGCTGATTTATTATATTATGATATTATATTATATTAAATGATATGCTAAAACTACACTAAAAAGAATAGAGAGAAATTATACAGACAGAAAGCAGGAAAAGAAAGGAAAGGAAAACGGAAAAAGGGAAGTAGAGGGAAGGGAAGGGAAGGGAAGGGAAGGGAAGGGAAGGGAAAGGAAAGGAAGGGAAGACCCGTGACTCTTAGAGAGTCGACATGGCTGGACCATGGTTGGTCATTGACTAGAAACAATTCACATGAGACCAATGAAAGATGCACCTGTTGGTGAACAACCTCCAGACCACATTCCACAGCCATCAGATAGTTACTGATTGCATTTCTTTTCTGACGCTTCTCAGCTAGAATAGGAGAAAAATCTTAGCAAAGGATTTTCATAAAATATCACAGTGACAGCCAGGGAGGCTGGGAGAGATCCGAGGTGCTGCCAGGTCATGCTCTGGAGATGTTCAAGGAAGAGGCACAAGGTAAGCCTCAGCATATTTTATGAGAAATCCCCAAACTGGTGGAACTTTTAAAGACGTGGATGTACACAGGCCAGAAAGGAAAGTGCTGCAGTTGGTTTCTAGCTTTGGATGATGGAGCACTCAAAAATTGGGTGTTCATTGAGGTGTTTCCTCTAGTCCCAAAATTATAAATGTGTTCCTAGATAGCTAATCCAGCACAGAGCCTTCTGCTACCACAGTTTCTTTATAAATATTAATAATTTGCCACCAAGTGGAATTGTTGTGAGGCTAAATAAGCCACTGTGCTGTGCTCACACATTAATCTTATTGGAGGCTCAGGGGGAAAGGGGAAGCAAAATACTTCAGTGAGAGATTAGTCTAGGTTATCCTCAATGGAAGATTAATCCAGAAATAGGCTCTACATTTTCTACTCATTTACCCAGCAGAAAAATTTATTAAATAGTTCCTAAAACTGCAAGAATTCAGAAGTTTTCCGGTCACAGTTGTACCATATTTTATTTTTCTTCTTTTCTGTCCCATTATTTTTCTGCTTTACATGATAACTTCAATGAAAAACGTTGAGTGTTAAAGACTTAGAAGGTGCATATTTTTCAAAAGACTTAAGAAAAAAAAGATTAAAGGAAATTTATTTTTTTGGTTTTACTATTCTCGCTTTAAGCACAGGTATTGTGGTTTTTGGGATTTTTTGTTTGGTTTGGTTTGGGGTTTTTTGGGTTTGTTTTTTCTTTTCTGTTTTTTGGTTTGGTTGTTTTTTTGTTGGTGGGTTTGTTGGGGCTTTTTTTGGTTTGGTTTGGGTTTTTTTTTCTGAATTGTTACTTTGACCTGTTTAGAAAAGTGTTAGGTAAGGATTTTTTTCCCCAGCAGTTTATAAATTTTGCTGGTTTTTAATAGAGCTACAAATTTCTACAAAATTCTGCAAAATGTGAATTTTTTTTTTTTTAATGTGGAAATGAATTTTAGAGCTGTAGAAAATTTGCCTTAATGGCCAGTGAAGAGGCTTAAGGAAATTTTAATAGAAACTCCAGATTTTTCTTCCCATGCTAAAATTCCTTTGGAGACTCATTTATGTAAACATGTAAATGTGACTTGTGCAAAACTTCAGTCTCATGACAGTTCCTGATTTTAAAGTATTTTTGTATTCTTAATGGCAGCTGTCAGAAAGATGTTCTGCTTTAGATGATCAGTCAACATTACATTATATATAATTAATAGAAAATACCTAAAAAAGAGGGCTGTTAAATGCATTCTAGGTTAAAACAGGCATGCATAAACAAGTAAATTTGGAAATAGCAGAGAAATGTCAGTGCCTGTGGTGCTCACTGCTGAGAATTGTTTATTGAGTAACAGCAGTTTGTTGATTCCATTGTGTATTTCGGGTTATAATTGGTGGGGATAATTTCCCATTAAATATCTCCCTAAATCTCTCCATTGATGGAGTAATGGTGGAACTTATCAACCAAATGACTCAACTGAAAGCTTATGCAGAGATTTAGAGATGGATATTTGAAGGGAGTTTTAAAAAGATATTTTATATAAATGCTACAATACCTGTATGCTAGTTTTTAAGCCCATATTGACATCCTTTTACCCACAATCTATCTCTTCTCTCAATGTGTTCTTTATTTGTTCACTGTCAGAAAATTGTTCTGATGCTCCATAGTAGGAACTGTTTGAGCACACACTGAAATGTGAATTTTCCCATGAAACCTGTGTTTTACACAGAAGTAAACAAATGTAGAGGGTATAAGAAGCCTTCCTCAGGCTGCTGGTAGCAAAACTAAAAAACTTATATTTTGTGTTTCTCAGAATATAATCCATGTTAAAATTCATCAGCATGAGTAGATTTTTGTCACCTTCAACATTAAACTGAATAAAGTGTGACAGCCCCAGCCCACTCATTAACAAAAATAGAGCTGTAAGCATCAATTAACAGGGAACGAGCATCATATCAGCCTTTTGCCTTTTAAATACCTGGCTTAGCTTCTGACTCCTAATGGCAGATGCCAATATGATTTTTTACTCAGTTTCTCAAACAAATAAAAAACTTATTAAAAATGCTAGTATGCTCATTAAATTGTATTGTCATTAAAATAATCTTCTGGAGATGTGTATAGTATAAATATTAACATTAGCATAAAACATTTGTTTAAGTAGTTGCTTCTCATGAATGAGCACTGGTCAAACACTTTAGTTTTTGAACCCTTTGTTCCCTTTTGTACAATTTTATTGTGAATGTTACTGCAGCATTTTAAAGAAGTGAGAATATAAATTTGAATAACTGGGGATGTAGTCTGGAAACCATGATGTGACATTAAATTAATTTTTTGGGTATTTCATTAATACAGGTAAATTTTATGGGCAGAAAACTCCATGGCACTTCATCCCTGTTTGGGAAGGAGAGTGAAACAGGGAAGGCATGTGACAAGCGTGTTGCAGCCTTCAGACCTATCTTTTGGAATAGCATTTGCCAGATCCCAGAGACTGAAAATGAAATTCTAGTTCCATGTAACCCTTTTGTTTTCCTACTTATAACAAGATTTGCGATCCCAAGGGATTGTTTCAGCAGGTCAGGTTAAGCCTCTTTAATCTCCTTATGATCAAACTTCATCCTCCAGAGCAGATAGTTAAGACTGAGTTTATCATAAAAAGAACTTTTTTTTCCCTAAAGGTCAAAACTTCATCTCCCAGTTTAAGCAGTAAAGTCTGAGCACCTTGCACTTGTCCTTACTGCACTTCCTGAGGCTCTCACATTCAATTCCTTGCAGCAATTGCAGCCCACCTGTTTACATTTAATGACAGGAATATTTCAATTTTTCCTTCTGAAATGATGTCTCAGGGGACTTTTGGTGAGCACGTGAAGTTTCCAGCTGTGATGGAGGAGCTGTCTGGCTGACAGGTCACTTCCCTTTGGTAGCTGGCACCAGCCAGGTCTTATTGTTTTTATCTACCCCTGTACAGCCCTGTCTGGTGAAGGATTTCTCTACGGAGAAATTTTTGTTTGTGACATTGAATTTTTCTTGAATAGAAAGCATTATTTGGCAAAGAAATGGATTTTGTGGGTGGGGCATTTTTTCTGCTGGTGAAACAGCAACCTCTGTGCCCAGCATCTCTTGGCACAGGGCTTGGCAATAGGTGCTGCTAACAGCTAGAGGTGATCACCTGGCAGTCAGCAGCAACCTTAACTGATAAATATCACTTTTTTTTTTTTGTGTGATCTTAGAGTACTTGTGAATGACTTTTTTCTGATATACTGATTTTTCTGATATACTGATGTACTTGATTTGTTGATTTATAGCGTATTTGTTGATTTATAGCACACACTACCAATTCTAATCCACATTGTTTTGTTCTGATGTAGTTTGTACTGCAAGACATATTGTCAGTTCTCTAAATCAGTAAATACAGATCTGATAAATATGCATTTTTGATAAATACACATTTTTGATACATTTCCACATGTCACACCAACATGTTTTTCTGCATATTACTACAGGAGCTAAACTCCACACCTCAAGATTTATTCAGATTAAGCAAAAAAACCAAGATTTGGACTTCAACAAATATTTTAAATAATATTGAAATAAGTGCTGTGAAATTTCCTCAACCTGAAAAGTCTTTGAAAAGTTTTTGTGGCATTCAGTGACAGAATATACCACTTTTACATGTTTCCAGTGATACTATTTTATTTTTTATGTTTTCAATGTTACACATTAGGAGCAATTTGGAAAAATATTATTTGCTCAGTTTGGGAAAGGAGGATATTAGGATGCTCAGAAACAATTGTAAGATATGAATTGAAGGTTTTTGTTAAACTACACAGAAGTGTAATCATATGCTTATAGTGAAAATCACATCATCAATCACATTTCACATAGAGAAATCCTTGCACAGTATAATCAGAGGGGTTTTGCAATGAATGATAGAGAAGTCAGGATTTCACAAGACAAAATAAAAAATTGCTATATTTGTCATTTATTTCTCATTCTTATACCTCTCTCTCTCTCTATATATATATATTTTGGGGGGAGGGGGGGTTTCAGAATCCATATAAGAGTAAGCTACAATTTATGTATTGAAGGTAGATTTTGAGATGAACATGGCATTTAGTAAACAAAGTTCTATGTATATAACATTAAGGCTGTCATGACACCTTTCTTATTCTAGATTTAGCATATTAAAATCAATATTAAAATGTAATAATTAGTTTTCTCCAAGCAAGCACACATTAATTCTGAATATAAAGCAAAGAGGAAAACATATTGGAAACACATCAAGAATTAGGAACAGTAAGTAAATTAAAGAATTTTAATTAATTTTTTTACATAAAATAGAGAATATGGGTATTTTATAAGCTGAATAGGGTTCCAAAATGTACCATGTTCCCCTGTGCACATATATTCCCTTTATTATCATGCCAATAAGTGAGCTCCTCAAATCAAACCCCCTGTGTGCACTAATTCCATTACTCTGCTGGAGACATTATTCATGTGTTCTTTATGCTCTTGCACAAAATCTATAGGGTTTTTTCATTTGGTTTGTTGGTTTTGTTGTTTTTTTCTTAATTAAATTGAATATAAGCTCCCTCACATTTTCAAAGAGAAGGTGCCAGTGATGGTCTGCTGTGCATAATATCAGTAGCATATTCCTAAGATGTTTCTATTCAAGTATGTTCCAGATTGAGTGCAATTCCTAGTGCTTCATAATCTTATTTACTGCAGGACAGAAAGGTGCAAAGGGAAGTTGGAGGTTTGACACCAATTTTTGTCACTTAGCTGACAAGGTCAGTTAACTGCACCTCTAAACACATTTGGTGTCAACTGTGTTAACTATTCCTTGCTGAGCAGCAGGTGCTGCATTCAGCAGGTCAGCACAGGATCCACCTGTGTTGGCAGCCCAGCTCAGACCTGCACTGCACTTTTGAACCTCCTGGTGTGGGAAATAGTAAAGGTAATAAGATTTTTAGGAAGCTGGGAAAAGCAGGCCTTAGAAACAGAAAGAACAGAGTGCTTAAAACCAGCTACAGCTGCAAAGTCTGAAGGTAGAAAAAGTTACAATGGTACAGCAAGCATTAAACAGTAGCTTGAGTCTTAGGCTTGGCTAAGATAGACCTTAAAACTGCAGAAAAATGTGCTTAGCAAGGTAGTAGAAGGTTTTAAGCTTATAAATAGAGTATTGTGTATTGTTAATAGAAGGCATACAAGCAAGCAGTGTGTGAAGCCGCTGCACCTGTGTTTTTAGTGATGGGCTAGAACAGCTGTCTGTAAGCTTTAGCAATATGAAAGTTTTTAAAATGCTCTGTTACAAGAAATTTTGGGTTGCTACTGGCTGTATGTGTGCTTTTTGCCATCTTTCTATTGTCTCAGCCATGTAATGAGGCTGATGCTGCAAATGAAGCTCAAGGAATGTACCCCAGCAGTCCTGTCCTGTTCGGGAAGGGAAAAAAATCCCCAACGTATCCTGGCTCCTGACCTTCCAGAGAGCCCTGAGAAGCCCTTCTGATTCCTGCTGGAGCCTCAGCCCAGATCCTGGGCGCTGTGTGGCCCACACCAAACTGAAAGACACACTCCAGCTGTGCACCCAAAGTGCTCCAGCTGTGCACCTGGTTTATTCCAGCCCGAGGCAGATCCAGAGCAGCAGCACACAGACACATTTGGGTGGATCTTGAGTTAGCTACTGCTCTCCTAATGATACAGGCAGAACTGGGAAGTCATTGCCTTGCAGGGGAGGTCTGCTAGGAGAGCCAGCAAGAACTCTTGGAAGATCTGGCTTCTAGAGCAAATTTAAAGAACCATCATATTACAGTCTTTGGCACAAGAGAAGAATACTCTGTAAGTATATTGAGTGCTTTGGCAAGTAAATACATCATTTTTAATACATTCTCTCCTACTGCGTTGATATATATGTGCTGAGACTTTTTAATGATGTAATGCAGTGTAATACATGGGTATACCTCCTGGTTATCTGCTGCAAGGATAAGTTTGGTACCATGAGGCTCACAATTTATAAAGCATCTTCAATTATCAATGGATATAGATGTATAAACTGTGTTCCTAAAATCAGCTGCTGCCCAGTATGTGTTTTCTGCAGGAAAAGAAAAATTTTAAAATGTGTCTGGTAAAGCAATAAAAAGTGCAATTTTCACTAAAAGAAGTAAAACAAGAAGATAACAAAAGCAGATCATAGAAAATGAGATAAACAAGACTGCTGCCACAACAGGCTCCCATCTACCATTACCCACACACTTCATAAATATGCAGGGGGATATACAGCACAGATAACATTTTACTGTGAAGAATGAACAACTAATGCCCTAACACTTTTATATGTCCAAGTGTGTGGGGAATGGTTGCTTAAAATCTGGTCTGGTATTGTTCCTGAATTTTTCCTGGGCAAAATGAGCTATGAGTGAACTTCAGAAGCAATTTAAGCTCGTACATCACCTCTGTACATCCCATTTGGACATGCTCACAGTAGCCACTGACAAGAAAAAAGGATGAGGTTTAGTAGAAACCAACAAGGGGAAGAGAGAGGAACGTAAAAGCAATACATTTTTCAGCTTAGTAATTCACTGGCAAAATATGTGCAGTGTACACTGAACTGAAAAGTAAAGATTTTTAGGGTAGTATTAAAGCAGAGAAACAGCCACAAAAGTAATTATTTGAATCACCACAAAATACTGGTTTTTTCCAAAGCAATCTGCTTGCTTTCTTTTCAGTGGTGTCATCCCGTTTTAATCTTTCCTTCTTTCTTTTCTTCTTCCTTTCTTTCCTTCTTTCCTTTCCTGCTTTCTTCTTTCTTTTCCTGCTTTCTTCTTTCCTTCCTTCTTTCTTCTCTTTTTTTTCCATTCTATTTTTCTCTCTCTTTTCAGAACTGAAATGTACATTCATGTGGAAATGAAACAAACTTCAACTTGGAAAATATTCATGAGTATTTCAATCCTTTTTTTTTTTTTTGTGTTCTTATTCCTTCTGTCTCTGTTTTTTTCAGCCATGCTGCCAATCTGGGAACAGCTTGATTGTTCATCACAAGGACTCTCTAGTTTTAAGAGTCCTTAGTTTCTGTGGAAGCAGTTCAGCTGCCCAAAGAGCTGTGATAATGCCATCAGGGCCATACAGAAAAGCCTTCCAAACTGGCCCAGTTACTACAGACACATATCCAGATGAAGCAAAAATGGCATTAGAAGTTTATTTTTGGGCAGCTTTTTTCTTCTGAGTCAGGTCAAAGACTTGACTTATTCAGACTTCCTCCGAGAGACTGGTGATTCAGTTTTGGTTTTTCTTCTAAATGCTGTTGGAGGAAAAATGTTTCCTGCTTATTCTGATCATCTTTGCTGATACCCTCTGTTCCTTCTACCTTATAGAATCAGAGAATGGTTTGGGTTGGAAGGACCACAAAGATTATTTCATTCCAACACCCCTGCCATGGGCAGGACACCTTCCACTAAAACAGGTAACTCAAAATTATTCTTATCTACTCTGGGAAGAGAAAAGCCAATGACAGGGCAATTCCTGCTTTAATGTTGGATGTTATACCTTGTGCTCTGAAAGAGATTTGTTAATTATGTATGTAATAATGTCACAGAGTAACATTTGTGCCTTAGGAAGGAATCAAAAATAGGAAGAAAGAGTTAAAAACCAGGAAGAAAGCACTACACAAGAATATGTGTACCTAAGAGAAAGCCTGTGTTATTCCATTGACTCAGGCAACTTTCAGCAGAGAAAAGTGATAAACAGAGGTCTGTTTCTAAAAGTCAATTTCTATTGATTAATCTACTGGCTTTTTCAAGCCATTAAATATCAAAATCACTCTAGTGCTACTTAGTAACAGAGGAGAACTCTGTTTTGGATCACATTATGTTTGTACAGTGATTTGTAAGCTGTCATTTGCTTAAATTTGGGATCCTGTTCAAAGTATGCACTTCCTTGCAGGATTCAGAGAGAAGGATGCAAAGACTTGAAAAAGAAGAAATGGAGATAAATCTGGAGACTTTGAATAGTCAGGAGATGTGTCAAGGTAAACAAAATTTTATACTTTTATTTGTGTGTTGAGATAGCTGATGCAGAATATTAACTGTAGGCAATCTGATCAAATTCCTAATTTTTAGGATAAAGTTCTCCAAAGGAATTGGTCATTTTCATTGAATTAGAGGACCTGCACACCTGTGCCTCCTAAGAAAGAGGCCAAGTCACTCAGAAGTGAACAGTGGCAGTGGGGCTGTGTCTCAGACCCTCCTTTTGGAGAGAGGCAAACTCATTTGAGTTGTCTGGATGCAGTGCCTGGGTACAACTGTAT
Source organism: Pyrgilauda ruficollis (assembly GCF_017590135.1). Classification (NCBI taxonomy): domain Eukaryota; kingdom Metazoa; phylum Chordata; class Aves; order Passeriformes; family Passeridae; genus Pyrgilauda; species Pyrgilauda ruficollis. Next base: position 6,046,393 of record NW_024524377.1, on the reverse strand, counting down.
CCTGAAATAACACTGGGCTTGCTTTCCCTTTATTTATCTGACAACACCAGGCATTTATGCTATTTTTTTTCCTTTCATTGTTAGGAAAGAAAACCCAGAATGTCCAAATGGAAAGCTTTTTAGGCTCTGCATCTTTGCTAGTTTTGCTCTTCCCCAATTTGATGTACTGTTGTAGTCCAATCAAAGAGCAGCCTTGCATTTCTGATGAGGAGCCAGAGCTCTCAGCTGTTTTTCAAATTGGCAGGCACTGGGTAACTTGTAGAGAAATTGAAGTGCTTGTTCTTGCTTACATGATTCATTGTTATTTTTCCCAGTCATTATGAATTGAAACAAGCCATCTGTTATAATAACAGTGCACCATGCACCAAGTAGCATGGCTTTACCTAGGAACAGAAACAAATGTCACATAAAAATGGATTTGGGGATCCACATATACATCCAAATGAGATAGCTCAATAATAGCAGCAATGGATGTGTACATAAAACTCATTTTGTGGGAATATTTACTGTTGTTTTCAAAGTGAGACACAGTAGGCTGATACCATTTGAAGTGGATAAAAACAATCTATTTGCTTGAAAATAATAGATTTCATTCACTGTTCTTCAATATTAAATCCATGACTATCAAGGGAAGTAAATCTGAAACTGGATATCAGCTAGGCTTTGCTTTATCATTTGATGTCAGTTTTAAAGCAAATCCCAATCAGCTTAACAAAAACTTATAAGCACTAAATATATCTAAAGCCTTATGAACTGCAGAAGGTTTTTTTTTTTAACACGTTAAAAGTAATCTAAAAACCAAATTGCTCTGTCTGTAGTAACAGATCTTAACTCTCCTGCAGAGCTCTGTTGATGGTTTAGTCTTTGGAGTTTTTTCCTTGCTTCTTTGTCTGTTCTTTGAAATGTCTCTACTTGACACTAAAATAGGGCTAAAATTTTATCACTGTGGTATTTTTTCTCACTTTTTATAAATATTTACATAATCCTATTTTGTAAGGAGGAATTAAAAAGCGTTCCAAAGATGAAATTTGCACAAGTACCACCAGCTGTTGCACTGCCTGATCCTGTATTCCCAATGCCATTTTTCCATCGTTTCTTCCTATCTATCCTGACATGTTTGCTTCAAAGCAAAGCACAATTTTTTAGGTCAGAATCAGCATTTGTTCTGTGTTCATGAAGTGAACCAACAGTTTAAAGGTCTGTCTCCACACATTAACAGAGAACACCTGCCATGGTTGGAAGTTAAGTTCCTCACCACCAAAACCCTTTGGGTACCTGGTCTCCCAGGATGAGGTTTCTAGTTCTGTGTGAGGAATTCTCATCCCAGCAGATGTTGTGGTGCAGCTGGGTCAAAACACACAACACAACTGGCAGGCAGTCCAGCTCAGCTCTGAAATGTAACAAAAGCGCCAAAAGTTAAAATTGGAATTTAGTTTTGTATTTAAGGAATTGTAGTCAGGTTCAAGACCACTGGGTCCTATGGTCCCATTGAAGATCTAAAGACATCCTCCCCACCCCTTTTTGCTTTTAAGCATGGCCTGTAGAGAATTAGAAAATGTGGAATGGAGTTAATTCTGTCCTCTAGTTAAGTGAATATTAATCCATGCCTTTCCCACTTCTTAATAAGATAAAGCCTGAAACTGAACTTCCAACTGCAAGTACATTATGAAATGTAAATATTCCCTAAATGATATAAAAAAAAAAAAAAGATTACTAGAAAATTCTGCAACAGAGCCATTAAGTGCAGGATGTTAAACATTAAACTTATATTTCCTCTCATGTTTGGATTTGCCATTACTAGCAATGGGAATTTTTTACCTTGAATTCACTGGAAAAAGCCCCAGCTGTACTTTTCCTTAGCACTTCTAGGTTTTGGATTTTTTTTTTTTAATATTGGATTTAACTATCCTATTTTTGTTCTCTCTAAAAAGCAGATGACAACATGATTTCAGTAGTAGGAGATAGTCCTTATCACAAGCTACAGCTGGAATTTGAATGCTGTTCCCTGGGAGAGATTGTGCTGCAAACTAAGGAACAGCTCCAGATTGATATCAAGTTAGGCCAGATCTTTCTGTAAACTTGTAAGAAAGTATCATAATTTATTATATAATATCTGCAAAGATTCACTTCACTGTCCTCATGTTTAGATAGTTCTTTGCTGCTAAATTTTAGGTTGATAAATCAGCTAACAGCCTCTTTTCCAATGTCCTACTTGCAAATGGCAAATAGTGGTTGAGTGGAGGTTGAAAGGATGATATGTAAAGTGCTTGAGTATCTGTTGAAAAGAATTTATGATTACATAGATAAATAGGTGACATTTTCCACTGAAAATTATTATCAGTCATATACTGGGTTACCAACAGGTTAATCAGGCACACATAGGCACATAAAATCCTTAAGGGAAAAATGAGAACCATTTACACAGAGCGTGCCCAAACCCAAAACATGGTGACCCATCCAATAAATGGCAATCCAGCCTTCCAGACCCATACCCAAATTCTGCTCCTGAGGTTGAAATCAGACCTTGGGGGTTGCTGTCAGTTGTAGGGCTTCTCCTCATGCACTGCTAACACTGGGCAACCTCAAAATATGTGTCAGTCATCCCTTAAATGTGCACAGCTATCTGCACACACAGGTACTCCCCGTCCTCCTGACCCACAGAAATTCCTGGGAATCCCTGGAATGGAAAGGGTGCCTTGGCAGGGCATTGCTGTTGTACCTCTTGTTAGCTATCACACCATTATCCCAGACATTCATCTCCTATCCCTGTTCAGCTCCAGTAATAATGTGTCATCCAAGACTCCTGACTCTTAACTAGAAATCACCTGCTGTTCTTCACCCTGTTCTGTTATGTCCTGCTGTGACTTTTCTGTTACTCTGCTCTTGCCTGTGATATGATACAAGGTGTGAGAGCACAGGGGTTAATGCAATTATTTACATATGGTAATACAGTGTATAGCAGGGAATTAATGAAACAGTTTGCAGCATTTCAGAGCTAAAAAGAAATTAGACACCATCTCTTCACTGATTTTCCAAGTGAAGTGTGTTACATTTAGCATTTAGCTTTTAAACTTTATGCTCCTTACACAATTCCAATGTCACCTTTTTTTTGGGTTTTTTTTTTGGTTTTTTGTTTTGTTTTGTTTTGTTTTTTTGAGAGCAAGGTGCAATCAAGCTGGGTTTGGAGGAACTCAAAAGCAGTAGACATAAAAAATTATTCATTTAGAGTTTTTGTCGATGCTTATGGAAACAGGCATACAGAATTATCTCCCCTTATATTTTCACCCCTCTTTATTCTTTGCATTTCTATAAAGTGGTCACAAACCCAAAGCAAGAATGGAGTATGGTTGCCCTTTTGAAAATAACTGCAAATATTAAATGCTGAATTCCGTCTTAATTCAGAATCCTGACCTACTGAAGTAGGAGGGGAAAATTGCCTTGGCTTGCAGGAGGTCAGAATGCCACCCACAGAGGAGCCTGATTGCCAGAGAGTACTGGGCATCTGCTGTCTGAAAATCACTGGAGTCTCTGGTATCTAACATTGGCCACTCATAAAACAAGACACTGAAATAGGCAGTGCAGGCTGAAAAAGCTGGTGCAGAATGGTTCCACCAGGGTGATTAATGCCAGCTGAGGAACAGCACTCAGGATTTTGCATGTACAATACACATGTGATTTTCTTTGTATTTACAGCTATACTTTTGAGGAATCATTGATTAGGAATATAAATATTTATGCACAATGATCATTTTAATAGGCAATTACATCCGTTATTTAAATATTTTGATAATTGCTCAGCTCACAAACACGAGCGCTAAAAAAGATCATCTGATAATATAATGCCATTATTCCTAATGATCCACAGACAAATTAATGTTCTTTCTGATACTGGAAATTTAAAATCTATCAGATTACAACTGCAAACAGAGACATAGCATGTCAATGAAAGTCGTAATGGAAAGGAATGAATCCCAGAGCTTAGAGCATGTTCTTATCAGTTACAGGCACAGGCAGTGTAGGAAAACCAGATAACAGAGACAGACTAGTTTTTTAAGGCTGTTTTTCATATTCAGAAACATATGAAGATAGAAATACATTCTATGACAGACTTTGTATTAAGGGTGATGTTTTACTAAGTATTTAAGACTTTGAGAGTCTATATGGCAGTATCTCCATGTGGCAAACCTGATTGAGGCCAGATGAAGTTTACACCGACTTAGAAAACTCATCAGAAAACTTTGGGAGCAATTTCATCCCCTGCTGTCTCCCAGCTGGCTGATTCTACTTCCAACTCAGTAAGAATCCTAAGACAGCTCCTCAAAGCAATGAAAATATCAGTGCTAGAGTCTCGAGCCATCCTGGGGATGTTCCTGTCTCAGATGTGAGACAAAATCTGCCTCAACTGTTTGTTCAAGCTTAAGTTGGTGTAGAAGCACAGAACAATTGGGAAGAATATTTTAAGATCATCTACTCCAATCCTCCTGCAATGAGCAGGGACATCTTCTACTGGAGCAGGTTGCTCAAAGCCCTGTCTAACCTGACCTTAAATGGTTGCAGTGATGTGGGATCCACCATCTCTCTGAAAACTCTGTGCCAGTGTTTCACCACCCTTATTGTAAAAAGTTTCATCCTCATATCTAATCTGGTCTCTTTTAATTTAAAACCACTACCCCTTGACCTGTCACAACAGCACCCACTAAAAAATTTGGACTTAGAAGTCCCCTTTGAGCACTAAAAGGCTGCAATAAGATTTCCCTGGAGCCTCGATTTGTGCCTTGGAATGGGCGAGTGGTGGCAAAAGCAGAGTCCTTTAACAAAACCTTTTTTGTTAGATCAGGTCACTCGATGCTTTTACACAGTGGGACTTGAGCATGTATTAATGGTAATTAATTTGCCTGGAAATATAATTTCATCTTCTTAAGCTTAATTGTGTCATTTCTTGGATTAATAAATATCAAAGTTGTGATAATGACAGAATTAACATTGCTAATTTAGGTCAGAATGAGTATTCCCCTGAAAAGAGTCCAAAGCAAACAATTTATGCTGTGTTCAGAAACCTGTCAGAAAGGGGTTGGAATGTGCATTACTCCTTAACAGAAGTGAGTGCAGACTTTATCCATCATAGTCTGTTCCAGGGATGCTGAAATCACAAGAATTTATGGAGGGGGAAGAAGAGACCTATAGGCATACAGGAGCAGAGGCAGGGATCCATTTTTCAGTGGAGGCAATACAGTCACTTAAACTAAGAAAACAAGCAATAAACAAAACCAGGCAGTGACAGCTATTAAAGGTTTGAATCATTACCATTCTGAATGCAGAATAAATGAGTAGTATTATTTAGTATGCAGAATAAACAGGAGGTAGGTGTTTGTGAGTGTAATCAGTGATGGTGGAGCTGAGGAACAGCATCTTGGTTCTGAGCCATGCAAGAAGTCACAAGAGACACCAGGCAAAATCCCAGCCCAAAATGAAATTAATGAGACTTCTACCAGTGATTTCAGATAGATTAGGATTTATTGCCCTTTTTTTCCCACCAGTAATCTTGCACTGTAATTTAATTTCTGAGCACTAATACTCTCATTTAGAGTACATCTTGTCACATTTGTATAGCATGGTGACTCTATACTCACCATAAAGTCAGATGGCATGAGTGTTGAAAAATGTGAGCAATTCTTATACATTAAACATCTCCTTAGGAGTACAAAACTAAAGTTAGACCAGGGAATTTATCTGCTGTCTGCCTCCACTGAGAAGTTCCAATCAGCTCTTCTAAATGTTGGTATAACCATACATCTCCTCCCTTTAGTTCAGACTTGTAGATGCAATGAAATCTTCCATGGTTTACCCTGAGAATGGAAAATTACTGTACTTTCATGGTGCTGTAATTACTCTGTAATAGCTAATAATTATGCATCTTCAATATCATAAGCACTGTGTTGTGAAATCCAGTGCAAAAAATTAGGCCCTCTGTTATAACTCAGAAAATTACTTCAGAAATGGGATGAGGCTCAGTCAGTTGTGTAGACAGATGCTATTTTGCATTTCGTAATGTTGTGAAGACAGGTTATCTCTCTTTAGAGTCACTACCCATTGTTCTAGGAAGTCTGTCAAAAACACTGCAAAAGCTACCCACGACTTTGACATGAAAAGCAAAGAAACGTAGTGAGAAGAAAACTGAGCAGGGGGAAAGCAGATTTCCTTGAAAAACAGATGGAAAATATGTATTTGCTTGTGTCTTTTGTGCTTTCAATTGCTTTAAACCACAGTGCAGGAATTTGAGTCCTGCTGCCTTTTGGAGAGTCTGGCACCAAGCAGCTCCCATGGAATGTGCTGTGTGCTCACATCCTGCACTGGTTTCATTAAGGAACAGCATTAAGAAAAGCTTTTTACTATAAAATTGAATTTAAATCTAATTTCAATACATTGACATGCTTTTCTTTTCCACATATACAGAATCCACAGCCAGCTGTTGCAAATCCTGGGACCTGTAAGAGTCCCCCAACACAGTGTTGTGTTAGTTTACATAAACCATAGAATTATAGATTAATTGGGGTTAGAAGGGACTTTTAATGGTCATGTAGATCAACCCCCCTGCATCTTTAACTAGATCACGTTTCTCAGAGCCTCAGAATCTCCAGCAGCTCAAGGCTCAAATCTTCCATAAGAAATTGGTTCATCTTCATTACTCTTTTTCTGTTGTACTTCCTTTTATTTAGAGGGGCAGAGGAGAAAATAGTCACAAAAGAAAGCAAGATTTTATGTGAAAAAATAATTCTACATGTTGCATTGCTCAATTTGAACATAATTATGATCTGGCATCTCCTGCAATTGTTAAATTCTCACTAGAGCATGAGACACAGGACATGAATGAAAAAGCCTGCCAATGGAAAAAGAGACAGATTCCTTTCAGCTCCTCTCCTGTTGGTGTTGTGCAGATTGTTAGGAAAAGAGCTGGGTCTTGTTTCTTCTTCATTTATTATCCTTCCTGGCAGTCAAAAATAATCATCAGACCTGAAACACAATGCAAAACATGACAACAAAGGAAATAAGGAGAGCAGAAAAAAGATTGAGGAGACTGTATTGTATGAGTGAACTTGAAAAGAGTGGATAAAATCCGGACCTGGATAAGCTACCCTGTGAGAAGGACTGAAATGGTAAATATTGTGTGCATATTCAGATCAGCCTCTGCTGACACAGTGGGACTGGAAACACAGGGATTGTAATTGTAGTCTCGGGTCTATGGGAATGACATTAGGAAAATGTCATAAACTGTTGAAATTGTACCCTGCTTGCAAAATTCCTTATTCTTTGAAGACTTCTACAGAACACAAGATATAGCTTTTACAGTTCTCAGAGGACATCTGTAGGTTTAGGCCTTATTTTCTCCCTTGCCCTGGGGAAATTTCCTATTGACTGTGGTTGACAGCTACACTGCAGACCAAAATTCCTCATAAATCATGCTGTGAGTCAAGTGCATGTCTCTTCTAAAACGTGGCATCCTTGGAGGGCAGACACAGCAAGTGCTGAGCAAAAGGTGCCAAATGAGGCAAACGTGACCATGCAGCCTCTGAGGAGGATGGGTGGGGAGCAGAGACATCTTTCACTGAAGAGGGTTCTTCCCTCAGCCAGAAAAGTCAGACATTTCGGGCTCTGTCCCACTTCCTGAGCAGGTGTCATGCTGCCTCTACAAAGCATTTGTCTGATTTTGATTGAAAGATGAACACTTAAAAATATTTCTTCTCTTCACAGTGTGGGAGGTTTCCCCTGGCACATCCAAGCTCATTTTAGATAGACTGTATTCACTGCCTCAAAATATTTTTTTTGGGGTAACTGCTTTATAAATTGCTCCCTAGAAACTTTTTATATAATGCTATATCTATTAGCATGAAAAGAAAAATTCTATCCTCCTACAAAGTTTTCCACTGTGGGCCTTTTTGGCTCCCACATGTAAAGATATCTCCTTCTAAAAAAATCTTTTTGCTACACAGCTTATTCTGAGTTGATTGACTCCAGTGCTGGGAGTCCTATAAATGCAGTTGGAAGGTTAACACTGGACATTATCCCTTCAATTCCTTTAAACAGCTGATATTAATATTTCTTGCAATAGAAGCTCTGACATGCTGAGCATGTCCCACCATGCAGGAGGACTTGCCATGGGATTTGCCAGGTGGGTTTCTTTTCCTCAGGGCAGTCTGAGCACCAGGTTGCTGCCAAGATTAGCAGTTTGGGCATTATGCAGTGGGGCTGAAGGGTGTGTTGGTGTGATTATTTTTTCCCTTCACAAATAGGATGGGACTGCTGGGAGATGTTTCTTGAGCTTTATTTGCAACATCAGCCTCATGACATGGTTGAGACAATAAAGCACACATACCAGCACACATACAGCCAGCAGCAGCCCAAGATTTCTTTGTTACAGAGCATCTTAAAAATTTTCTAGCCAAAAGCACATTGCTAAAGCTTACAGACAGTTGTTCTAGCCAATCACTAAAAGCACAGGTACACCTGCTTCACACCATGCTTGCTTGTCTTCTTTCTATTAACAATACACAACACACCATCGTTTAGCTTAAAACCTTCTACTACCTTGCTAAGCATATTTTTCTGCAGTCTTAAGGTCTATCTTAGTCAAGCCTAAGACTCAAGCTATTTTTTAATGTCCTTGCTTGCTGTACCATTGGAACTTTTTCTACATTCAGACTTTGCAGCTGCAGCTAGCTCTAAATTTTCTGTTCTTTCTCCTGCTTTTACAGCTTCCTGGAAGCCTTCTTAAATTACCTTGACTAATTCCCACAGAAGGGCAAGGTTTAGAGTTTGAAGAGAGGCCATTTGTGGGTTTTCAGGGTATCCATGCCCTTCACACGCTGTTCAAGGAGGATATAGAGGTCCTGTGTACCCCATGCCACTACAGATGATGTGATTTTCCAGTACGGTGCTCACACACCAGCCCCTGAATCCAGCCCTGACTGTGCCTCACCCCAAATCAGTGAAGGCAAGAAACAGTTTTCCTTTACAAAGCTTGGTAGGCTTTTTACACCCAACATAATTAATTCTCTTTTGGAACTACGTTCTGTTCATGCCTCTCCCATTTGCTTTGGCTCAGTGCTTTATTTCACACCCTCACAACACCCCCAAAAACTGGCAGAGGAGCATCTGCAGCTTCACATCTCTGAGTGACAGATATATTTATTTGTTTCCTCAGTTGGAACCACACCACCAAAGATATCTTGCAGGGGCTTTGCCCCAGAGTTCTGCTGAGTGTGGCCAGAGTGGTGCCAGTCAGTCACACCCAAGCTCTTATTTAGGCAGCCACTGCCAATAATTACAGCTGACATCCTTGAGGATTTTATGGCCTTTTTGAGCCTGAAGCTGGTATTCCCGGCTTCTCCCCATTGGTCTTTTGGAGAGGCAGCTGTAGCCCATGTTCAAATGCCTTTTGCTCTCCTAGCCTTCCTTATTTAAAAGGACTTCATAAGCTTCAGGTAGATATAAAGTTAATTGTTTCCTACATCGGTATTCCTGAGTCAGAAAAAATACTATGGGGGGAAAAATTAAATAAAACCCAGAAACAGAAAGAAATAGCTATATTGTGTTCTCCAGCAGTATCTCCAATTAATAAAATCACTTTTAATTATTTTTCATCTTTCTTGATAACTTGTGAAATGAATTTCTTCAGATATTGCAGCTTTTACTTCGCACTCCCATTTTGCCTATTTTTGAAAATTATGCATTGCAGCGCAGAATATATGCTAGTTAACAAGAATAATCATTTATCTTACTGTAATTGCACGTCATCACCCATTAGTCAATAACTATGACTGGCAATGCAATTTTCTCTGCAATAAAACTAATTAATATTCACAACATTATTTGCTGTTCAGATATTTCTATAAGCAAAAATTGATATCTTTTTAGCAAGCAAGTCATTAAAAGAAAAAAGAAATCATACCGAATGCTAAAATTGGTATTTTCATGCATGAAAAATATGACTAGAAAAAAGAAATCATATGGAATGTTAAAAATGGTATTTGAAGACATGAAAAATATGAGTAGAAGCTGGCTTAGAATGACCATTTCCATTAGGAAATAAACGTTAAAAACCCAGTCTCCTCTTTTAGTTAGATCTGATGGATTTGTTCTGGAGAAGCAGCAGAGTACTTGTAGCCAATCATAACAGCATAAAATGTCAGGAAAAGAAGGAGAAAGGTTTATGATTTCTCAACAAAAGCACCTGCCTTCAGCTTTGAAATGAAGCACATTTTTAAGCAATGTTTCTCAGTGCTTTCCCTGCTGCATCATTTTAATTAATTGTGTGCTGAATTAAGGAAGTTCTTAAAGGTTTTGTGACTAATTCCATCTCACTTCCAAAATAGAAATATTATAAATATTAGTGGTAGCAGGGGACTGGGTGCCAAGACATCGGAAAAACTGTGTTTATTTTTCACTTTCTTAAAACATAAAATTAAGGGAATTATGGTTCTAAATTTAAGGCCCCATATGAAGGACTCCATGCACTTTTTGGCACTTGTCACTAATATTTTACTAACTTCCCATCAGATCATTTGGGTGATGAAGATTGTGCTCAAATGAGGAAATATATTGCATTCTGCCAAAGCCAAATAGTTTTTTGAATGAATTGCAGTAACATATTAGCTGCTCACAACAATTCCAATTTCCTCAACACTTAAATGCATCCCTGTGTGTGATTAGGAATATCTGATACATTATCCTATAAAATATTTATGCACATTAGAAAATAAGATCAGAAAAAAATAAGCAATTCTGGCATTTAATCCATTGCAATTCACCTCAGAAGTTTTTTTCAAACAGACTATATGCACTTGCATTCTGAAATTCTGTGAAGAAAATCTGTTACTGAAAAAGCAATATATTATTGCTTGTATTGTAATTTTCCTTCCCTATAGCCTGGGAATTAGCTTATTGTTTTCATGAAAATGATGAATCATAAGGATTTCTCTGTCCAAGTCAGAGTTTCCAGTGTTGGTATTTTGGTTATATAAATTATTTATGTCTGCATATTCTGGTATTACTCAGAGGGATTATAGCAATAAGTACCTTCATCATCATCCAGAGGAATATATTATTTTGTTGAATTAATGAAGATAACCTTGCTCCTCATTGTCAGAGTGCCATCCTAGCCAGGGACAGAAAGTGTCCTGCCAGAGCCCACTTTGCTCAGAGCCACCCAGAAACTCATCCACAAAGGGAATTCCATGTATAAAACATCCAGCAGGATTTATGGCTTTCATAACGAAATCAGGTGACACATGGATGTTCTTTCTGTGGAATGACTATCACTATTTCATAGCGACCCTATGAAAATTGCAAACATTTGTTAGACACTTGGAGCTCCACATTCCTATTGAAAAATCCTGAATGCCTGAATTTTGTTCACTTTGAATGTTCACAAGGTATTTTTCAGAGAAATGTGACTCCTATAACATGGAGGAAGTTCTGCTTTTGCCTTGGCATCATTGAAGCTCAAAGAGATGAACAAAAGATAACAGAAGTAAACAGAGTGAAAAATAACATTAGAAAAAAATCTGTTCTTTACTTGTCAAGGTTTATGCTGCACAGCTATTCAAATATTCCTGTTAACAAAACCCTCAAACCACAAACACCTATAAGAATGTACAGAGAATAAAAAGGGGAGAAATTAGGGTGAAACCAAACACCTACTGAAAATTCATGTACACATTGCAAACCTCGCTTTTCAGAATTCAGCCAGCACATCTGTTTGCCACATCATAACCAAAGAACCCTGAAGCCCTCCTTGTGTTATGTGTTTGTAAGGAAACTGACCCATGATACTCAGGGTGACTAGCAAAGGATTTTAGAGAAATACCAACAAAAGGTTGATATTTTTATTAAAGCCTTCCTTAGTAGTTTATAAATAATAAAAAAAAGTGAATGTTGTTGAGTTTGCCATTTTAACAAGCTGTTGTAGAAAATACAATTTATTAAATAACTATATTTCTTTCCCATCTATTATGATCTGAAAAGTTTGATATTAATCAATGGTGGTCAAGAATTTAGAATAATTTGGCAACTAGGGTGTCATATTTGTCCAGGTGTCCACTGACAGAATTCACCAGGTCTTTATGCACAGGAGCCAGCCCTCCAAACAGGCTCTTGCTCTCCAAGGCATGTTTATGTATAGTGAATATCTCTCTCTCTCTTACAATTAGTGTGGTTTATAACTTAGAAGCAAATGTAGCTCCCTCCCCACCTTCAGATTCCCCGACCCATGAATTTTAGTTGTTTGATACACTACCAACCAAAATTTTCCAAGCACAGCCCTGGAGTCTTAGAAAATCTACCATGACCTGGTCTGTAACTCCAGGTTAAAAAATGTTATTTGTATTTGTGTTGTTTTTCCCTAGTGAATTTGTTTCACTACAGACTCACTACAGTAAACGCAAGTAATTGCTGTGTTGCTTTATATTTAGTTTCCTTAAAAAGCACCCCCAGGAATATTTATAAATGTAGGCATGCAGAGACACGCATAAACAAAGCGTGCCACTGTGTCACTCATCTGCCAAGCTGTATTGCCACGAGTGGGTCACTTGCCAGAGAGGAGTTCTGGAAGGAATGAGCAGATGGCAGAGCAGACAAAGCAGAAAGAAAGCTTTTGATCATGACTGTTCAGTGTGTTACCCAGCAGAGCTGCAATTATGTTTCCTTGATGGCAAAGGAAGACATTAAATAATTTACTGAACTTGGAGGTTATTGAGGCTGCAACAGGACATTGGTGCCTTTGGACTCTGGACTGTTTGGAGTGCTTTGTTCAGGAGAATTGGAGAAGGGCTTTCATTCTTTGCGTGCTTTGTGCACCAAACCGGTTCAGAGACGCTTTGTAAGTTTTGTGTAAAAACTGACAGTCCTGGCTTTAGGGTTTTCATTGCCCCAGGGAGATTGGAAACAATCCCCACCATCACTCATGTTAAATGATCAGATTTCCAGAATGATGATGGATGAAGCTCCTAAGTATCTAGGAACCTTAGTCCTTTCTTCTGAATGATACCAGCAAAATGAAACATCTTTTACTGGATGATAATGTCTGATGAAAGCTTTCCAGCCCTCTAAGAAGTTCAGTAAAAAGAAAGAATTTTATAATAAGGGAAGATAAATTTAATTACTTAGCTATTGTGAAAGAAATAGCAGACTCTGGAATATGTTGGATGCTCTTGAAATGCTTGAAGACAGTTTCTCTGTTCTGAAACTTGCAAAACTTATTAGAATGGGTCAGATTTGAATTGGATTCCAACTGATGAAAAAGAATGGGTCAAATTCTCATCATGGGATATTTCAGTTCCATTGAAAGTATTTTTATATGAAAGTGGTCAACCACGTCTTAATTTTAAAATATTATCTTAATTAATATTTTCAACAATGGCATAATAGTTTGCCTAGCTATCTTTGTGAAATTAAAAGACTGTGTTTTCAAAATTACTTCTTATATTGCTTACACTTTTCTCTCACTCCCCTCAATAAGCATATTTGAATAACTTGTCTTGTAAATCAGGCAGCCAAAATTTTTATTCACTGCCTTTGAAGTAGATAAAAATATTGATTCGTTATTGTCTTAAGCATTTGGAAGTGAGGATGCAAATTAAAAGATAAAGACAAAACTGGTGTGTCACACCAAAGGCATGTAAAAATACTTTTTTATCCTAACCCAGCAAGAAGTCTAAAAGTTAGGAAAGATTTTATTCAAAGATTTTTTTTTCTTCCAAGATACCCTCCAAAACCTCAAGTATCAAGTACCTCCTGAGCTGGAGGTCATAGTATGCATTTTTTCCCGTGAATTTGTTTCCTTTGGTTTCTATAATTTTTAGCTCCCATAATGTCCTGCAGCAAGGAACTCCGCAGCTCGAACATGAATGTAAGAAAAGCTGCGTTTCTGCAGTATTTGTTTTTCATTCTGCTCACAGCTAATTGCACTTGATGTCTCCCAGCTCTTGCACTGGATGTGATGCTGGATAATCAATTCCTTTTTGCCTTTGCCAAGCCTGATTTACCAGACCTTTATCAAATACTCTTTCAGCTGTCTTTTCTCCAGCAGGACAAGTCTTTGTCTACTCAGTCAAAGTAAGAACAGTATTCAATATTCCTTTTCATCTTTGTTGCCCTCCTTTGAGCCTTTTTGTAGAGGAGGATGAGAGCTGCATTGCCTGTATTTATGCAGCAGCATAAATGTTTCCTCTTTGTTCTCTCTTTCTCTAAAAACTCTTAGCACGATATTATATTTTTTCAATCTTTCTGAGCTATGGAAAGTACCTGAACTACACATCATAACCCCAGTCTCACTACTCAGCTACTCTACTGAACATAGATCTCTTCCTTTAATATGGAAAATAATTTTATGTGCAAAATAACCTTTTTTTATCTGTGTACTTTACATACAATTTACCCAGATTGAATTCTATTTATCCATTTTTTCTCCAGATCTAGTTTTGCAGTACTCTTAGGCCAACACTTGCAGCCACAATCTCTTAATCTCACAACCTCAAACTTGTATTTTCAGCAAATTTTTTCCTGTATATTAAGGAATTAAAAAAAAAATGGGATAAACTCCTAATTTGATGGTGTTATGTTGCATTAAATGACTTGTACTTCCCTTGATCATTTGTAGTATATTTCTTGAAAATTTTTCATCCTTACTGTATCTGCCACTTTCTCGTTCTCAGATGTGAAAGTGAGTTTAAGGGACACTTTATACACCACTAACAGTTCTTCACTTTCTGGTCCTTGAACTCCTTTTGAATTCTTAGGTAAGTGTTTATTGATGCAATTTGTCCCTGTCCAATTTTGTTGTTTGCTCTGTAAAATGTATTGACACCTCAATTTGATTCAGACCTTCAGCAAATGCCCAGTAATGAAGGGTTCCAGTGCAGAAACCTCCCCAAGCTTTTCCACAATAAATATAAAGGCAGAAAATTAATTTTGTTTTCTGGCTTTCCCCTTTTTTCCCCTGAGTGGTCCTTTTGTACCTTTATTATCTATTGACTCTAGAGACCTTCTGGCTTTTTACTGCTAATGCCTTTGAAGGATGAAGTATGAAGTATAAAAAGTGCTGGTAAATACTTTTCAATTACAAGCTTTTTTGGTCTGTCTTTCTGTGTCTCTTATGTTCAGCTTGCCACCAGTATTCTGTGTTTTTCTCATTTGAAGAGACCTTTATGTTTTCACTCAATTTGAATGACCTCCCTTCCCCTAAGTGTAGTCAGAGCTTCTTCTTTTTCTCTTTCTCTTTTCTGAAACGTGATATGCATTGGCTTTATGTCTAAAAATGTCATTACAGCGCCTACTTGAAGGCTGCAAAGATTTTACTCCAACACTTTCCTTTTAGAAGAAATTTAAACCCAAGATTATGAAAATACTTAAGGAAGTGGTTTGGCTGTCATATCCATATACATTTATGGAAAACTAATTCAGTCTCTGCCTTTGTGGCTGCCTGGAATTTCATAATCAACAGTAGTATAGTTTGAAGAACAGCTGTGGTCTTAGAATTGTGCACACATTAGAAAATAACTGTTTGGTTCTCAGTTGAATTTTATATTGACCATTGTTCAGTTATTTCAAAAGTGAGGATTACAGCACACAATGTAGCAAGCTATTAACTTAAAGCTTCTTCCTCTCTGTTTTATTTCTCGATAGTACTGAGCCAGTAAATTTATGAAGGGGGAGCAATCATACATTCAGAGAACTTTGCACCAGATGAAAATTTGATTTATAATATTTCCTTGAAAAAATGAAAATGGATAAAAGAAGTAGGGTTGGGGTGGGTTGGTTGGTTGATTGGTTGATTGGTTGGTTGGGTTTTTTTTCCTTTTTCTGAGAACTTTCTTCTGGGAAAAGATAACTTTTTGCAGTGCTGTGAAGAAAATACCGTGCTTAAGGCTTTGGTAAATTGAAAAGTTAAAATGAGAGAAGGAAAAGTAGGAGATATGAAGCTAAGTAATGTGGGAGCTCCTGTTTTGTATAGGCAAAGTCTGATGTGAATTAACTTTGAGTTACTTTTAGAAATTAGTATATTGAAAAATGAGAGTGGTTTAGGATTTGGCCATTCCCTGTGTCTCACACTGGGTTGCAGAGACTGACACTGAAGGTCCTGGTTCAAGGCACTCAGGGAAAGGATTCTGGTAAATCCCAGTGAGATCAGCACTTTGGTTACTCAGCAAGGCTCAACTGGCTCACCATGGACTGGGGTGGTCTTGAGGGCTTTATTAGTTGGATTAGTTTAACTGGAAAGTTATCTTAGTTCAAAGCAGGTTATTTGCTGGAGACGATTTGTTTCAACTTTGTTTAAAAAGTCTTGTGAGCTTTTTCAATGCTGTTTTTTCCCTGTCAATCTTGGTGCATTTCACATATGAAAGTTTATACAAAGATCTTGGTTTCCAGAGAGGCTTTTCCAAAGAATCTTCTCTTTCTCTTACATAAGTGCATAATTAAATGGATTACAAAAAGCTGTAACACTGTTGAGGATGGAAACAATGCAGATCCACGCAATCATACCTCTTGTAATGGGAGTCTCAACACTAAAAACAAGAGTGCCAAAATCTGCCTCAGGGCTCCCTCAACCAAACGGAAAGAGTGAAAATATATTTCTGCCAGTGCAGAAAACATGTTTCTAAGAAGGCAAGGAGATGATTCAAAACCTCCAGAGAGTTTTGTGGCTAAATCCCAACATTTTTCTTGGAAAATAAACTCCATGGCAGAACAGCCATTTGTCTTAACACCCCATGGCTGCCTACAAACAAAGTGTTCTGCCAGTGACTGGCACAAATTTCAAGCTACAGCCAGAAATCAAGCTGGTCCTTTTTATTCTTTCCTGGTTTGCTATTTTTTTCAATCTCTCAAGGGCACATCTCACAGCCTGGATGAGAACACAGAGAAAAGCAGATGGCAGCACCATTTGCAGCCTGAGTGACAATAGAAGATGCCAAAATGCTGATTAATGGCCTCGTCCCCTCACAAATATTTGTTAACCAACTCTACTCGATTGTGCAGCGTTATCTGAGGACACAGAACAGGGCAGGCACCTCCCTAAAGACTAAAAGCATGATCCCAAAAGGATCTGCAGGCTTTGTTCAACATTGTGCACCCTAAAGACATCACTGCAATAGGAAAATGCTGGGGTGGGTCTCTGACTACGCTGCAGCTTGGGATATTAGGAGAGGGACTATAACAACTTCACACACCTGTGTTCTAGAATATGGCTTGTAAGGAAAGGATTTTAAGAGGCTATTCACCTGTTTTGCTGTTCTGGGGTTGCCTTTTTTTCCCCAGAATGTGGCAAACCTCCAGAGCAGGGCCATCTGACCACGTTCTAACTACTCCAGAGCAGCCTGGGTGGGATTGGCTGCACTCAGGGGCACAGGGAGAGGAAGAGCTGCTGTCACAGAGGTCTGGACAGGAAGAAATGCAACCCAGTGAAGAGCTATTTCACTCAAAATCTGTTATCATAGAAATATTGTTTGAGGTGTTGGAAACCTAAAGGTTGCTATGGAGTTTGGCACACAGAATGAGGGGTCCTTTGCCTGTTTTATAGGACAGAAGCTTCTATTGCAAGATCGACCTTTCAGTTTCAGTTAGTAATATAGATCTTCTCAATAAATATAGATCTCCTCAATGGATGTCCTCTTCATCTAGTGCCTATTTTTACATATTATCCAGAAGGGATGTAAATAATGAATATCCTCTGAGCCACTGGTTCAGCCCCGGTGCAGCAGGACACCCGAAGGCTATGGGAAAATTACACATGTTTAGATAAGATTTTCACACAATGTGTGATCCCAGAGTGAGGTCAGATCTCTCAGGAGATAAAGGACATGGGATTTGCCAGGCTAAATTGGCCAATAACAGCTGCTTCAGCAGGAGGGGAGAAATAGAAAAGAAAATGAGCCAGAAAACCTTTTTACTACTTCAGGTAGTGAATGGCAGAGTGGTGTGCATGAGGAGGATCCCCACAGAGAAAGGTGGTTATATTAATAACACTTTCTTGTTAGCATTTGGATCTGATTTTCTTATGCACTGACAGGGCAGAGGTTCCAGAAGCACCACACTGTGATATTAATAACACTTTCTTGTTAGCATTTGGATCTGATTTTCTTATGCACTGACAGGGTGCATAAGAAGGTTCCAGAAGCACCACAGTGTATCCCACAGGGATGGGCAATGCAGGAATGTCTGCTCTTGCATCCAGCTGGTAAAATCCTCCTGTCCAGGAGGTTCTGCACTCTGCAATCCAAGTGCAGGACTGTGTTGTGGGAGGGCACTTGGCAGCCTGCTAGAGTGCCTGTTGGGACGTGGTGGTCCCCATCTTTCAGAACAATATTGCTCTTCTTCCAGGGAAAACCACGTGGGCTCAATATTGTATTAAAAACTATTCCACTGATTGGTTTTGTAATATCTTTCTCCCTGAAGGAGATGGTCCATCCTTACTGGGATAACCCTTTCTCATGAATTTGACTATTAAAACTTTCTCTGTAATGTACTTTACATGGAATAAAAGCAGAACCAGATAGTTTGCAATCTTTTAGTTGCATGTATCTCTGCATTCATTTTTTTAAAAATTTTGCTTATCACAAATCTATATGCAGTGATTTTAATTATAATTTTCTTGAATACTTAGTTTGAATTGTGTGGTTGGAAAATTAGAACAAATTGCAATTTAAAGTAGTCCTTCATAACTGATAGAAAGTGCATTTTTGTGTCTTGTAATTCAGAGGCCAAATAAAGTTCTAGTGAGATGACCCAGGTGTTTTGAGGTTGTTTACATTTGTTCCTACTTTTTCTCAGTGCTGTACCAAGTGTCTGATGATGATTTCTCCCGCTAGAAGAAGGAAAAAAGATCAGAGTAGCCAGAGTAGCTGCATCATTTCTGTCAGGGTAAAACTCACCTATGAGGAGATGATTGTCACAGAAAGAAGGTATTCAGGCATCTGAACATGATCACTGGGGGCCTGCTGTGAGCTTTGAGCTTTTGTAAACCACTGATCCCAAAATTCTTTGTGATTTATACAGGAACTATGGTCATGGACATTCTGGAAGCAGCTGGAGGAGAGTTTCCCCCAAGCCTTCTAGTGGACATTCTCTCCACTGACTCTAGATTTTCATGCTGTTTTTCTCTTCTTGCACAGAGAATTTAATCAATTTATCTTTAGCATGTCCGACTCTCCCAGAGCATTTTGTTTCCACTCTTTGGTCAATCAGACCCTTGGGTCACTTGGGCTTTCTGATATCTGCAGTCCACCAGCATCATAAATTCTAGACTGCTCCCATCCTCTCACAGCTGACTTTTATTCATAGCTGATTTTTGTTTTTACCTCTCATACATGTTTTTTATCGTGTTTTCACCTAAAGGCATTCTTAAATCTCCATCATTCTTCTGCATCCTGTCTGCTGCCTTCTCACATTCTTAACAGCTGATGTGGAGAAAAAATTATCAAACTGTAATGTGACCTTATTCTCTGTTTTTGACTATTTTTCATTTTTCCTTTCTTCCCTTTTGACTGTGATTGAAAACCACCATCCAACCTCTGTACTGTATTGCATTTCATCACATCTGCTGACCATTCCTTCCTTCACTGTCATGTTACTGCTTTCTCAAGTTTCTCATTTACCACTGTTGTATTTTTCCAGTCTTCATCATACAATCCTGCTCTGGTATTCTCTACTAAAAACAAACAATCTCACGTTTTATCCCATTTGCTTCTGTACAGAGAGACCAATTTACCTTCCCATTCTCATTTATCTTTATTCTTATTTACCATGCTGTTTTCAATTCCCTCAGTTCCATGCTCAGACCTGTTAGTTCTGCCTTGTATCCTCTGCACTCAATCAATTCAAAGCACTCATGCCAAAATTTTTAATGGCCTATTCTTAGCCAAGTCCCAGAACCTGTACTCTATCTTCATCTCTGTGACCTGACAGCTGCCTTCAATACTGCCACCCTTCTCCTTTTCTTGAAATATTGCCTTTCCCTGACGATTCAATTTTCTCCTAGTTCTCCTCCAAGCTATTTACTCACTCACTCTTTTTCCACAGGATTCCCTCTTTAATTCCACAAACAAGCCATCTTTTTACTCTATGATAACATGATCTACACCTCAATCCCATCTGCCTCTCTTCTGGTAAAAGGTAAATTCCTACCAGTTAGTTTTGTGGCTTAAGGATGTGTAGCCACCTGGTCTCCTCTTGTACCCTTGCACTGCCTGCCTGGCCCCTCATTTCACACACAGGATTTAGGGGTTTTGTGTGTGGACCCCCCTTTTCCTCTGCAGGTAAGTGATCCTCATCCCTGAAGAGGTTTTTATTCTGGAAACTGGGACAAAAGCAAAGGATGTTAACCACAAAACCTCAGACTGTGGATTTTGTGCAGCCTGGTGACCAGACACTTGTGAGAGAAATTTCCAGTTAAGTATCTTCTAGGGAACAATGCTCGCAATTTTTTTGCTATTTCCATCTTCCACAATAGTTTTATAAAGGATGGTGCATCTTTGGCATTTCTGTACAACTGTGCATCCACAGCTCTGCTGAGAGGCATTTCTGTCATGGGCTTTATTGCATTGGACTGTTAGCAGTCACAGGTTTGAGAAGAGAGTTCAGTTGGGGTTATTTGTAAAATTAAGGGTTTTTTTTTTCCTTTCTTCTCCTTTCTGTTTTTACCACAAAAAAAAAGTACTTACATCATAGCAGAAAAATAAACTAAGACATAAAATTACCCTGAGAGAAGAAATTACAGCCTAAACTCATGAGAGGCATGTGATTTTATTTGTTCCTTTGTTTGAATGTCCTCTTGCTGACAAACTCAAGGGTCATTGTTGTGGAAACTTTCAGGCAAAAATGATGTCACCAGAAATCATTTTAATGGAGCCTCATCTTCACATCCTATTGATTTATCTGCTAAGTATGAAGGGAAATCAATAAGCAGAATAATTTTCACATCTTTTAAACTTCTACAGTAGCCAAAAAATATTGTCTGGTGCAGACATGAATCATTGGAAGGAAAAATCATAGCTGTTGATAGGCTTGAAAACATTTCTTTATATTAAGAAGGTGATTTTTATGTCTTGCCTACCAGCTTTTGTTTGATGTATTTTTACTAAGGGGGAATTTCACATAGTGACAGCAGAGATAAAAAACTTGAGGTTTTCCATATTAAAAAGAGAGATCTTCAGAGGGCAGAAGCCAGGCCCAGTAGCACAGGAGGAATACAGAGAATTTGTCAAAGGATCCATGGATAAGGTTAAGAAAGTTACAGCTCTTATAGAATTAAATATGGCCAGAGATGTAAGGGAAAAAGTAGAACTTTTATAGGTATGCCAGTGATTAAGGGAAGAACAGGGGAAATGTAAGCCTTGTCCAGAAGCAAACCAGAAAACCTGGTCACCTGGGATACAGAGAAGGCTGAAGGAGGCTGGAACTGTATGATCTTTAGGGTCCCTTGCAACCCAAATCACTCTGAGATTGTATAATTCCAGCTAAATCCATATAAATTAATTAATCACAGAGTCACAGAATAATTTAGGTTGGAAAAGACTTTAAGATTACTGAGTCCAAACCCGTTTGCTTACTGAAACAGAAGACCTCAACTGGCTTCTTTGCTGCTTTTAAATTAGGAACTTCATTCCATAAACTGCTAATGGAAGATAGCTCTGGAATATTAATTCAGGAAACCCAATTTAGGTGCTTGCTTTTTACTGTGGGTTATTTAGGGAGAGCAAGATGAAGGGATCTTAATGTCAGCTTCATTCCTCCTTCCCCTCCACCTGGCCACTTCAGTGGCATTGCACTCATATTACAGTAAAGAACTGCAAAATAAAACAGATCATTAATTGTCCCATAAACTCATTTAACTCCTGGACAAAGGTGTAAATTAAAATTTTGAAATTTTTTATTGGCATGGAAAGTGCTTTATATCTGCAGCCATTTCTTCCCTCCAGGGCTAATTTCGATGTAGCAATCAGTGGGAGTAAGGCTCCTGAGAAACAGCAGAGAACAGTGGTTTTCCAGGTGAATTACAAGACATTGGAAGATGAAAAAAGGTATTTTGTGTTTTATGGGAAATACAAGGTGAATGTTTACCTTCCATGTGGTGCTTTGGCTGATAATCTGTAAAGATTAAATTATTGTAGTTTGATTATTTAGTGATCAATATGATCAAAATTGCAATAAATTGAATGTTATTTTGTGGGGGAATAATCCTAAATATGTTTATGAAAAATATTTCTTTCACCAAACAAGAAACACATTTTTCAATTTTTTCAGGACATTCATTTGTGGGGTCTGTACCTTATGACACCTCATAGAGGCTCAGTTGCTTGTTATTTGTCAAGGTCAAATCTGTTTCCTAAGTAAGTCACAAAGAGCTATTTTAATTATAAAAATGTTGCTATAAATATGCAAACAAATTTTTTTAAGCATGTGGTTTAGCTGCAACATTTGAATGCACTCATTGACAAAATAATCTAGTCATGTCAGATAGCAAGAAAAATTTTAGCCAGCTGGCTCCCTTGGATGCTCATTTCTTTTAATCACTCAGTTCACAGAAACATGTCTTCACCTCACTCATCACAGTCTGAATAAAAAGGAATAAAACCAAGGAAGTTTCATTTGCAAGTAATCATAGATTGAAACTCTGAAGCGAAACTTTGGTGGCTTCATCCTGTGAATGAGCTGTCAGTGTCAGCTCACACAGCCAAGGTCTCACATGGCCCTCTGTGGGGCTGACTGAAGGGAGCCACCTTCCAGATCTTTGGGCCAAAATATCCAAAATGTCCATCTGGAGTTTGACAAAGAGCAGCAAATAATGCCATGTCAAATTCTGTTATGTCACAGCTTGATAAAATTATTTTTCTAAGTATCACAATTTTGTGTGCTGTTGAAGCCAAGGATGCATGAATATGCATTAAAAGGATTTCTAATATTGCAAGAGAAAAGTGATGGTTTCAATAAGTTCAAGTGGGAACTCTTCTCCAAGACCCTTTTCCCTGACAAAAGGCTGTATTGGAGCGTCATGTCTGCACACCAGACTCTTCCCTTTCTGCAGCTTTTTCCACTCCCTAAACTCAGAGGATACAGGCTCTGAATTTTACCACCGACTTTTACAAGCAGGCTCAGCTCCAAGCAGTTCCTTTCCCCCTGGCCACTTGCCAGATTTAAAGCATTCCATGTTTCCTCACAAGCACTGACCTCCTCAGCAGCCTCCAGCTGTGCCTGCCTGTGCTGTGCAGAGCATCAAAACAAGGCTTGCTCCTCCCCTGCCTGCATAAACTCTTTACTTCAATTATGCTCATCTGGCAGATGAAATACCTTGCTAATTCAAAAAAAGAATTTTTACATGAAGGGCACATCTTCCTCAAGGCTTTCCAAACTAAATTAGTATTCGATTTAAATCTTTCTTCACCTCCTAATCTCTGAAAATCTAATAATGCGTTTTTCCTTTCATTGCATTACCACATCAAAACAAAATTTGTTGTAGATACTTATTCTAAATTCACTGTCTTTGCTTTCGCCAACATTTTTGTGAACAGCCATAGTTTCTAGAAATCTCATCTGTACAGTCTTTTTTGTCCTTTTAATTAAAATGTCTATAGGGTTCTTTTTTGTTTTGCAGGTTTTTTGTGTGTTTGTTGTGGGTATTTTTGGGGGTTTTTGTTTTAGTTTTGTTTGCTTGGGTTGTTTGTTTTTTTTTGCTTTTGGGGTTTGATTGTTTGTTTGTTTGTTTGTTGTTGTTGTGTATTGGGTTGTATTTTTAGTAGAAGAATAATGAAACCTTTTTCAAATAAACTCCCAAACCAAGGACAATGTAAATTGGCCTAAGCAGATTGATTTCATCAGGGAATTGTAAAATGCTCTCTGGGTATATTTACAACTGTTGCCTCTATCAGCTTCATACAATCTTAATTGTATATCGACTTCTGAAGAAAATTCTGCAAGGTCAAACTACAGTCAAAACTTTGAAGAGTATTTGAAAATATTAGTTGTATTTATCAATGTTATGAGTATTTGATAATTATGTTAATTTATGGACTCAAAATGTTCAGTCTTACAGGTGCTTGCAGCAGATATGCAGTAAGTCAGCAATGTTATAATGACTGTTCTTACTGTTGGTACAGAAATTAGTGATGCTTTGCTGTATCTGAACTGACCTCCAAATATTTAGCCTGGGATTGTGGAGTACCCCTTGAACTGAGCAATCTAGAATATATTCAGCCCTGATTTTGAGGAGAACCAAGGGCAGGAGTTTGGGAGCAACCCAGCCCCAAAAGCTGCCCCAGGTCTTCTGGCTTGTCTAAGTTCAGGGCAAGAGGTGAGACCTCAGCTGGCACTCCTTTCTTTCCTTCTGTTTTTCGGCTAGCTGCGTTACTGTGGACACGGAATTACCAGCCTGGTTTGAGAGGGTGTGTCATTGATCCCTGCATTTCCCAAAATCATCAATACCCCTCATAAGTAACAAAGCTACCTGTAAAATCACAGAAAAATTCTAGGGAAAAAAAAAAAAAAGGTACCTATAAAAACACAAAAAAAATTTAGGGAAAAAAAAAAAAAAAAAAAAAAAAAGAAAGAGCCCTGTAGCAAATGATGAGCCATTTACAGAAGAATGTGGGCTCCTCCCTGAAATAAATGCTTTTGCACATTTCAAAGTTCTTTATAATATGGTAAAGAAAAATTGTCTATATTCTACCAAAGAGCTCTCAAACAAGGTATTGTGAGAACATCCCCAAATGCTGCCTCCTGCCTGGCACAGAAAATTACATTGGCAGGCTTAAAGAAGCTCTGTGCTCTGGTTTGCATCAAAATAGTTTGTCTGAAATAGTAACATCAGTAAGAAGCCCTGCACTAAAAATTAGTGATATTTCATAAAGTTGAAGGAAATCTAGTCAGGAAATCAGAAATATTAGACAAAAAAAGGCTTATGTAAAGATATCAACACCACAAGGATTTCCTTGTACATGCTCAAGAGATGCTCCAGTTAAAAGAATGGATCAACAGAGCTGGCACTTGTGGTCTTTAAAGGATCCTAGTGAATTTGTGAAGCCTATAGTTCATGAAAAAGCCAAACTTAAACCTGAATGCAATTAAAAAATGGTTAGATATCTCCTACTGAGAGTCTTGAAAAAGATATGTTGTAAAAATCAGTATTGTGAATGTGACATTGCTATAATGTTGTGGCTCAGAATAATTTTGAGACCAGTTAAGTGGTTTCTAATCAACCTGTGCACTGGAATCCAAATAAATAGATTCTAAATACAGATCCACAGGAGGACCTCATCGAAGGTAAAGCTTGCCATATTCCATTAGCAATGAAAATGAAGTTGAAAAATTCATGTTCAAGATAATTGCTAAGGATTTGTGTGAGGAACCACCGCTATGGTAATCACCCTTCACATGCAATATGTGATCAGACCTCTGCTTTAGTCAGTGGAAACCTGTTGATTTTCTGTGGTTAGGCATTTGCTGGCAGATTTTTTAAATTCAGTTAATAGATGCAGATAAAATAATTGTGCAGTCCATGCAATCTGCTACAGGAAGGTTTAAAAGTGATTTAGAGCAAGTGACCAAAAGAGAGAGGCCCATACCTTTTTTCCTGTGTTTTGTGGAATGGCTAATAACACACATCTGGAGAGAAAGTCAGAGAAGCAGGTGGTTTTGGAAGGGCATTTAAATTCTAGGTAAGGAAGTATGCCAAGGTATAGAGAGGGCCACAGCGGAGATGAAGCAGTGCAGAGTGTGGTGTGGCTTGGTTCAGCTGAAATGGAAAGTGAGGCCTCTCCATGCTTGTCTGAGAAAATATTAACAAACACAGAATTGTCTGCAATGGTTTTAGAGAACAGGATATTTAGAATAATATATTATGAATATATATTGAGGAAAGAGAGCAACATCATCACTTTCACTTATCAGCTGGGGTTCTGCCCAATAGACTCATAAAAATGATGAGGCTGTCTTCCTCCCTAGCTGCAGCAGATGTGGGGAGCATGAGTGGCACTCCTTCCATGCTATTATCACAGACAGATTGCTATCAGAGAGTCAATCTCCTCCCAGCCTTGCAATGTGTCTCCAGGCTCTGACAGCACAGACATGAGGCATATTTTAAGCTGCCTGTAAATTCCAGAATGAATGAGAGATTTAATATGGGGAAATGTTCACTGATAAAAGGGACTTATTTACCATGCCCACTCTGTGTTGCATTCCAAAAGAGGCAGATAAAAAGCAAGAAATAATAATAAAAAAAATGTGTAGGTGGATTTATTCTTGTGTGATTTTGTCCATCACCAGTAAAATGTTTTCCTCACTGCAAAACAGAAAACTAGGAAAAGGAGGTAAACACAATATATGTCCTGTTAAGCAGAATTTGGAACAAAAAGAAATAATTTATAGAGAGGGCGCTAATGTTTGTGAAGACCACCTGTAATCCAGTCTGTTATCAATGAGCACAGGAGCCCTATCAGATATGGGAGGGCAATGGTTTGATACCAGCTGATATCAAACAGGGAAAGCTTGGATATTTTATATCTCCAGATGTGTTACTAAAAACCTTTGCTGTTATCACAAATAAGCTGAATTTATGTCTGTAAGTATAGTACCAAAAATGCAACACAGATCACATAATCTTGTTTTCCAGCCAGACCACTTAGCAATGCACATAAAAATATCACATAAAAGGAGTCTAATGCCTTGGATCTTTGCAAATGTCTAACAAATAACAGTTTGAGAGAGAGGAAAAACATTATGCATAAAACATCATCAATATATGTTGCCTTATTCAAAGAACATATTTATGTATTTTGGACATTTGCATTTTACAGCTTGCCATGAAATATTCTCTTTCCTTGGTTTTAGAGAAGAAGCAGACAGCTGGTGGAGCCACAGATATAAGAATGTTTTCCCTTTTAAATGCCGTTGGCTGTTGCCTTCCACAGGGACAGAGATCAGCTGGGAGAGGGAGCAAAGTTTATCTGTGCTGTGTCAGCCCGTGGCAGAAGGATGTGTATTCTTGGAAGCACTCCTCTATAGAGGCACAGCATTAGACATGTGCCAGAGATATGCTCTGGACTAGGGAAAATGTTTAAAAATCACTTTTCAGCATGATCTCCCTATTGTTGGGTTTTGGGGTTTTTTTTTGTGAGCCTCAGCTGAATCCCTGATGTTGTCTTAGCCTTTTCATTGTGGGAGTGGAGAGAGAGGGGAAAGACTTGGTTAAAAACCAGTTGTAAATATTGTTTGCACTTTTTATTCCAAATTATGAAATTATGTTTTATCATGATTATAAATTTAACATGTTGCTGGAGAGAAGTGGTGGAATCAACCATCCCTGGAAGCGCTGAAGAAACAGAAGCTGTGGTGCTTATAGACATGGTTTTGGTAGTGTTAGATTAATTGTTAGACTCAATGGTCTTGGGGGTCTTTTCCAACCTTAATAATTCTATATAAAGAATTATTTAAATACATAATTATATATAATATTTAACTATAATGGTTATTAAAATATTTATATTTTATAAATTAAAAAGTGGTAAAAGGAAGGTCACATTGCATACTGCTCTTTTTCATGCATTTAAAAGAAAACTTAGACAATTTAAAGTAAAATTTTTGGGAAGAGAGGAGTGAACATCATTATGAGGAAAGAGACCATAACTGTCTGCTTTTAGATTAAATCAAAGAATAGGTTCATCATTTTTCCCTGTGGCAATTTAATTCACATTTTGCACTGTTCAGGTAGAAGCATATTAATGTCAAATTACAGAAAGCTAGTCATTGTAATGCAGTGAATAACTAATTCCATTGTTAAAATGTATCAGTGGTTCTCAGCCAAGGATAAATGACGTTGCCTTTTCTATGCACAAGGAAAAATCCTCAGTGCAGCCAGGAGACTGATGAATGTTAAAGATACTCTACCTCAGAACTCAAATCCTCATCTGAATTGCTCATGCTCACCACTCCTGCCAGCCAGGCCTGTTAAAAAGATAATTTAAAAAATCCACAAAGGAAAAGTTCTGTTTCTGCATGTCATGCTGGCTGTTTTGTTCATTTGTCAGGGCTCTGCATATTGCTTTCACCAATTTCCCTGTACATTTAGAAAAAAAGTTTCCACACCTTAGTGACAGCCAGTTCCTGGGGGCTGCACAGACCCACGGAGTGAGGGTGAGGAGGGCATTTAAAAGGACTGAGAGATGGGAAATGCAGAATTTCATGGTCACTGGAAGCAAGGAAAAGTCCTAAAATCAGTTCCTTGGATGCAGTTACCCGCTCTTCTCCAGGACTGGGAATCAGAGCTCCGTGCTGAGTTGCAGTGAGGCTCACAAAGAGAGCAAAAACTGAAATTCTTCCTCTCCTTCCTCTGCAAGGTAATGGCGTTTGACTCTGAAGGAGAGAGGGAGGACAGTGGCAAAAGGAAGCCAGAAAATTGATTTTACCTCCTGCAGGTCATTCCAGTGTTATTTAGCATTAAGCACAGCACAGCCCTTCAGAGAGCCAAAGCAGCTTTCCAAGATACCTTTCCAAGAAGATATTAATTTTTTTAAATTACAGCCCTCGGGACCCATACATATTTTGATCTTGCTCTCATTCCTGCAATTATAAGGATCTATATGCATGTATATTTTTAATCCCTGTGAGCTAATGGATGCTTTTACTTTTTGTTCTGAATCTCAATAGCCAGAAGGACTCTGCTCCTTCACCTCACTGCTGTCTTGATAGCTCCCCAGAATTTCTGGCTGGACTACACCCTTGGAGAAACTGGTGAGGTGCTGAACAAAGTGCTTTGGCTGTACAGAAGAGCTGCACACCAAATATTTTGGGCTGCCTTAAAACCAGGGCACCTGGGCCAGTTCAATATCTTGAGATATTTTATTGACAGTGAAAGGAAATTCCAAGCTAATGGCAAACTTTCTATTTCTCATCAGTCCACTTTCCCCATATTTATTTTCCCTGTGTTCCATTCTCTCACTTTCTGAAGACGTTTTGAAGGACATTTAGGAAAAACTTCAATATTGCCCAGTTGGCTTTTGCTCATACAAATGTAGGAGCAAAATAGCTTAGGAAAATTTCCTTTGCCATGGAGAATTCAAATAATGAACTTGTCAATGACTAAAAATGACTAAATATTTTTCCTTAACAATTAGGCTTTAAGAGAAAAGGCGTTGAAGCATTATCTTGTTACTGGAGATGGAGATGTTCCTTATACAGTACAGCTAGAGGTGATATTTCCATCTGTTCTGCTATGGAAAAGAAACTTGTTCAGGAGTGGAGGATTTGCTGCTTTTCAGGAAAAGATCAGGTAAGGTCACAAAAAAGTCTCAGAGGCTAATCTCATGGGTGGCTTTATTTATTCCTCCCTAGCAGTGGGAGCTTAGCTTAAAAGTCTGGAGTACAGGGTAAGGTTTCTGTCTTTGTTTTGACTCCCACCTCCACAAATTAAGCTGGGGTTTGAAAATCAGCCAGTTTCCTTTCTCCATTAACGATTCGTCCACAGGAGTCTGCCTGACTCTTTTGTTCTCCAGGCAGAAATACAAAGTAAAATATTGCAGATCTAAGAGCTAACAGCAATTCCTTCTCTGGCTGAGAGGACTCCCAGGAACCATCCCTCATACAGGCTCCCTGATATCTGTCAGACTCTCCAACAGCTGAAGCAGCTCTCTTTGGTTTTAATTCCCTCAAACTGTAAAACCCTCACAAAACTGGCTTTTCTTACCCAGTTTGGAGCTGTATGTGGTGTAGTTTTTAATTACCATTGTAAGCACTTCCTCAGGATGCCTTTACACATCTTGGGCACTGTACAGATATTTCCAGGTCTAATGTTCTCTGCTTTACTATACGGTAGTCACAATTCTCTATTAAATTTCTTGTCACTCTTCCTGTCGTATTATTCTGCAGAAGTTCCTGTTTAAATTCAGCATGACTGTTCACAGAAAGTGGAACTGCTCAGCACAAGTAAAGACTAGCAAACTTTGACAATAGAAATTGGAGTATTCCATTTACTGCTGCAATTCCAAGAAGTCTGTCTGCAGGTCTGGGCACTGCTGGCAGTGCTGGGCCAGTTCTGATATCCTGCTTTCAGCAGGTTCCAGTAACTCCAAGACAGTCTTCATTTCTCTGCTTAGAAAGAAAAGCTGAGTTGCCTACCACAGGAAAATCAAGACTCCTTCTCATGGGAATAAAAAGATGTGGTGTCCATCCATTGTGGATGGAAGAGGGACTGGAGTCTAAGTATGAAGGAGAAAGTAGATAATGTAGTGAAAATTTATTTCTTTCTTTTCTAACTATATCTAACTTGAAATCCAGCTCTGAAAGTCCAAAGAATTCAACAGACATGGCCAGACTATGGGCATTCATATCCTTTTTCTTGCTCAGGTGAAAACATTTCTGTCAAGAGAATATTTCCATCAAAAAAAATAATTGCTACCCAAAGAAAATTACTTTTACATTTTTACTCTTTTTTTTTTTTTAGTATCAGCTTTTTAGTCCCAGTCTCTAGATTGTAGACTGCACTTTATTCACCATCCATCTCCAATGCCACATAGCAATGACTGACAACAGGAGTTGTGATAATAATGCTGATATCATTTTGCTTTTATCTGATGGGATAAGTTTTTCCCACAGAAATTGTATTGTTCCATGTCAAATATATCTATATTTTGGTTGCTAATGGAAGTACATTGAATAAATACGATGTTGGCAGTTTATGTTTCTACAAGTTCTGCTTAAATTGATTTGTTAAAAGAACCAATATTATTTTACTGTATTTTACCTTCTGGTACAATGTCTCATGATATCCTGTTGAACATAACAATCTTAACTATGCATCATTTAATGCAAATATTGCTACTTAGGGTGATGGGCACAATTTTAAGAAAGATATATCAAAATGAGAACTGCATTTCTAGGGCTATTACATTGCATTATCTCAAGAAATAGAACACAATGAAACTGGGATTTTTCCATAGATTTTAAATGGTTTTTTTACAAGTTCTAACAACGCCACAGGAAGTGGAGATTTTTTCTTTATTTTTATAAGAAAAGTCAGACTTTACAAACCCATCCACAGGCTCACACACAGTCAGAAGCCGTGTTCTGCAGAGAAATGCTTTGTCATACTCCTGTTGAGCTCAGCAGAATGTGACTCCTGTGCCCTCTGTCCCTGCCTGTCTGACTCAGTGTGAGCAGTGTCAGCCCCTGCTCAGGGCTCTCTGATCCTGGGCAAATCTTCGTGCTCTGACTCAACTCGCCCAACTTGCAGCAAATTCTCCCCTCGATGGAAAAGGCCATATTTTGGGGAAAGAGAGGGGAAATAACAATACAAGAGCTGCATCTGTGCTTTAAAAGGTGACCTTGACACCTGAACTGTGAAACAGCAGGGCTAAAAATAGGTATACAGTGGAAGTTTCTTATTTATATTTCTAAAGGTTTTGTTGTTTTTTTTTAAATTCTGGGCCAAGACTCTCATAGATAACCAAACTTTTGAATGCCTGCACACAAATAAAACATTACATTCACTCCTCTAGAAAATAACCAACATTCACTCATCACCTTTACCCCTTGTCACAGGGTCTGCAAACTGAAACACATTTATTTTATACCTGTGAGTTTGGTCAAACATAAAGCAAATAACTAAATCTACAAACACCAGTTCAGGCACATTCCCCAGCCTACAATAAAATATGAAAAAATAAAATAAAAAAATAAAATAAAATAAAATAAAATAAAATAAAATAAAATAAAATAAAATTTCTGGTGCAGGGAGTTCAGTTTACCATGAAATCAGAAGTTCAAAGTGCTGCTGTCCAGCAGCCACTGACAGGTATGGAGTCTCAAGGTGAGAGCTTTGAAGAGGAACAAAAGATTTAGTAGGTTAGCATTGCAAAGCAGGTACATTTAAAGCAATTCAAACTGATAAATGGCTTGCCTGTCCTTCCTGTAACAGATCATGTCCAGTCTTATTCCATAATTTCTCATTTTCAATTATGTTATTCACTTTCAGTGCAAAAATAACACCCTTTTTAAAAGCAGAATTGCAATCGCACAATTTAAATTTAGCCATTTATTAAAAATGGAGTACCATTTCAACATTTTTCTCAGAATGTGCTTTAAAATGTCTGGGAAACTTTCAGGGCAGACCACTTTTTGTAAACAAAGTTACTGAAAGCTAAATAAAACCCCTATAATGAAATTTGGCTGAACTGGGAAGAATTTATATCTGTAATTTTTTATGAAGTCTGAAGCATGGCTCTATAGGGAAGAAAGAAAGAAAGAAAGAAAGAAAGAAAGAAAGAAAGAAAGAAAGAAAGAAAGAAAGAAAGAAAGAAAGAAAGAAAGAAAGATAGAAAGAAAGAAAGAAAGAAAGAAAGAAAAGAAAGAAAGAAAGAAAGAAAAAGGGCAAAAGAAGACCAACCCAAAAGCTTGTCCAATAAGCTGAAAATAACAGTTTTCCCACCAGGTTAGGCAAGTAAGAAGGTTAAATATCACAACAGGAAAAAGCTGTCTAAACTACCAGCCAATTTTAGCTGAGAGTCCTTAGGGGATATTTTTAAAGGGTATGTCAAGTAAAAATAACATCTTCCCAGTGGAGGAGTTAGTGCAGAGAGAAGAGAAAGAGAAAGAGAAAGAGAAAAAGAGAAAGAGAAAGAGAAAGAGAAAGAGAAAGAGAAAGAGAAAGAGAAAGAGAAAGAGAAAGAGAAATCCCTTATGCCCTTATTAGCTCCCTCCAGGTGTTAGGGAGTGAGGAGCAATTGCTTTGATTCATAATCAGGAAAATCAAATATGCTTTCTCTCTTCATTCCAGTTTACTAAAATATCTTTATTTTATCATATGTTTTTCAGACAAGATTCTCCAGCCTGATGACAATGTAACAAGAAGCATCATCCAAACAATGAAGAAGACATGGATTGGAAAAGATCCCTGGGTGTCTGACAGAAATAAATGATCTAGAAGGATGGGCTAAAGGATGAATTAGTTGCATTTTTCAACTTCTGAACTCAACCAAAATTATATTAATGCAAGAGAAGGTAATATAAAGGGAGGGAAAAAAGGAATATTAGTCCTTGGAAAGTAACACTTTGGAAGAGACAGTTATGTTGGAAAACTGTTTCCATATAATGGATCATACAGACAATAAAATTACCCATATTACAGCAAAAAGAGAGAGTTTTTATTTTAAATAGAGGTGGATAACATATGTACATCTTTCATTAGTGGGTTGTTGCCAGATGAAAACCAATGCCAGAGGATGTTTCAGAGAGGTCAACTTTGTGATAGGGAATTTTTTAAAACCAATAGCTTCTGTTCTGTTCTGAGGAGTCTGAAGTATATTGCAAACATTAAAGCTTCACAAGCCTGGAGAAGCCCCATGATTGTCAGAAATGCTGACATGAGTGATGTAGAGCCTTGGTGTCTAAATGCTGAAGCATCACCATATTGAAGCTGACACATCAAAACAGAATCAATGATAAAATGCCAGAGAAAAGGTTTAGAAAAGGTTTCAGTGAAGATACTTGAATATTTCAGTGTGGCTGCAGTGAAGTCAGTTGGCACAAACTCAGGAAATTCTTTTCTGAAATGACAGACTGACCAAAAGCACTTACAGGTCCTTAATGTGCATATTTTATGATAGAGGGCATTATGAAAACCTGAATACATTTTTAAAAATTTCCATCAATAATTTTTTAAAAATATATTAAAAATAATGGTGAATCTTTCTTTCTCTCTATAACCAATGAGAATGATTGTTCATTCTATCTAATTTTGGAAATCCAGTGACGCCATGCAGTGTTTGCAATTTGTGGTATTCAGGGCCAGGAAATTCAACATCTTTGGCTACTGACATAAGAACAATTCAACAACATGGAAGCAGCCGTGTTCAGCCCGGTGAAGGGGAAGCTGCATGACAAGAAAATCATTACAATCTCTTATAATCAGGCAGATGGATACAGCTTTGTTGGCATCTGGTGAAAGGCTGTTCAGGAGCAGGCTGTACATCCCTTCTTCAGGGCATTTATTAAACAGTTTGTCCGATGAGATGGAGCTGAAGCAGAATCCCAGACTGGTCCATTTCAGATTTCCAACTGCAAGTCACAGATGGAATAAAGAGGAGAAAACATTCTGCAGTGCAGCAGCCAGAGGCCCTAATGAAATGTGGCACATTAATTTCTGAGCTATGAAATTATATAATCCCAGTGGATTTACATTTCAAATTCAAGGCTCACAAGGAGGATGAGCTAGTCTCTTCTGTGAAAAGTCTGTTTACTTCACACATTGCTTGTGGCTGGGTTTTGCCTCATATAATCATCTCTGGGAGCAACCTCTTACCTGAGAAATAAAGTAGTGAATTATTGCTCCTGAAATATTGCTTGCATTTGTCCAAAGATGTCCAAGAGATGTCAACCTTGTTGCTTTATTAAAAGGGCCAAAGAGCGATATGGAGAGACAGACAGATGGATAAACAGACAGGCAGACAGACAGCAAGACATGCAGAGCCTTTGCATTTGTCCAAAGATGTCCAAGAGATGTCAACCTTGTTGCTTTATTAAAAGGGCCAAAGAGCGATATGGAGAGAGACAGACAGATGGATAAATAGACAGGCAGACAGACAGCAAGACATACAGAGCCCGAATCTGATCTGACAAAAAACCCTAGTAGAAAATACCAGTAATTCATGCCTTGTCTTGTTCTTAAACCCCTCAGTGGAGGTGGGGAATAAATTTAATATCATTTTCTCGAGAATTAAATTCAGGTGCCTCTGATTAAAAACTCCCAGCAGTTTGGGCTGGGTGCATCCACAGCCCTGTTTGGGATGCTCTCAAGCTGTCAGCTGCCTCACCTCACACCAGGTTTATTCCAATGCCTGACACACATTCATGAGAGAAGTGATTAATTCCCATTTGAGACTGCAGGTACAGTGAACAGGAATGATGTTAACAGGAATCAGATCAATTTTCAGTGTCCCAAAGTCCCCAGCAGCCTTGGAGCAATCAGATGGGTCAGGGCTCAGTTTTCAGCACTAAAAAGTGCAGGCAGTTCTTTCATCTTTACAACATGAGGCACACAACTGTCCTGGACCTTCTTACATGCAGATAATCCCATTCTTCTGCCGTGTGGCCAAGCTCAGTGCCTGTCTGAAGCAGAGCAGAATGAAATTCCTCTAGCCTGAGCTGGTTCTCATTGTACTGAGAATGGCAGGTTCCCCCCAGGCACTATAATTTCCATATTTACTTGTCTTTTGCTACTGGTTTGGATGTATTACTGTGATAGAAACTTGGGATTCCACAAAAGCAGCAGCTTCACGAAGGATGTTACAGTCAGGCAATGTTTCAGGCTGACACAATAAATTACTCAGATTACATATTTACGAAAGTTTTGACTCAGTGTTTTCCCAATACCAGCGTGAGGCAGGATGTAAAATTGTGTGCAAGGGTTTGGGCAGCTATAAACAGTATTCAGATGTGTCATTCACCAACACTTTCTCTGCAGTCTGACTTGGTTACAAGACTTCAAATTCTTCTGAAAGCTTCTCAAAAACAGGTGAGGTGTTTTTTTTTCTGATATTAGACTGGAAACATAACCTAGGCAATAAAAGCAGTCTACAGTGCACCACAATGAAGCAGAATTATTTTGTTGAGATAATGAGGCTCATTTATCAGAAATTATAGCATAAGGAAAAGGGAAGACAGATATGGGTATCCTTGGACAGTACTCTATGGAGAAATAAATACAGAATTCCATGCAAATTTCCAGAAAGGATGATTAATGTAGCAACTTAGATTCCTTAATATATCAATTTTAAGTTTGGCTGTTCGATTTTACTCTTCCTTCTTTCCAGAAACAAGGTCTTTGATGTTCAGTTAAGACACTGGGAGAAGTCCTTGCTGTTTAACAGAAATTAATCACCCTTTGTTCCCATTTTTTACCTCATTTAAAATTTCTAGTCAACGTCAATTCTTTCTTTTTATTTGTTTTGGATAATTTTTTTTGTTTATTTGTTCTTTTATTAGAAAGAAAAGAAGATTTTTTTAAAAATCAACCCCTTAACAAGGGTCTACTTTACACAGATTAATGAGGAGTTGACATTCTTTCTATAATACCTCTCAGGTAGCATTGACAGTTTTTCAATACAGAGGCAAGCTTGGGAAATGACAGTATATATCAAGTGATTCTCAGTCAACAATAAAAATAAGAATTAATAAATGCAAAAAACATACATTACAAATCTGGCATCTCTATACATTATTTTTTTTTTTTTTTTTTTGCCAAGCCTTGATTTATAATGCAGGACATGACATATGATAAAGCCAAATATATATATATATATATATAGCTGTCTCTTGATCTATTGCTAGATATGACATATGAGATCAGAGGTTGTTTCTTGGCTGTTATCTACAAAAGCCCAGCTGAAGCTGGACCAAAAGTACATTAATCATTCATGTTCAGTACAGACAGACATGCTGTGAAATACTTTCATCTTTTCCCTAAAAGTAATGTTCAGATATCTCCCAGCCTGTGTGACATATGCAAAATCTCCTAAGGTACTAGGCAATAATAGCCTTTTTCTATTTTTTATTTAAATTCATGTTGTACAATATTATAATATTACCCAGTGACAACACTGTATGAAATACTTGCTTATAAATTCTGGATGGAAACATGAGACCCATGAAGTCACTGATAAAATGCCCAAAACCCAAGATTAAAATGCAGGAACAAGTGCTAATGCTTAGGATGGAGACTAGATCTTGATCCACATGTCTGTAACTCTGATGAGGAATTTGAAAATTGCAATATGGATAAAAGATAGGGGAAAGAAACCCCATTGAACTTATACATTGAAAATTATCTTTTTTAGTCTACAGATAGAAACCTAGAGGAAAAAACAGGTAAAAAAACCCCAAAAGTAAAAGTAAAGTAAAAATCAAGTAAAGATCTCCGTGTTTAATGTTCAGGGTTTACTGGTTGTATTAAAGCCACTTGGCACCAGAGTTATTAAAATCACATTTACAGTACTGCTCATTTCCAAATTATTTAGCAGAACCACCTCTTAACACAAATAATAATTATTTTCTTTGTTATTTAACAGATGAAAAAGTTGAAATATAAAGAAAAGCAGACCCTGAGATGAATCTTTTTAAGTGAAAAGAAAAATGTATAACCCAGTTATTCCCTCCTGTTAAAAAACGTAACTGCATGAAAATTTGCAGCCTCCTGCAATGGGAGCATTGCTGCATCCTCTGTGGAGCACCCAGCTGGTGTCTTCAGCACCACAGCTTGCCCCAGCAGGTTCTTTTTGGCTGAGAATCCAAGGGGTTAACCTTTGGGCTGCTGTGGGGACAGAGCTGGCTGGATGGATAATAGGGCAGTGTTTGTGTTGTGGTGCCATTCTTTGCTGTGCTCTGAGCAGCACCAAGCAGCCCAGGGACCCAGGGCATGCCTGAGGACTCCAAATGCTTCAGCACTAAAAATACCGAGGGTTATTTATAGACAGCCTCACCCAGCAAAAAATCAGCGTGTGGAAGTGGCCAGGTGGAAGGAAGGTAAGAAGCCAGGAGATTTGAAGCTCTCTGCACACCATTCCAAAATGCCTCACTTCAGTGCTTTACCCTGGGTGATACGCTGCCCATTAGAGAAGAACCCTTCCCAGTATGAAAGGCTTTCATCACAATTTTAGCTTGAAGTATTAACAAATACTTCTTTACTCCAAAAATTTGTGCTCTAAATACCTCAAGATGGGCAAATCCTGATGACAATGCCCCCTAAATTCTTCAGATTTTTACAGCTGTGCAGTTAGAAATGACTCTGTTGGTAACATGTATTGATTTCAAAGCTCCATTTAAAAGGAGATGAATCCAAAAGTATGCCAAAAAGCACCATATTTTCTAGATAATGGAGAATGTTCTTTGACTAAAATAAGTTTTTTGCTGCTCTGTCACTACTCTGTTATATATATGCCTCATGGCACCTATTGTCAAGCTAAAACAGTCATTCAACATTTCACTGCTTAATGTAAATTTTTTAATAAGATCGTTTATTTTTATTACTGATCATTCAAGTAGAATTTATAAGTTGTATTCCCCTCACCATTCCCAAACAGAGTTATCTCCCAAAGGTAAAAAATCTTGGAATGGTATAAAAATTGAATTACACCAATATGTTTTTATTCTGCTCCAGCTCTTTCCCCACTGTTCTACAATTAAAATTCTATGTGGAATATAACATTGAAGAAATAAATCTTACAGTGTTTAATCAGAGAAGATTCAGGGAAATAAATCACTAAGGAAACAGAGAAACCTCTTGCAATGAATGCATAAAGGAAAAGGTAGCTCCTCAGACAAATGGATAGTTCTGTAGAAATGCTTTTCTTATTTTAACAAGCAAAAATTAATTTTCATGTCGTAGACCTGACTCTGCCTGTTAATTTGTGGGTTCATGGGCTGGGGCTGCTTAAGGAAGCTGAGTAAAACTGCAAGAAAAAGAGATATCTGAGATCATGGGGTGCTCAAGCATCAGCAAAACCTCTCCGTCTGACAGAGATTCTCTCTAAATATTTTGTTGTTGTTGTGTTACCAAGGGAATTGTGAAAGAAAGAGACTTAACATATTTTTCTTTTTCCAGTAAAACAACTCATCTTATTGATTTTGCTATTGCAAAATCTGCTGTTTAGAATTTTGTGGGCTGAAATTTATTGTCCCAGAAAGAAACACTCCCAAACTGCAAGCTGTGCTATCCCAAATATCATTACTAGCAATAATCAGAAAATAAGTAAGCAAATACCACTACATGAATAAAGGAAGAATTCACCCTTTGGAGTGAATCTTACTGCAGAGTAAGTAAAAACTTCCCTGGGACATTTCCTGGAGGATTTGTTGGTACATATATCTTTAGTTGGAGCAGCATCCCTGTCAACACTGAATAACAGTGCCTTGCCTTGGCAATTCCAAATCTTTAATGCTTTACTGATTTCAAATTTCTCTATTTTAACAGCTGACACTAATCTTGGATCAATAAAAGGGATGGTTTTCCCCAAGGATTTTCTCCTAATCATTGATCTTTTGTTCATAAACACAACTTTTGCTGTTGCAGAAATTACGGGGTGGAATTTCTCAGTTTGCCATTACGAACTGAGGCTATTTCATCCCTGAGTTAAGAAAACAATTAAGTCTGTACTTAAGCTTAATTGGCTGAGTGAAAACAAAGTGACTTGAATTTCATTGAACAGTCAATGTTCTCTTGGGTTACAGCTTTGATTACACTCTTGGTATACCACAGCATTGATGGAAATAAAGTTCTCACGCACACATTTTTGCCATAAGTGATCAGGATTAAAAACACTGTGGGAAACTCACCAATCCTCACATACAGGCTGTGTCTTAATTGTCAATACAATTTGAATGAAATTGGAGTTTCCCTTAATTTTTTTTCTCTGCAGAGCCTGCATCTGCCTTGCACCCAGGGATAGAGAGAGCCAACAGCAGAATTTCACAGTCTGGACTATGCAGAGAACAAGGTGATGATGGAAAAAATGAGCTCCTTGTTTGGTAAATCATTATCACTAATGAATATGCAAGTATAGCTTTTCTGATTTTTGAAAAAGACATTTCACATCACCAGAGATGAAAGGGTCAAATCTCACATTAGAGATCCTACTCCAATTTTGCTGCTAATAATGAAAAAAGCAACTGAATATCCAGATTAAAACAGTCAGTTAATGAGTAATTTCTTTTAACTGGGTGTTTGTACTAAATGCCTTAGAATTGTGATAATTATAATTTGCACTTCTATTTTGTTTATCATCTGAGGAGTTCCATGTCCTTTGCAAACATTATAATAAACCAAAGAGCAGCTCAGCTTCCCCTTGAGTGGGGATTTCAAATGTTCTTTCTTTCCCAGTATATATTTAGCTGGAGAAGTAAAAATATGAAAGGCACAAATAGAATTTGAACACACATTGATTTGTTGGTATGTGGGTACTTGATTGCCTTTGAACCCTAGAATATTGAACCCTAGAACCTCAAAATCAAAATAATTCAGCAGACATCTGCTTCAGCAGTGTCAGTCAGGACACTTCACTTTAAAAGAAAAACTTGATCAGCTGTAATTCCTATTTCCAAAACTTTCCCAGCTGGAATTTTGTGAACATTGTAGATTAAAAAAAAAAAAAAAAAAAAAAAAAAAAAAAAAAAGTCTCTCTTAAACCATGTTAAATAGCATCTGACAAAAATAGAAACTTATTAATCAAATGTAGCAGACTCATTAATGAAGGATCACTAATTGCTCTCATTTCACATTAATTACTGTAAGATATATAGTCTAATGACCTTTGATTACTAAGTCTGTGGAGAAAGCAGAAACCTTATTGACTTTCCTCCTGCTTCCCACACAAATTAAAAGAAATTAACATAGTTCTGAATTCAACCAACTTTTACAAAGGGTATTTTAGGAAAAAAACTTCCTGTTTGCTCTCTTCAGCTAAGGATGCACATTCTTGAAGGACACACTTCTTCTTTTTTATCCTCTCAAATCTTCCAGGGAAGGTAATTTTTTTTTCCTCTTGTATTTTCTGTCTGTTAGCAGAACTTATCCAAAGATGATAATGAAAACATTTGTGAATGTTTCTTTTCATAACTAATTTTTTATACTATTTCTATTGTAGTGTGCCTCAACAAATCCATCATACTTTCAGGATCACTTTTTTTTTCTCCTGCCACTGCCTGCCTATACTCTTCCCTCATCAGTCAAAACTGCCTTGAATTTATATACCAAGGTCCTCTTTTAAATTTTACCTTCTCCCACATGCAGATCTTGTATTTGTTGCTGATTTTTCCATTGCTGGCAGCCAAAAAAAAAGGCTATAGATCAGTTTAGTTATTAATTCAGTAAAGATCTGAAAGTGAATCACTAAATATTGCCTTTTTAATGGCATAAAGCCTGACATCTTCAGGCTGATTAAGTCTTAAATCGTTTTGCTTCTTACTGTCTCATTGCTGCTGTGTCTTGACCTGCTATTGAGATCAATCAGGTCCAAAATTATTTTCACCTTCCCTGCTTGGTCTGGCACATCTGCATAGCCCATGCAGCCCTCTGATATGTTTGGGCTGTTGCAAATAAATGATTGACTTATTCCCTCTTGTCTCTGACATCAAGAAGCTCAGTTACACCAAACTCCAGTCATGAGCTGCAAATCCAGCCTTGCTTCTCAAGGGAAGGGGTTTTAAAACATCACCCACACCCCCCCTGGCAGCAGGATTCTGTGGAGGATCTCTGAGCAGGCAGAGTCATTTGGTGGCACAATTTCCAAATCTCTGCTCATCCTTGGTGGGATCTGCTCTTGGTGCAGGAGCAGGGAAAGCCTTTGGTGAGCAGTCTTGGGCACCCAGCAGCTGAGGGACAGCAGATGGCAAATGGCAGTGGGGGTTTATGTCCTTCCTGTGGCATCTCATACCTCAGCCTGCATTAAAAACCTCAGTCAGTACTCGTTTTATGGATGTATATAGTTATACAACAATAACATAAAGCTGCAGTGCTGAAGAAATGTGACACCTAAAACTGTAAAAACAGGGAAAAAAATATCAATGCATTTATCCACATATGCAGAGTACTTTCATTTTTCTAAGTCATTAAAAATCCTTCCCTCAATTCCATCTGTGACCTTTCAACATTTGTTTGGCATCCATTTTACTGGGGTAGTAAAGTAAAAGGTAACTCACTCTTTTGGCAGAAATTAAATTTAACAGTTGCTTTATCACGGTTGGTTTAGGTAGGGAAGGTCTCTCTTGAAAGTTTTAAGGCATTCTGCAAATAGTCCCAGTAGGCAGCTCAGACAAACAAAGCATGCTTGCTCCTGAAAGGAAAAGCAAATGCAAGGGCTGTTTCTGGCAGCATTATCCCAACTGTGCTGCACAGGCTGCTCCACCCCGGGGTCACTGCTGAGGATGCTACAGAGGAAGGGAGGCCTGAGAGAGGGATTATGCTTCTATTGTCAGCACACAGCATTTCCAGGCACCATTAAATATAATTTATATATTTTTTTCTTTTGTTCTCAGCAATTGCCAGATGAGATGAACATCTCTTCTTTACGAGGGCTCTCTAGGAGTGCTGCCTTACAAACTTGCCCAGGGCTGGTTCAACGCTGTATAAATAACCGTGCAACACGAGGTATTCAACCCAGAGCTGCAAGTCATGGGAGCTTTATAAATCCAGTTCACTCTACATTTAAAAGGCTTGGTGAAAGAAATTAAGTTTCTTAAAAAGCAGACACTGGCCCAGCAGTTTGGCTGAGCAGGACAAACCATGGGAAGCCACATTTCAGCTGTCTAATTAAAGGCTCAGACCTGGAGGCTGGTAAGAAATATAATTCCTGTGATTCACCAAGCATTATTGGTGCTATTACACCTCAGGAAATGCAGTGGGTAAGTTTGAAATACCAAAGTCAGGCCTCTGAAATTAAGGATTTTGGCTCCTAAAATAATTTTTTACATAATGATGTCCCATCCCTGAAAGTTTTCAAGGCCAGGCTGTGTGGGGCTTAGAGCAACTTGGTCTAGTGGAAGGTGTCCCTTCCCACAGCAAAACAAAAAAGGAGATAATTCATAGATAACTCATTAAAAAATGCAGTGCTGGGAGTGATTGATGCTTATTTCTGTTTATCCCTCTAGATTGAAGCATCTTTCTCAGGTTTCTCCAGGTGCCCATAGAACCCCTCTGACACTGTTTTAAATCTGTAAAAGTCCTGAGATGGCTTTGGGGTGGATTTCTGAAAGGAGCAAAATGAATCCTTGATCTCATGCACATGCACATCTCAAGTGTCCCTCAGGACAACTCTCTGAGGACAATCTGCATCTGCTTCAGCTCACTAGAAATGTGAACTAAACTCAGTTTAAGAGAGTTTGTTTTTCAGTAAAGATCAAAAAAGACATTTGCAGAGACAGCCAGGCAATAACCCTGTCACAGTTGTTAATGCAGCTCCCATCCAGCACTCAAGTCTTTCTGCAGCCCCATTTGACTCCAGGAATGAGAAGAATGGGACCATAAAAGTGAGAAAATCAGGTCAGAAAAGCTGGAAAGGAGAACAGCAAGAAAGCAGAGAGCTACCAGGAAAAAGTCCCTCCAGAAAACCACAGGGGTGAGTGTCAGATGATGCTTGTACACTATATAAACAGAAGGATTTTTTGCTCTGAACTTTACAGTCTCAACAATGAGCTCTGTCAAGTTCCACAATGAGCTCACTGAGCTCTTACACTTGGCCATGATGAAGCAGAAATAGAGTTTTTCT
This sequence comes from Pyrgilauda ruficollis, assembly GCF_017590135.1. Taxonomy (NCBI): domain Eukaryota; kingdom Metazoa; phylum Chordata; class Aves; order Passeriformes; family Passeridae; genus Pyrgilauda; species Pyrgilauda ruficollis. The sequence continues at coordinate 6,003,107 of NW_024524377.1, read as the reverse complement.
CTAGAGCACCTGCACACAAATTTTAAGGCCTATAAATGCTGCGGAAGCTCCATCTCTATATTCCCACCGAATAAAATTTCATCAGACAAAACCAGTTAGGACCTGTGAGAGTTGAAGCAAAACTTCTATTTCTATGTCATAGCAGAGAAATAGAAAATACAGCACCAAATATGCTCCAAAATGCAGTTAGGTGAGCCAGAGCTGGAGAAATTTATATATATATATATATATATATATATATATATTCTGCAAAGATCATAATGGCAATTCAGAGTTAGAGAAGGAGGATTGATTTAGCTATTTCCAAGCTGATTTAATAGACACTTGTCACTCATTTTCCTATCTATTTTATACACTATTTTTTTTATAAAACGATGGGTTTTTTTAATATAAATTTAACTGGTAGGGTCATGCTCTTTATAGGGCTTTGTTCTACTTTTTAAATTATTCTGCATAACTGCTTCGGGGCAAGATGTAGGCAATAATGTATTACACCCCTTTATAGTTTCCTCAGATAATTACAATATCCATATTTTGAATCAAAAGCAAATGATCCAGTCTAACAGTCCAAGAGAGAGAAGCCTGTGGATTCATTTCAGACAGCCATTGTGAGTCCTGCACAGGAAGGACATTTTGTAGTTCTCTGCAAATATCAAACCTTAAAAAGCATTTCAATAAGGTAATAAATGTATGACTTCTTTTTATATCATTTATAAAGAAAATAAGCCAATGAAAAATGGGTTTTATTATCTCACTTTGCTTTGGCAGTGACATTATGGGAGGAGAGCACAGCTGCCATTTACGAAAAACAACCTCCAATAACATATTTTATGGGTTTTGATTTTAGACTCTCATCCATGAGCATGCATAATGTTTTGAGGTATCATTTCTTTACACCAATAAAAAGCCTGATGTAAGATTTTATGTATGCAAGATTTTTATGTATGGCATTTTGTCACATGAATGGTGAAAAGTTAAAATAAGATCAGCTGAAACATTTACCACATACTTCATTATCTCCTGTGAAATGAATATCTGGATAATTGGCAAAGCAAAAATCTTTGTTATAAGGATTTATGGATTGAATGAAATTACCTTCTGCGACAGGAATTTCTGTGAGACTGAGATTTTCTTTTCTGCTGAAAAACATCAGGAGTTACGAAGTGTATCCTAAGAATTTTCTTTCAAGAATAAACCTTTTTTCCTATTTTGTGTTTAACACAGAAACTCTCTTGCCCTCCTCTCTTGATTTCCAGGTTATTAATATTTAATTTAAAATAGCCTTGAAATCTTAAATGCATCTTCTCTGTCATTTCTTAAATCAGCCTCTTTTGCATATCAAATAACTAGGACACCTGTTTGACAGAACTTTTATCCTTTATTAGCAAGTGAAAAATATTCAAAGGGGATTGCACCTACTGGAGCCTGTCCCCATAATTCTAAAACACATTTTTGTTCTGATTATCTCTTTCTGATATGTGTCCTTTGACTGGAAGGAAGGAGTTTTAAAGGATAAAGAAAAGTACAAAAATTAGGCTTACTCCACAGAAAGGTGGGGAATTTTGCATGGATAGTCCAGAGAAAACACATGTCTAGAACACTCTTCCCATAGGACCTTAGGAAAGTCAATTTATGCCTCCTTTTTCAGCTTTAAAATAAAATAATAATAATGTTTCCTTTGTCTTGACTTCTATTGGGAAGCTTAGCACTAGATGTACCAGTCTATGAATTATGAATGCTGAATACAGTTTTACACATAATCCAATCATCTGACACTTTCGGGCTGATCTTCAAATATTAAAATATTTTATCTCTAAAATTACACAGCTTTCAATAACAGCAAAACACTAGGAGAGCTGCCTGTTTCTTCAGGTGTGCAGCTGCCACCCCACAGCTGCTGCTTCTCCTGTGGTTTGCAGTTCATGATGAGGGACTCGACACTCCGGTCTCACGGCCGTGCCTGTGCAGTTCATCCTTCCCTGAGCACAGAAAAACCAGCTGGCTGTGAGTGATAATGAACTCCTCAGCCCAAGGACAAGGCAGCATTTTCACTTCCCAGGACTGAGCCGTGTTTACTCTACAGCTGGTCCTTACAGGCATTTTTCTCCAAATGCCACCAGGGCAAGTCTTACAGTTGCTTTTCTTCTCACTGCCTTTACACAAATGTTACCCTTGTTTCACACTATAGCATGAGCAAGAGTCCTTCAGCTTAGCATGAATTAAATTTAGGTACAGGACGCAATAGTGGCACCGTAGAAATAATCATAGAGAGAAAGGGAAGGGCATTATTTACTCCTTGCAAGTTTTTCCTAAGATAATGCATCTCTGAAACCCAGAGGTCATTTATTGTGAGCGTAACAAATACATTCGTATCCACCAAGGACAATAAATAGTGCAAATTAAATTGAATAATGACTGTACTGTCTATTTCATTTCTACATGAGAGGCACACATGGGACTTAAAGCATGTCAGTATTTATAAGGCAATATATGGCATGAGCCTCATTCAAAGTTAGAATTGCAGAAATGTCACAAGCAGCCAAATTTACTATTACTGCCTGAGGAACAAGTGGAAAAACAAAATCATTGCAAGCAACCAATGTGTGCAGAATTTATAATGAATATCTTTGTCATGAACATACTTTTTTCAAGTTATGGCCTTTTTTCCTTGTGAGAAGACCTTGGCGTTGAGGAGGCTGAAGGGGAAAGGTGATGCAGTACAGCAATTACTGGAGAAGTGCTACTTGCCATGTGTTTAACTGGATTGATTGTTTCAAATGTACTCTAGCTTACAAAAACCTTCAAAATCTCTCAAGTAACAACCAGGGAATCAGAATCACGACTTTTGGTGAAGAATGGATGTCAGGAGGAAAAAAACAGGCACTCACATAAGCAGAAATAACTATAATTTAAAATGAGTTCTGGGCTGCTGGCATGTATACCACTGAGCAAACAATGTATACAACTGAGTTTCCAAGATTTTTGGTGATGCAAATGGAGCACATAAAATTTATAGCTCTGCTATTATGTGAAGTAGAACTGTGACAAGAGTCTGACTCTAGATTTTTGTGGGACACAGAGGGAGATAAAAGAGAATGAACAAGCTAACACTGTGGGTGGTTTAATAGCAAATTAAATTAACTGTGGAGATAAGAATATGATAATGAAATATTAAGAAAAAATAGAGGAAGTCAGATGTTTAAAAATATCTAGTGATCTTTTATTTATCACATCAGACAAAGCTGAGAGTCACTCCATGTCCTTTAGTGCGAATTTTTGTTGGCTAATCAAGTCCACAAATATATACTAAAATTTTTAGATTCTCAACAAATTATGCAAGGATACTGAACTGGGGCTGAAGTTCCTTACTTGGGTAGTTTTTGGTTTAGGAATTTAAAAGCCTATTTTCTGCTCATCTGATTTCCACACCCAGAGCTTTAGCAGTTCTTTGAGGACCACAGATGTCCAGCATAAGCAGTGATTATCTCCTGCTGGAGCCCAGCACTCTTCCAAAACCAGATCTGTCTGTGTTTGGATAGCAGCACTGAGGCAGCAGGAACCTGAAAATATCCTTTCAATTTTTTCTTTCTTTGATTGTATTTGCCCTTTACTATTTTTTTTTTTCTGACAATGTCTTTCAAAAAACAAAGAAATCTTCAGGTCCATGACAGCAGATTACTTACAGTGTTAGAAGGACAGTTTTCAATAGCAATCCATATTGTGAAGCTGGCATCAGTGTTCTTCCTAAATCCCAAAGTGTTTCTATGCCTGGCCCAAGGTATCTTGTTCTGGCTTTGTGAATCTATGCCTATCTGAAAAGCACAGATTTAAACTCAAGACTATTTTTAGCATGTTTTTAACACATCTCTGCCTCTGACTCTTTCTGTGCTCTAAAGCAGGGACACCAGAACTTTTTTCTCCACAATGCAATGGGTGTTGTGGGTCCATTTCCCAGGCAAGTTATAAGAGACTTCCCTTTCAGGGGGGCTTTATTATGTTTGGATTAGATTGGATTGGATTGGAGTGGAATGGGTGTTTTAAAAATGTATAAATACAGAACTGTGTTTATGTACCTACATATGTGTGTGTGTGTATATATATATATATGTTTATATATATATGCAAGTAGGTACACAAATATATATATGTGTGTGTATGTGTGTATAATCTATCTGGAGAGTGACAAATAACTCTCCATATACGCCTATATACAAATATTTATTAATTTTCTATCTATGAATATTTATATCTTTGGATAATTGCCTTTCCTTGAAGAATTCTGGGTTACACAGAAAAGTGAGAGAGCATTTATTAAAGACATTCTCTTGAGCAGCTCTGGTTATCAAGGCTTGTCAGAGTTTCAGTGCTTTCCCAGCCATATAGGCATGTACAGTCAATCTTCCTGGAACCCAAAGTGTGAGAGTTAATGAAATTTGACAACTGATTGATGTCAGATGCAGCATTGAATTTGGAAACCCAATTACCTCCTTCCCTTTCAAAGCAGAGGTCATTCCAGTCAACATGACTCTACTGACACGCTCCGCAATCCAATCTGAGAGGCTGCGCGAGATTCTGCTCCTCAGAAAATTCAAACATAAAAGGGAGTAAAATTTACACACGAAGCTGACACACATTGACTAATGGCTGGTCACAGGAGTCAGGTGGAAAGTTGCAGACACCCTTTCTGCTCACAGGCAGAGATTATTTGTGGTTGTTACCTGGATATCCATAGCTGAAGGTACAAACACAGTACTCAGCCCGTGCCTCCATTAGATCCATGCCTTTTTACCCAGTGGTAAATCTTTTTTGTCCAAAATTTTAATTGTTCATTCAGATTTTTATACTAAAAGTTCAGAGGAATTACAGCTCTATAACTTCATTTAATGTGTTGAAGATGATACAACTTTGGTAGAGCTGAGACAAATTGCAGCAGAAGAAAAATCCAGCCAATTATTTATAAGCTATAACAACGAGATTCCCAATCTCACACTCGGTTCATTAGGCTCTGCTGGTCTGAAATTGGAACTGCTGTGACTTGTGCAGATATCTGCAATCAGAAATCACCATGTGCAAATCAGATGGGCAGAAATGGAGATACAGTCATCTCTGTCCTTTCTCCATTCTTTAACCTATTAGCAAGGAACAAATGAATGTGGATCTTGGCATCTGTTCTGGATTTAGTTTTTAAAAATTAGATGCTGTTTAAAGCCATTATAATGTTAATGTTTACTAAAGAAAATTTTTGGAGGAACTGCAGAATAGTTACCATAGCTCCTTGAAGGGAAATAAGAAATAGGAGATGGACCAGGCTGGTGGCAGAGAAGGACCACAAGTACCACAGTGACCATCCCAGGTCTCTCCAGGATGCTTGAGGCAGTAAATCAGAGCACTGGGGTTTTATTGTAAGCACTTTGAAGAGCTGTCTGCAGGAAAGAAGTGAAAGCAATGCAGGTCAGCAATTCACTGTCAGGCCTGAATCTCCTTCTCACCTACCAGTATAAATCAGGACCACTCTGGGGAAGGATTTACTTAGGTTTATGTTTCTTACATGTGGAAGACATGATTATGCAGTGTACACCCTCTTTTGCATTTATCTTTCTATAATTACTAATTAAGTGAAACCAATAACCTGGGAGAAAGTGATACAGCCCTATAATCTCATCATTTGTTAATGGTGTTAAATAATTGGCAAAAAGTATCTACATGTTCTTTGATAAATATGTACTAAAGCTAATTAACTCAGGTAGAACAAAGAGTATTCCACAGCCTTCAACCTCACATGTCCAGTGCAATAATCCTTTTGTTAATTTAAAAAACCCTCTAAAAGATCCTGAGGTCCAGGTCATCCCTCTGGATTCTAAAGATCCCCTCCAAATAAGTGCTGAAGTGGATCTACAGTTTCAGGGGAATTAAATTTTAAACTACTCATGTTATTTAGAAAAACATAATTTCTGCAATTTCCTCTAAGCTTTTACATCAGCATTAAAAGTTTAAGATTAGTAAAGTCTGTTCTTAAAAAAAAAAAAAATTAAAAATTTAGAAAATGAACCATCAGTGATTTTCCTCTGGGCTTTCAGCAGTATCAACAGTTTTTGCAGGGCAAAACACAATTTTAAGAACTCAGAATCTTCTTTTTCCTGGGATTTTAAAATTTTATCCCATTCCAAAATGCCATTTTTTTTTCATTTAAACCACTACCTTGAGGGCCTGCAAACCTGAAGGCACAAATTTATCCCTTTTTAAGCAGAGTTCAGAATTTGAATATACTGCTTCTCTTTAGAATATGTAAAGGCTTAACTAGATGGCATAATCTACCCTTCCCTTTTATGAAAAAAAAGTAAAAATTGAACAGAATTACATTACTCCAAGCCTCCTTTGTGCTCTACACATATTACTGATATAATTTTCTGCCAGCGATATTAATCATTTTGAGAAATTTATCTCTTGGAAAGCTCCAGTTACAGCAGCCCAAATTGCATTTTCCAAGATTAAATGACGAACTAGCTTTTTCCCTGGTTAGGCTGCACAATTTGCATGTCAAGCAAGATTATCTTCATGATTTTACAGTTACTCAGCTCATCTCAACTTGCTGCAGGTGATGGCAAAGTTTTACTTTTTCACACTATGCAGCGTTTGGAGCAAGACAGCAAACACTAAAAAGCCCATCCAAATATTGTTGTTATTTGGCTTAGTCTTATAAAAGACAAAACTTGCATGGGATGACTTTTCATAGCAAATGAAGGACCGTAGAAATAATTTTCATTAATGCTGCAGAAGTTATGTTAAACTGGAGCCATGCTGATTGGTTCATATTTTCCTCCTTTATTTACACCAGCTAGAGATGTACTGCCCTTCAATGACACATGGCTGTTAAAATGGTCTCAGCAGGGTTTCTTTTGCCTTTGTTAGATTTTTCTCTGCTAGCAAAAACATAAATAACAAAGATAACTTTACCATTTTTTTTATTTTCCTCCCCCAGCCAGCCCAGGAAAAGGCCTGGAAAAGTGATCAGAGCTTGAAAACAAAATGTAAAGAAAGGACTATGGTATCTACAGGCTGGGTGAAGATTTTACAGTGGAGAATTTCCTGAGCAGCAAATGTCAGCTCATAAACAGAAACACTCTGCAGCAGTTTGCTAGATTTAGGGAGGTTTCATTTAGGAGAAGAATGGCTCTTGCAAGGCTTCAGCAAGGAAGAACCCACTGCCAGAGCTGTGCTGCTGGGAGCTGAGCACGACAGACAGGGAAGGAGAAGACAACAAGAAGGAAAAAAAGAGATAAACTTTCTTTAGGAAAGGGGCAAAGGTGGGAACATTGTTAAAAGTCTGCAGGAAACTGGCAAGGCAATGTCTGTGTGGGAAGTATAAATGTTGGACACACTGGGATGGAGCTGTGCTCTTCTTCTGAGCCCCACTCACAGAATCTCAGAATCACAGAAGAGATTGGGTTGGAAGGGAGCATCAAAATTCCCCCAGTTGCAAACCCCCTGCCATGGGCAGGGACATCTTGCACTGCATCACATTGCTCAAAGCCACATCCACCCTGACCTTGAACACAGTTCATCCACAGCATTTCAGTCACTCTGAGCTGAACACAAACATATTTTCTGCCAGCCATGCTTGTCCAAGCTTCAAAAAGATATTCAGCAGCAGCAGCAACAGCAACAGCATCCATTTTTTTCCTTTATTTTCATTCATTTATGTTCACTTCCCAACATGAAACAATCAAGAAACAGGGGCAGGGTTGATCTGACAGCAGCAGGATTTGGCAGGAGAGTGCCAGGATGTCACGCTCTGCTCAAGGACTACTCCCACCAGCAAAGTGGCCCTGGCTGCTCCCTTTGCCTTCCTCAGTGGCTCCACTCTTAGTATGGAAAATCAAAAAAAAGGGTGCTATTTTCCTGCCTTCTGATGTTCTTGCTTGTGCACTCAGAAGTGAAAAAAAAACCATAATGAAATATATTGGCCATGGGATCTGTTTCCCCTAATGCAATCTATATTACTTTGGAAAGCCTTCTTTCATATCACTCAGGCAATGTAATTACACCCATTTCCTTATGAACACAGATGTGTCTTAACAACATTATTTTGTTTTCTTTGTAGCTGAGGCTCTTTCAAGATCAAAAGGAATTTAAGAGCAATAAGGTCAAACAGGAACTGGAACACTGAAACCCATCAAAACCCCTCCAAAAAGCAAAGAAATACAGGGCAAATGATGCAGTGGGCCAGATCTCCACGTGCTGTTCTGCACTGAATCCAAAACTTGTGCAAAAAGATGCTGCTTGATATCACTGAAAATCTATGTGGTCTCAAAGAGGAGATTTATTCAGCCTAACTTAAGTGGGATTTTTTTAAGCATTCTATTTTTCCATCAGCTACATCAAGGAGTAAATTTGCTTCTCAGCCTTCCCTGACCCATAAAATGAGAGGCCACCTTGCAAATTTGGGTGAATCCTACATACACTAAAAACATATCTTATGGTCAACTTCAGCTAAAGGAAAAATACTCTTCTGTAGGTTTTTTTTTATTTTACCTTTAATTAAAATTATTATTATTTTAAAATATCCAGGTAGGCTCTAATCATAATTTAAAAAGCTCACAGTATTTTTATTATCCCAGTAGTTTGCCAGCAATAGGAAAAACTGTCAGTACCAACTTTTGAACTTTTCTGTGCACATAAAGCCATCTTGATTAACCTGGTACACCAGAAGTCCTGGAAGATTCTATGCTTAACCATTAATACTTTACTTATAGCTAAAGTATTTTGAGACCTGTTTTTATTAATTAATTTATTTATTTTAAAAGAACGAAGGTTTTTTGAAGTCTACTTTACTTCCTGCAATAGATTCAGTATAATCCCTTACTTACAGGCTTCCAATAGACTGTGAGCTATTTCTGAAGTAATTTGGTGTTTTGAGTCCACTTCATAAAGGATTTACATATCTTTTAAGTATCTGAGTTTCTTCTGGCCTAAACAAAAAAGTGTCTCTAGAGGCACAAATCTCAGAAAGACTTTAATGAATAAATTAAAAGCGTTTGCATACTAATACAACCCCAGTCTTACTTTTTGTCTTATGAGAAGGCAGATATTTATTGCAACCAGTCTTGGCACCTGTTGGTAAGTGCAGGAAATTGATGCACTGTCAGCACCACACAAAGGAAAGCTTACCAAGCCCTGGTTTTTTCTGAATTACTTACATCATGCAAAGCCTGAAAATCTTTCAGAAAGATGCCAAAGGATCACAATTTACCGAGAGGAGAGGAGAGGACTGAATGCTGAGGATCTTTGGGGATCAGAAGGTAATGAAATAACTGCAGCTCCTTGCCTGGCTTCAGGACGACTTCCCAGCCTCACCACTTGGCAGCTCCAGCTCACTCCTCCTTCTCAGGTGCTTGCTCAGCTTCTTGTTTTGTGTATGACCACAACAGGAAAAATCTAACATAACCATAACATGATCTAACATGACCACAATCTAATATGACCATAACACCAACCACAGGTAATTTATTCTAAAATTTGTGCAGATAACTGCAATGACACTTACCCACCTTGTTTAAAAATCTCTTTCTCTCCCCTGCCCCTGGGAGAGGAGGTGTGAGAAATAAAAATATTTTTTTACCTTTGTTAAATTTGTTTAAATTGTCAAATTCTGTTCATCAAAAGGTAGGAATTACTCCTTTCCTAGCCTACCAGTGGCTGTGCAGAGCACTCAGCCTCTGCACAAGAGATCTCTGTGGCTGCTGCAGGACTGCACTCTGCAACAGGATCAAGCCTTGTCTTTTTTTCCTTCAGCCCCTCTGTTTCCCACACATCCCTAGAGAAAAATGTAACATTTGGAGCTCCAGGGACAGCAACTGCTTAAATCTGCTCTTGAAAGTGCTATACATTCTCATGTACAACCACTCTAAACCAGGTTGCAGAATCCAAACTATTGGAGTTATATTTTGTTTTTTGAAAAAGCCATTAACTTATTACTTCCCCATTAGTGCATTGGGAAAATAAATGACATCCAATTTTGCAATTACCTTAGATTTTTTAAGTATGATGAAGCAAATTGCATGAGGCCAAAGGGTGACTTTTCGATCTGAGCATCAAAAATGGAAAGGGAGGAGGGAGGCAAAACTTGCTCAAATTCCTCACTAGCTGGAAGCAAGTGGCACAGCTTTTTGGGGTAGATAAAAGAGAAATATGTACAGAGAAATTGAAGAATCTGTGTTAGGCTCCAGCAAAGAGCTCTGACTCCCACACACTGACAATATACATTTTGTGTAGTTCTGCCAAAATCGAAGACACATAAAAGGGAAATTCTTGCTATTCTGATGATAAGGGTCTGTAATTGGCCTTTAGCAGTACTGTCTATTATTTATGCCTACTTATCCATTTCTATTGTTATAATACATTAGGCAAATGCCCAGAGTAGATTTTTAGTATGAGATATTAGTCTAAAGAGTTTTTTGTACAAATACAAATAGATACACATGCACAGTTTTGTATGTACTCACCCCTTTATTCAGCTAAATAAAGAATATTTCACAGCAAGTTAAGGTGACATAATTTTCCAAGCAGAGACTGGAAGGGAATATGAGAAGGACCCCAGAATGTGAGAAGAAATATACTCCAGAAATTTAACTGCTTTAAAGTACTGATACTGCTGAGAAGGAAAAGAAAAAGAAAAAAAAAGGTGGAGGAACAGTTTTCCTCAAAAGCCTTAACCTTTCTTTCCTTGATACTCAAACACATTGGTTTCAGCAGTCCAGGATAATGAGCATTAAAAAAATTCGAATCAACAGCACTAAGATGGGACAACCACATTTGGAGAAATAGTGAATTTCTGTACATTTCTAAACTGCAAAGTAAAGGATTTCACAAGCACAATGCCTGGCTGCATCCTATGCCCTGAAGAACTGAATCTCACCATTGATTTGCTGCCCAACCTGCGTTTCCTCCTCAGCCTGCTGAACCATCCCCTAAGTATCTCATCATATTCTTCATGCAAAAAGTCAATATTTAGCTTAAGGGTTTGCAGAGACCAACTCAAACAGAGACAATACAGGCTGACAGATTCTAATGTATAAAGTACTTTCTATAGAAACACCAAGTGACAGATTTGACATATATATAATATTTATTCTGCTTAGGGTCTGTGTAACATCTTTGATACCACTTCCATTTGTGTTCTGCCTGATGCACAGGAGAGAATCCAACATTACTGGAAGGCTGGCTGGTCTCCTAGCCCCAGGACACAACAGGAATATTTCTTCTGACCTGCCTGGCCATAGATCAGGCTCAGAGGTTTCTATGCTGCAGCACAATAAAAGGGGCTCTCTCTGGGTTTGCTTTGTGATTAAGGTTTGATGATACTGGGCTGGCTGGCACCAGTTCTTCCATATTTAATGCTGCAATGAAGCAGAGGAAAAATTACTGATTGCTTCACGGTTATGGTAAAAAGACAAAACCCTGAAGCTCTTGGAGAGCTATGGAGGTTAAATATGGTTTATATGTATGAAAAATAAGGGGTAAGTGAGGGAGAAAGCTGGAAATCTCTGCATTCCCTTCCTACTGTCTCCCTACCCTTCGATCTGAGTGGAGCCTCATTGCAGCTCCAGAATTTGACTTGCTGGAGATATTTCTGCTGGCAGAACAAGGGCTGCGTCCCTCACGGACATTTGGAAGCAGTACCCCCTCTTTAATTTCAATATCTGTACCCAGATACTCCTGTGCCTACTACTGATATTTAGTGACAACTCTTTAATACATGATTAGTTAATTTACTGGCTTTTTCCTTTGCACAGCCTCAGATAGATTTGGTTTTGTTTTCACTGGAAGAAATCCTGGCCCAGAGCCTTTGTGGCAGAAACTCTACAATGAGAGGAGCCTGGGGTGGCAGAATGAAGGATCTGCTTCTGCCAAGGAAGTACTGGAAGGGCAGAGCTTCACACAGGAATATCTAAGGAATTCAAGGCTTGATAGGACCATAAAATTACCAAAATTTACCTTCTCTGTGAGACTAACTACTACATAGGAGCTGTGTATTGAGCACAATAACTTGCTTTGGTCGAAATGTAACCCTTTCTTGGTTAATGTACTTCTCCCTGGAAGTTATCCAGCTGTTATCTGAGGAGATGGGAGGCTCTGGTTCCCACCATCACCTGTAAACAGCTGTGCTGATGGTTATTTTCTCCACACACATTCAGTTATTTTCTTCTTCTCACTCTTCACCTCTACAAACACCCAACCCCACCCTTCAACCACACCCCTGTTGTCTAATTTAGAGGTTTTCACCCTTGCAGAATGTATTATTTATGTTTCCCTGATAAATGTAGGTTCCTTTTCTGCCTTTCACTACCAAGTTAAGGGCAGTCAGTGCCAGACATTGCAAATAATATCTTTGTGGCTCTTCTGTGCCACCTCCTCATTTTTCAGCAGTGTTTAAAAACTGTGGGCCATATTCAGGAGTGTGTGTAGTTTATACTGAAAATGGAACTACTTTAGACAGAAAGGCTCTGACCAGGCCATGCTCAGATTCACTGCAGCACCTGGAGACTTTAAAAATGTGAGTTCTCATCTTCCCTTAGGCAAAGCCACCAGGGCTGTGCAGGAGCAGGAGGGCAGCTGGGACACACTCTTACATGACCTGGCTTTTCAGAGATATAAAAATCATACTATATCTCCCTAGAGTTCTGGCAATCAGGCCACCAATCCTGGATATGCTACTTCTTTTTTTTTTGGCTCATGGCTGCCATTTTCATCATCGAGGCAATCTGGAATTGAGTTCCTCTTTTCCCTAAGGAATTGATCTGTCAGACCTTCCTTCTGCGTGAATGACCCTGACACAGAGCACAGCTCTGGCCACAGCACTCTGAAAAGCCACTGCTTAGGAAGAAGATCAATGTTTGAGCACGCATCCAGGGCAAGGGAGACCAAGTTTCACCATTCATAAGACACAGAAGGGCAGGAGAAAGACAAGGACCTTCTGTCATCCTGCATGGCTCCTTATGGCTCATTCCCTCTGGTGGCTCTGGATCCCACAGCAGAGAGTTTAGTTCCTCCTGTGCACTCTCCAGACCACTATTTAAAACTACTAAGCTACTTAACACTGCTAACAGCTACTTCAATCTGGTTTCTGTGTTCAGCTCTGAGAGAAAAATAACTAAACAGCAGTCATACAGCAGCAGTCACTGCACCAGTGAGTAAATCTGTGAGGGATGGAGGGCTAAATGGAATAACAGAGAGTAATCTGTCATTTAGCAAAAGCAGAAAACAAACTTTAAATCCTGATACGTATCAAATTTCTCTGCACATAAAAGCAGTGAGTAAGTATTGCTCGGCTCACCAAATGGCAAAAAAAGCATACCAACTTCTAAAACTAAAAAAAGGGTGCCATACAAGAACAGTTTTTTTTCTAGATCATTTCTGAGACAAAATAAACGTAGCACTGCTACAAACACAGTCTGTGAAGTGCTTGCTTTCACTCGAGGCACCAAAACTCATCTCTGGAGGCAGTGCTGAGTCCCTGCACACCACAATGATTTAATGCTGTCACTGAACACCTGACTCCAGAAGTGGCACAAGCTCCTTGTGGATGGCTTTTGCCCAGAATTTCTTGGCTCATCCCTACCTGCCCGTGGCCAATCTCATGCACAGCCCAGGTCTAGTCTACACCAGCACACACACCTTATACTGCCTTTAATCCAGATTTAAGCAACAGCCAGAAAACAGATCAACCTTTCTGCCTTTTGAAAACTGTGCTGCCAATTCCCCCCAGATTTCTTCATCTACCTGAACCTCATTTTTAGTGTGTGAGAAGTTCTTTCAATTACAGATTTAGAAGAAGATGTGCTGCATTTTAATGATAACCTCCTGGAGTTTGAGGGCTAGGAGCAAGGGGCTTTCTTGAGTTTTGTTGTACCTTAAGGGAATGAAGCACTGTCAGTTTAAAAAAAAAAAAGAAAAAAAAAGATTTCATTACTTCATTTTTATTACTAGTTTTGGGGTTTTTTACTAGTTGTTCCTAGGGGGATGCATTCTGCTCTCAGGATAACTGAATTGATCTACAAAGAGATGCTCTGTATTCTTGGTGGTGGTACTGGAAGAAGTCCATGAGCTGTGCAATGAGATATTTCAATTCTAGAAATACCAGAAGGGAACCACGAGTTCTGGAGTTCTGGTTTTAATGGCATTTTGTCCTCTGACACACAGCTGATTTTTTTTCTGGTTTATATCTGGTTCCATCTTTGCATATTTGAACAGGTGAAAATGTCTCCAACCTCCTCTATCTTTAGTTGTTTCCAGAAAGAAGATAGGTATAATAATATAAAACATACCCCAAGGTCACAGTCTAAGATAGGTACAATGGTAAGGAGAAAAAACATGATTATTTTCTCAAGAAATTACTTTTGTCTCCACAAAACCAGAGACAACCCTTGAAAACCTCTATTTTCTTGTATCTTTCTTAAAAGTAGGCTACAGTATCATGAATTTAGCTGTGCTTCAAGCCATTTATCCTTCAGTGATACCTGCTCAAATTTAGAATTAAGCACTGAGAAGGGCTTAAGTCATCATTCGCTCTCTTGACTGACATTTAAGAGGCTTTCTCCATAATAGCCATCCAAGGAAGGCTTTCACCTCAAAAAACAGTTTTATGATCCAGCTTTTAGGCACTTCTAAGCTGCATTCTGGGGGTCAGGCAGTAGCCATGGCAGAATTTTCATTCCTGAACCTTGCCTGCTGCCATGAGCAGTTCCCTGGGGACCGTGAAGCTCCTCCTGATCCTCAGGGAAGCAAAAGTAACTCCACCTTTTCCATACTGAGCACTTCTGCCTCCTGCTGCCATTCATAAACCCATCATCACTTATTTGGGATTACTGGGGTTTTATATGGACAAAATGCCTTTCCCTGTCTTAATTTGATGCTTCAAGCTATTGGGCAACTTAATGCATCCCTTGTCACCCAGGGTGATTCCCAATGCTCATACCAAACCAACCAGGTCATGCTGCTATAAATTTAGAAAAGTCTATGAAACTTCATATAGTTATTGAGTCCAGTTACTCTCCAAAACTCTCTTGGGGTCTGAGTAAGGCAATAACACAAATTAGAAGGATTCTAAATTGTTATCTCTCAGGCTTTGAAATAATTTTTGAAATCCTTTTTTATTTTTTTTAAGGCAATTTCTCTTGCTGGCTGCAGAACAGAATTTCCATCTTGAAGGTGTCTAGTTCCTTGCCAAGGCTTTTTCCTGTTAACATAGTGAAAATGAATAAGGGAAAAAAAAAAAAAAAAAAGAAGAGGGATTACACATAATATAGTTTTCTCAGCAGAGGCAAAAGCACCAAATGCCTGTGAGAAAGGCAGGTAGATAAAAATAAATGGTGGCTTGGGACCTCTCCAAGTGGATGATTCATCATCTGGCTGCTTCTCTGAGATATGTTTGATGCTAACAATATTTATGCAATATACCAGGCTTGGGCATGGCACCACCTGCCACAAAAGAATAAACACCCTCCTGCTCCACTTGAGAACTCTAAGATGTATTATTATCCGTTGTTACTACATAAAATTGGCAGAAAATGAGTCTTTTCCTATATGATTATACATCAGCCTCAATAACTTATTTAACTTATTTTTGCCGATGTAAAATTCTAGCACTTCCTAATCTTTTAACTGCACCTGTCCTAGGATTTTTTTATTATTCATTCAAGGCTTCACATAAAAAAAAAAAAAAAAAAAAAAAGTGATGCCAGGTCATTGGGGAAGGGACCATGAGAAAGAATGAGGACAGTATGAAGTGGTGGCTGTACAATCTGAACTAATATTTTCTCAGTTATGGCACTGATGAGTCAAGAGTAAACTGCAGATGAAGAAAAAAAAATCTAAAAGGTACACTGAAAGGTTTTGATCCAACATACTCCACCAGCTGCAAACACAGACTTTAGTGTCTTTCTTGACTGACAGAAAATTATGTGCAAGGAATGTTTAAGCAGTTCATACCATCTTGATCAGACTAAATAAGTACAATGAGATTTTCATGAATGCAAGTTAGGGCTGGGTACCTGCATCCCTTTTCATGTTGCTGATACATAAGAATTCTCCTGCTGGGCTAGAGCAGAAAGTTCAGTCTCCTGTTGCTGAGAAGTGCCTTTTCACACATACTCTGTTAGTGCAAACAAAAGAAGTAGAATTAAGTGTATTACTTACTTAAAGCTTCTGGAGATTCACTTTGTGTTTAAGTGTTGCTATGAAAGATGCCAAACAACGACTATTGATGTGTAAGGCTGCAGTAGTGGGAAAACTGAGAGACAGGAAAATGTTTAAACACTAAAAAACAATGTATTTCAGTAGCCAGTGCAGTGTTCAGTGCAGTGTATTTCGATGCCGGTGCAGGTCTGTAGAAGCAGAGATGGTGCTGCATGGAGAAGGATGCACGGACTGGCAACACAAACATTGGGTTTGGGTGAGTCTGAACCCGGCTCCTGGAGGAAAATTGTTTACTTGCCTGGGCTGCTGTGGGACCTGGCTCCACACCTTTGCTCAGCTCCCTCCTCCTCAGAGCAGATCCTTCAGTCCAGAGAAACTGGGATGTACAACCTGGACATCGCTTGGGATGTGCCCTCGTGCTTTCCCAGACCACAGAGAGCTCAGGGACTTGCCAAGGAAATCCCCTCTCTTCCACAGCAGAGATAAGCCAGAGCTATCACAGGAAAGAAAGAGAATATCCAGATGATTGTGGCTCTGAGGCAAGCAGAAGCAATCCCTTTAGGAGCAGAGCCCTGTTCCAGGCACCTTCCATCCCAGCCTGGCTGCTCCCTGCAGTATTCCCACCCCACTGCAGAGCTCACTGAACTTGGAGAAAAGATCACACTTTCTGTGCAGCGCCCACCCCGGGTTTCTGCTGCTTCAAGGAGAGCTTTGTAGCTGCTCCCACACTTCATACAACACAATTTTTCAATGCTGCAAAGAATGCAACGTTTTCTGGCTTAGAGATAGGACACTCAGCCTACAGCAGGTGTGGATGGGAGCAGACCCATTGATTGGTATTCACATTCCTCAAAACTTGCCCAGAAGGCATCATTTTAATTCCAATTATAGAGAGAATATGCAGTCTCATTCCAAATTGCAGCATTTCCTAAAATATTTTACTTTTAACAATTTGATAAAGCCCACAGGATGGGACCTCAAGCACTCACTGGTCAAATATGATCATATATTTCATTACTCTATTATCTCTCTCACAAACTTTCTTGTATATACTCTATCTGTATCTATATTTTTTCTTCTATAAATTCTATCTATAATTTTCACAGCAAAATGATTTTTTTTTTTAATTTAAACTCATTTGTTCCAAACAAATCTTCTTTTGGGGCTGCTAAACAATCTTTCCTTTAACTATGAAAAAGTATTTTTCGAGCCACATCTCCCAGTGTTTCTAAAGTTGCTTTTGGATCAATTTCCTGTCAGTTACCACCTCTTCATTTGGCTCTGGCTGGGTTTCCTGTTGAGGCCCTTAGTTCTAATGAGCATCCTTGCACCTCAATTTGTCAGGTGTCAGCACCTTCAAATGAAGCTCCTTTTGAACAGCTCGGTGATAGCTCCTGTCTGTTTCAGCTGCCATCAGCCTCTGAGCCACTCAGATGCACCAGTGGGTGGTCCCTCTCCCATATCCTCCTCTTCCTACTCTGAAATTGAAGCATTTTGCTCAGTGGAGCTTGAAGAGTGGAGTTTCATCACAACAGACACAGCTGTGTTTCCATATTAACAATTCAGTATTCCCCAGTACCTCCCTAAGGACCTGAGCCCTCCAGCTTGGCTGTAAAGTGCAGCCAAGGCCCCCTGCTGCCATCAGCCAGCAGCCACTGAATTCCATGAGTCTTGGTGCAGCTCCCAAGTCCTTCCATGTTTTATCATTACAGCTATATCAAGTTTCTTATCCCAAAACAAGCAATTGGGGAAAGCAATCACTTCTGATTTATCTTCCCTAACCTTGGGAATGAGAACAACATTTCTGCTTTTTCTTAAATCATTAATTTTTGTCTGCAAGATCATTACCGTACTCTCTGTGTAAAATCTATGACTCTTCCTAGGTATCCCTTATGTTTCCTGAACCCAACCTTGATGTGCATTAGACACTTGGGATTCATTACTGGCGTTAATCTGCAGCCATTAAAAATGCAAGGTCGTTTTGAAGATGGAGAAAAAAAAATCAGGCAAGCATCTTTCAAACCTGTACTTAGTTCTTTTCACTCCTCATTAAGCTTCAATTGGTGAAGCCTACTGGTCTTCCTCAGTCTTTTGTCAGGGGGGCTGCAGCACACCCAGACCATCTGGTGGTGGGCAGGGGGTCAGGCACGGGGGCTTTCAGGGCTTCAGAACAAACTGGCCTCACATCACCCAGCAGCTGTCAGCTCTGCTTAGGAAAGCCAGGCTTACATTGCCGTGATCTCATTCCTCAGACTGAGCCTTTCTAACAGGTTGTAAGATAGCCCAAATGCACTGATTTTGTAAGGATTTTCCACAGGAATCTGTAAGAAATGCCCTGTGAATGAACTTGGTTGTTCACGTGGTAAATTATAATATCTTTTCCTCGGAGAGCTCTGCTTTTCATCATGAGAATCTGCTGCCTAATGCAGAATCTCTGGGGGGATAAAGCCTTTGGGGCAGATTCACCACAGCATCACAAAGCAAGTAGCTCAACCAGAGATGCTCAGTGAGAGCATCTTTAATGTTAACAAGCCAACATTTGAAAATATCATTCATCACATCTAGCAACAAAAACACCAAAACATTTCATGTATCCCTGATAATTAAACTGATCACATCTGATTGATTAAATTAACAATCAAAAAAGTGATCAGTTTAATGTCATTGTTTTAGCATACAGGGTGTGTATATCATACAGTATCATTTTAAGTGCTCTTCCATTTTCCATTTGTAAGGTATTATGTGAGCAACTCTTATTTTTGTCATTGTGTTTAATGGTTTGGAGAGATAAAAGCTTCTCTTCTACTTTACTTACTGTCTCCTAAGGACATGCATCTTTATATGCAGTTTGTGAGGCAGAAAGACCTCTATACTCAGAGATGGAGCTATGTTGTCTTTAAAAATATTTATAGCATCCTTTCTTCTTCTAAATTACACCTGTCAGTCAAACACAGCACTCACTGAAGAAGCCTCAATACAAAACCTGTGCAATTTGAGCTATTTTCTGTATTTCTGCAAAAGAACATAGATTGCCTATTTTTCCTGCAGAGCAAATGATGACCTTGTATTGATCACGTACATTTTCTTTATTTGACTGTTTGTTTTTTGGTTTTTGTTTGCCTTCCAGACATCAGCATGCTTTACAGATGGACACAGGATATTATCCATCCCATTTCACACCAGAAAATCTAGCTTCCAGTGTCAGGAGTGAGCCAGGTCACCACCAATGCCAGCAGAGCCATCTAGTAAGGCCATTGGCAGAGTCCAGGGGACCCAAGAGCCATCACAGCAACCCCTCCCCAGGATGTGTCAGAGCTCCCTCCTTGCAGCATCCCAGCAATTTATCCCACAGAAGATTTTTCACAGAGTACTGAGTGAGAAAGGTGATTCCTATCAGTCATTGTGTGCAGCAAACTGGTTCTGCATGCAAAAGCTTGCAGATTGTGGGCTTATCAGAAGGCAAAGTTATGGCATCTCAACAGATTTTCATATTTACCCCACAGCTGCAGCGCCTATCAGTGCTTATCAGCCCTCAAATAATCAGCCCTGAGAACAGCAGGAGCCAGGATGTGCATTGTAACAACCCAGAGAGTCACTGGGGTCTCACATCTGACAGCACAACACTACCAAAGATACAAAACACTTCTAAAATCCCCAAAGATAGGTAAATACTAATGATCATGTCACATGTAACACTGCTATTTGGTCTTTTATTGCTGTTCTTGTACACACCTGAGAGATGCACTGCTTCTTCCTGCATCCCCAAAGTGGCCACAGGCTCTGAGGTATCCACTGGCTGTGTCACCTTCTCCCTGTGCTCCACAGCTGGGGTGTGTGGGTGCACATCTGCCCCATTTCCACCCCTGGGACAGTGACATGCATGGCCCTGGCACAGCAGTTTTTCAGGTGGCAGCTCCCTACCCTTGGGAGCATCTCAAAATCTCAATGAACATCCTCTTTTGCTGCCCTTGGGTTGCTAATTCAGCTTTCTGCAAGTCACAAATACCATAATATTTTGTTTTGTTCCTCCTCACAGTGAAACTGGAAATAAGCAGCAGTGCCTTGTCCTCACTGCCCTGGGAGTGGCTCTGAAATCACAGCGGGGCTGCCACAGGGCTTGCCTTGCCTTGGTCTTTCCTGCTGGCTCTAGAAATGCACAGACCTGTCTGAGGGGATGAAGGAGACAAGAAAATCTAGCAGATTGTTCATGTCTCTTAGATCTGCCAGCAGCACAGAGTAATTTTAGCTGACAGCTGGCAGCTCTCCTGCCTGAAGCAGGACCTGCAGAGCAGCTTGCCCAGGGTCTTCTCCACTCAGCTCCAGGGAAGGAGACTCCAGCAGCTCTGAGGCCCTACCAGTTCTCCTGCTCCCAAGTCCTTGGGATGAAAAAGACCTTCTCCACATTTTCTGGTTAAATTATTTTGCCCATTAGTAAAATAATTCAAACAGAAAAACAAATTTCAGAGTGTACATCAAGGTGGTGAATTGGAATTAAATTCTGTTGAAAAGAAAAAAAATCCATGAGTATTCCTGTTAGGACTGGCACAAGTCTCCATCAGAACTGTCTTCTAGAAAGAGTTGTGGGAAATGTGACTTGTCTTCAATGCCTGTGCAAAACACCTATGACAACTACAAAAGCACATAAGGGTGAGACTGGAGATGAAAAGGAGCAAAGGTCAGCTTTTCCTCTCTGTGACCCAGCCCTGGCCCAGTCCCACCTCCCAGCACACCACCTGCAGGCACATTTGTCACAACACAAACTTATTCAATTTATTATTACAGATTTATTGGTTTTGAGGAAAGGAAAGGACTAGTGTGATTCCTGAATAACTCAAATGGGCAAAGGCAATTGCTGGACTGATCACAGGCCTTTGAGACCCAAATCATCCATCAAACTTACACCTCCTCCTGTTCCTGTTATCCATCAGCCTTTCCTTCAGGTAGGCTATCAATAACTTTTGTGTCAGCAGGTCAGAGAGGATGATGCAGCTCTCAGCCTCAAAGGGCTTAGAAAGCAAGAAACCAAGGCAAAGGACATCAGGAAAACTGTAAAACACTTCCTTTGCAACAGCAAATGCAACTGCCCACATTTGATACAGATAACAATGCTGACTATATCAAATAAACAGGATATGATAGATAGATAGATAGATAGATAGATAGATAGATAGATAGATAAAAAGAAAGAAAGAATGAATATATTTATATCGGGGGAGGTGAAGAGATGGAGATATATAGAAATACTAAACAAAAAGGATAATAACCCAACTAGGTCAAACTTAATTAAATAAGTAATTTGGGTTTGGGTTTGTTTTTTTTTTTTTTTTTTTTCTTTTTTCTTTTCTCTTTCTACCTATGTTTTGCACATCACAGTTCTCAGAAAGCCTCTAAGCACCCAGTAGAAATATTGTCTATTTTGGTAATGACTGACTCAATCAACCATAGGGGAAATGTGAAGAAGTGTATTTCTGGAGGATCCTGGGTAGGAATATAGAAATAAGAGTCAAATCTGATGCAAAATAGAAGAGCCAGTCAAGCAAAGCCAGAGAGGGACCCGCAGTACTAAAATATGTAAGAATCATTCAGAAAGGGAAAGAATTCAGAGAATTGTATGAAATCAGCAAATACTGAAAATCAGCTAATACAAAATTCACTGCTTTCCTACTTTATGAATTACAGTAAAAATCCAGAGCCATTCCTCAGGAAGATGTATTCAAAGGTACAATCCAAAGTGAAGCTAAATCAGGATCTGTCCCTGTCCCTTTCCCTGTGACAATACCATCTTCCCCTCAAACTAATGGTGTGCACAGCACAAGCCACCTTCTATAAATGAAAAAAGATACTGTGTGTGGTTTCCAAGATTGAACAAGACATTCTATCAACATGCAAAATGAACTAATTCAGCCATTGCAAATGAACAGATTCACAAAGCAAAAGATAAACTTTCCACATCTCATTTAATTTATGCTGTCTCACTGCACTGAGAAAACAGCTTTACCCATTCTCTAATGTATTGAAATGTTAGAAACTTTAATAATCAAAACAAAACCAAATAAACATTATGAACTGCTTGAGAACATATTTTAAATGAGGAGGAGAATAAAGAAAATATTCATAATTCACAAGTTTGCAGTTTCTGCACTAGAAATCTCCCTAAGGTTGTATGTGAAAGAAATGAGCATGAACTGGATGCAGGAGGGAACCTATTGCTGGGGTCTGAATTTAGGTTTCCACACGCATACTTCTATTCTAAAAAGACTTCTAAGAGTATCTAAAACCTTTAAAACATGGTATTTAGTTATTTGGTTTTGTTACTTATGATACATGCAGGTTGAGATACATTTCTGAGAATGGTTTTATGCAGAAAATCAGGGGTTGGAACAATTCATTGTATCCACTGGTCTGTTTGAGGTTCAATTCTCTCTCATGCTTTCTAGTTTTGTTAGGCAATTTCAGATTTACTCTTGCCTGTATCCCTGAGTTCCATTTACAAAAGAAAGTTTGTAAAAAAGTTTAATTTAGCTGGGCATTTCTCAGTTGTGCACAGAGAGATCAGTCTCATCCAGCCCCTCCAGCTGCCTTGTAGGGAGGGAGGGCATGTTTGAAGGCCATTTAATGACTGTTTGCAACCCTGCACTGTAAGAATCATCCTAAAATTTTACAGAATCAAAGACTTCTATTCCATTCCTGGGAAGAAAAAAAAAAAAAAAAAAAAAAAAATATTTCAGTGATTGCACAACTCTTGAGCAGGGTTAGTGCCTTTAGAAAGCCTAATAACTTTAGAAAGCCTCATAACTGAACTTAGATAGGAAGCCAACAAAAAAATATGGTAATTTTCACTGCTTTTATAGCCAGGTCTTTCCTTGAGAAACTGAGGAGAAGAGAACAAAAGTCAAGAGTTTTTTTTTAATTTCTCCAAATTTTTGTAAGAGGCTGTAGAATTTTCTCATGGCACAGGCATGAAGAAATTATAACCATTCTCCCATTTTTAATAAATACATTGGACTTTTAATGATTGTTTAAAATAACTTAATCTACAGTATATAGGGTTTTTTTTCACTTTTGATCCACTGTCAAAAATCCCTGATTTGCTCTATGCATCCACTTGCAATAACACAACCCAAATCCTTCTGTCTTACAGGCTACAAAACACCAGACTCCATTTTCCCTAGAGTAACTTTTGTGAAACATACTCTTCTCTTTCTTGACAAGTATAAATACACACATGTATAAAGGTAGCAGTTCCACAGCATCCTCTCCCTCCAGTGCAGACAATTTAAGTCACCCACTCACCTGCAGGACCCTTGCTGTGCTCCAGTGTGGGACCCAGTCCTTGTTCTTGGGCACAAATCAGGAGAACACATATCCAAGATGCATTTCCTCCCAGGTTTCACTTGTCTTTCCCTTTAATTAAGCAGCCATTTTGGGAACTCCCAGCAAAAAGAGGCATGAAATAAAAGATATCTGGTTTTAAGAGTAAGACATTTCAACAGCTGGCTCTTTTTCAGCACATGTACAAATAAAACTCTTCAGTCTTCTTTTGTCTTTCATCTCCAGTAGTTTTCCAGCTTTCATTCTTAGGATTATTGTAAAGGGTAAACTGGGCACCTGCCCCTCATTTTCCCAGCAGTAAGAAATAAATTATGTGATAAAGTGATTTTTACCTCAAGTGTTTTAAAATTATATGCGTTTTCAGCTGGACAGAAATGCCCAGTCACACAACTGTTTTCTTAACTGAGAAGCTGAATTCCCACCCATGTTGCACTTCCAAGACAAACCCATCTCACTCTAACTCTGCAAGTCAACCACTATAAAACCAGAGAAATTCTTGCTCACTGGATAAGCAGCAGTGAACTGGAATGATGGAAATACCTGTTTTGTCTAAAAAACATCAGGTGCCTCATTAGTTTGAGAGGTAAACAAGTGCTTAAATCCATTTAAGATACTCAGAGCCTAAAGAGAGGAACAGAAACCATTTTGTGAGGAGGACTTGCTGACCTGCTGAGGTTGGAAATGTGATTCCAGGCTATTCACCTGTAATAATAGATACCACCTGGTCTGAGACATCTCTTATTGGGGTTCTAGGCACCCTGGCCTTGCCTGGGTGATATTAAATAGCAATTCTTTAACTTCTGTTTCAGCAGGGCTTCAGTTCAAGAGCCCTGGCCAATCAATGGCACTTCACATTTCTAGGTGTGTATATTTTGTCCAAATGCCACAGATCATGTCTATTTTCCTTTTACCTGCATTATGAACTGACCTTTTATTGTTCATTTGAAAAGTCTTTGGTTCTATATCTTGTTTTCCTCAATTAATTCATTGCTCTATAATGATAGGTGCTAGTCAGTAAAGCACTTGAAAAATTACCACTTTACTCTGATAATGTATTAACAGCATGATGAAAGAGGCAGTTTAGAGCATGCTTTAGCATTTTTCAGTTCTATTTTTATGGAATAGAAAACATTTAAAATTATTTAATGCTGTATTAACTTCTAATTTGCTTCAACTATGTAGTTTATCATATAATTCCATACCAGGACTGAGGATTCCTTCTAGTTCATACCATGCAAATCAACAAAATGAAAATTAAATATATATATATATATCCTGATGTTAAGCAGTGTTTTATAACCTAGAATTTTATTAGCTTATATAAACTTTAATTCAAGCTAAATTTAATTAACTTCAGTTGATTTATCTGCCATTGTATAGAGCAATGACTACTCTGCTGCTTTTTTACTCCTGTTTTATTTTGACATAAAAGTCAGACTTTAGCACAGCACAGTGTTGAAAGGTGTGGAAATTACACGGGGAACACCCTTGGATGTCAGTGAGGTCGTTTGACATTTGCTGTGATGTTAATGAGGGATTAGACCCTCCAACAGCCACACTCCAGGGAGCAGAATCACCTGGCATGTGCCTGACTTAGCAGGAGCTGAAATACTGTGTTTGGGGGAAAAAAACCAGCAAGGAAAATGGTGCTAGACTATCAGAAGGTGATGGGAAAATGCCACAATTAGTAGGTGACAGCACCTGTCAAACCAAGTCCTCCCTTTCATCTTTAACAAAGATCTTTGTGCACTGCCAGCTCTCCTCACTTACCTGCCATGCATCCCCTCACACAGCAGATGTGTTTGTTTGGTGGAACATTTAGGTAAAAAATGCAGAACCTCAAAAATATGTTTTGGCTAAAATTGCATGATTTCTCCCTGGGAAAATATCCAATGCTTTTAGATCAACTTTTCCTGAATTTTCACTTAATTTAATAAGAGATATATCAACCAAATATTTTTTACTCATGGTGTAGGCCAATTCTGATGAATATATTCTCTTGGAAATGTTTCAAGCAAATCTTTAGTGACTCAGGCCTCAAGATTTAGATGTTGAGAAGAGAGATTTACTTGTTTTGTGCATCATATTTATAAAGTAAATATTTACAATTTCTGACTACCAGTGTTTCTAGTTCTATCTCACCTTTTTTTGAGGGAGCATAGCAATACACACAGTATCTTAGATTTTTGGATGGCTTTCTAAAATCTGATTTCTACAACTGCATAATAATGTTTTCTCTCTTATTCTTTATGTGCCCTCTATAATCCCTAATGCTTTACTTGGCCTTCTTGCTGCTGAACTCCATGCAGAACCCAGAGATCATTCCAGAATGATTCCATGATCTCTCCCTTGCATAGCAGTAGTGCAGTCAGAGCCTACCATGCACAAAAATAGAACAATTTCTCCCCTCTATGCACTATTTGCATTATTGCTGCTGAATGTCATTGCAGTTTTATTGCCCAGCCATCCAGGATTTCAGGATGCTCCTGCACCCCTTGGCAGTCGGCCCTGGGCTTGCCAGAACAAAGCAACTTTGTGCCATCAGCAGAGTTGTTTTCTTGGCTTTGTTTTCTCATCTTTTTCCTTTGTTTATGAACATCTCAAACATATTCCAACACTGTTTTTCCTGGAATGACTAAATTATTAGCTCCCATATTTGCTTCTCATCTTTTATATAGTTTTATTACTAACTCTTCTGTGACATAAGAGTTCAAGTCAATAAGAGAATTTGGTAAAGGACTTTGCTAGAAAATCCACAAGTGAGAAATGGCAGAACAGTCCTGTGCACTTGCCTTGGCTCCTAGGGCAGAGGGTGTTCCTGAAAAATTCTCGTACCTCTTTCCCACAGTATCATCCCATGAGTCTTCCTGTTTCCATGCTGGATGCAGAATGGAGGCTTCCACCCCCCTCCTTACAGGCTGTTAAAGATTGGCACTGTTTGCCTCTCTCCTCTCTGCTACTAAGATGTATTTAAACACTCCATCCTGCCAGAAATTGTTCATCAGCTTTACACTTCAGATCCTCTGAGAGCTTTAGGGCACAAGCATCTGAGCCCAGCAATTTGTAACTGTAAATTTTATTGATTTGCTTTAAAAACATTTCTGCTGAGGTCTCAGC